>NC_091010.1:71526785-71867500 GCF_041146395.1 Eulemur rufifrons
TTCATGACATTCATAATTTGTGTTTTCTCTTTTTCTTAGATAAGTTTTGTGAAGTGTTTATAAATTTTATTAATCGTTTTAAAGAAACAACTTTTGGTTTTGTTTATTTTCATCTATTCATATACTTTTGTGTACTTCTCCTTTTTTTATTCCCATCCTACTTTTCTGGGCTTAATTTTTTTGCTTTTTCTAGTTTCTTAAGATAGAACCTAAGATCATTGATTTTTAAACCTTTCTTCTTTTCTAATATAAGCATTTAAAGCTATAAACCCTCTAAGCACTGTTTTAGCTGCAGTCTACAAATTTTGATATATAGTATTTTCATAATCATTTAGTTCAAAATAATTTCTTTCATTGTGATACATTCTTTCACCCATGGATTATTTATAAGTGTGTTGCTTAATTTCCAAATATTAGGAAAGTTATTTATCTTTTTTATTCTTAATTATACTGTAGTTAGAGCACATACTCTCAAGCATATTGAGGCTTCTGTCCATGATAAACACACCAGACAATAGGCAGATAGGACCGTGATCTCTGAGAGAAAGGAAACATCCACTGTTAGCCCTATGGCAGTGTGGCTTCCTGCTTGGAAGCACCCTGCAGACCGTGGAGCAAGGACAGACTTCAAGCAAAGCAGAGGTCTCCCTGAGTAAGGCAGAGATTGGAGTTCAGAAAGGCTAAGGCAGTTAGAAATTGTAGGGTGGTTTTCCTGAGAGAATGGAATTATGTAGAAAAAGAGCTCCAGAAATCTGCAGGGAGACCCCCTTGATCCTTGACAGATACTAATGTATATATTTGTGGTTAAAACTCCATGAAGCTATTCTATGCTTTAACCTTAAAATAATGTACATTTCTTCTGCTCAGAGCGCTCTGCCCAGAAGTAGTCACCCGGCAAGGAGTTTTGAAAGTGTGGCGGGGACTATGGGGAGCAAACAAAATGTTTTGAGTCCCACTGTTGCTGCCGTAATGTCTACTTTTTAATATTTCTCAATTTTGTAAGGTTGTTAAATCATTTTCATAAATTCTCTAAAATGCCCATTTCTGTTTATAAGTGAACTTAATATTCTAAAAACAGATCATTTAAATAGTTAATCTTTAAATCAAGAGATTTTACTTGTGTCACATAGGAACTGTATTTAAACTTTTAAAAGTAAGGATAATGGCAAGCTAAGTCATTAGACCTCCTACCCATTGAAGACAATTAAAAAACCTAGAAAAAATATTTTTAAAATCTTCCTAAAAGCATCTAAGAACTGGCCAGATAAGGAGAAATTGCCAGGCCACAACCTGGGAAAGAATGGGAACCCCGAGAATTAAGCCTAGCATTAGGAACAATTTTGCCTTGAAAAGCATAGCCTAACAGAGAGTAGCCTACACTTCCGACAGCCTTCTGACAATAAAAGGACAAAAATCAGAGTCCTTGGTCTGTCAAAGGTGGGAGCCAGGTAATGTACTCCTTCCAATGTGCTTACGAGGATGGGATCCCAAAGGGCTGTGCCCTAGAATTAAAGTAAACCAGCCCTTCCTCAGACTCTAGTTATCTGAGTAGCCTAGAGAAATCTCAAATTTTGGTCAGAATAAAGGGATTCTACATAACTAGTTCCCTGTGCCACCTGGCAGTAGCAAACAAAATTTCTCTCTGAGGAAAAGTGACATCATCCTTGGGTTCAAATTATTTATGTGCACAACTTATCAAATACAGTGTCTAGCACTTAATCAAAACATAACCAGGAACCCAAAACGACATCATGAGCCAGAAAACAATAGACAATACAAACAGATCCACAGGGATTCCACTTACTGGAATTATGAAATACAGGCTGTAAAACAACTCTATTTACTATCTTTTAGGAGAGAGCAGCTAACGTTAAAAAATTTACCCCAAACTAGACAACATTAAAAATGGCATAACAGACTCGGGAAAAACTGGGTAAAATTCTAGAACGGAAAAATTCAGGTAAACAAACTTAGGAACTTAATAGATGGATTCCACATCAGAATTAGTTACAACTGTAGAAAGAATTTGTGAAATGGAAGGTAGGTTATAAGAAACTGTCCAGACTGAAGCATGGGGGAGACAAAAGGATGGAAAAATACAGAAGCAAAGAGATGTGATGGATATTGAAAAGATCTAACACGGGTTTAAGTGAAGTCCCATGAAGGAAATTACTTCTAAAAATCCTCAGTATTTTATAAACATGTTCCATGTCAGTAAATAAAGATCTATCTCTTTTGTTTATATAAGCTGCATGACAGGTATTCCATTATATTTAAAAGGGTTGGGAGAATTTAAATCCTCATGATGTATGAATGTCCATTTCATCACCCTTAATAATACAACATAAGATCAGTCTTTGCCAATTTGATAAGTAAAAATCCATCCATTTTAATTTGCATTTTTGATAGTAATGTGTTTATACATCTTTTAAAAATATATTTGAGCTTACGAGTCTTAGAAGTTGTCCAAACACAGCTTTTATATATTTTTGGCATATTACTAGTTTGCAGGAACACTTTATGCATTAAGTCTATTACCTCCTTGTTTGAAATAATTTTCCTTAGTTTAGCATTTTGTTTAATTTTATTCTTGGTTCTAATTGTTTCAAAGAAATTTTTAAATTGTTCTTGAACTCCCTTTCACACCTCCTTATTTCTTTGTTTCCCTTTACAGCAAAAAATTTTGAATGGATTGTGTGCACTCACTGTCTCCAGTTCTTGTGAATCTCCTCCCAGCAGGCGTCGTCCCCATCATTTGACCAAGTCGGTTTCTGTGGGTTACAAATGACTCCTGTGCTGCCAAATTCCGTGACGAGTTCCAGTCTTCATCTTACCCCGCAATCATCATCCGCTCCTCCTTTACACACCCTCTTCTGTTGTCCTCCACTGTTCCATGTCTGCATTTACTGGTTTTCCCTGCTACACATATTCTTCCTTCTCAGTCTCCTTTGTTAGTTCCTTTTCATCCCTTCAACCTTTTTCGACTTTGGAATGCCTCAGTGCTTAATCCTTGAGTCTCTTCTGTCTTTCTGCAGTCAGGAGGTGATTATATTCAATTCATAGATTTAAATCTCCATTCTAATGAATCCCAGATTTACATCACTAACTAGGTCAGTGTTATCTAGTGGAAATATAATATAAGCAATATATATGACTTTATATTTTCTAGTAGCCACACCAAAAAAGGTTAAAAGATATGGGTAGAATTAATTTTAATATGTTCTGTTTAATCCAGTATATCAAATATTATTTCAACATGTAATGAAATAAAAATGAGATTTTATATTTTTTGTCGTATTAAGTCTTTGAAATCTGGTGTGTTTTACATTTACAGCACATCTCAATTCAGATTGGCCACATTTCAAGTGCTTAATAGCCACATGTGGCTACCAGACAGTGCAGCTCTTGTTAACTTCACTGATTTCCAGATCTCTGTCTCTCCATTTGAATGTCTAATATGTATTTCAGCATTAATGTGTTTCTCGGAATTCATATCTATACCAACAGAGACAAATCCTTTAAGTTCTAACCTCAATAGATCCAGAATCTAATCAGTTCTTACCTCCTCTGCTGCAGTCGCTGTGGTCCTGGCCATCACTGTCTCTTGCCTAGGTTATTACACTAGCCTCCTGACTGGTTAGAGAGCCACATGACTCTCTTTCTTCTTCAGTTTGTTCAAGTCTGACCTTATCAGAGAAGTGTTCCTTGACTACATTGTTTAAAGTGCAAACCTCGCTGGGCACAGTGGCTCATGCCTGTAATTCCAGCACTTTGGAAGGCCAAGGTGGGAGGATCACTTGAGACCAAGAGATTCGAGACCAGCCTGGGCAACAAAGCGAGACCCATCTCTGCAAAAAATTAGCTAGGTGTGGTGATGTGCACCTGTAGTCCTAGCTACTTGGGAGGCTGAGCCAGGAGGATTGCTTGAGTCGAGGAGTTTGAGGTTACAATGAGCTATGATGACGCCACTGCATTCTAGCCGAGGCAACAGAGTGAGACCCTGTCTCAAATAAATAAATAAGAAAAAGTGAAAACCTCTTCTCCTTACACATATAAATACGTACCCATGTAAATTGGTGTTTCCTTCTCCCTTCAATGCTTTATTTATTTATTGTTTTAGGGTTTTTGTTTTTGTGGCAGTTTCAAACTCCTGGGCTCAAGTGATCTTCCCACCTCAGCCTCCCTGGTAGCTGGGACTACAGGCACATGCCACCCTGCCCAGCTTAGTTTTTAAGGTTGCCTGTCACCATTTCTCTTTGTTCAAAGAAGGTTTGGTAGGACTTTTTACAGGATATATCTTTAGCCTTTTCAGTTCTCTCTGTGGTTGATTCTGTGTTCACCTGTTTCTGAGTCTTTTTAAAAATTTGTTTTCCTGAGCAACAAAGAAGTGTGGCTTGTAATACAGAGTGGTCATAGGGTCAAGATTGTGTAGATACTCAGGCGGCTGTGATAGAAGGATCAGGAAAATCTCCCTCAGTTGACAGTTTAAAACCTAATGGAAATTTTCTAAATAAGGTAAAATCAATATGATTAATAACAAAATTTTATTTGACTTTATAAAGAGACAGTATATGGTAGCAAATGTTTTTGGTTCATTGATTATATTGAGGCTTTTGTGAGAAAATGCTAGAAGAAGGAAAAGGGTATATAGATTGTTACCAGCTCTATCCTCTCATGGCTGCTATTGCCACAAAGTGCATTAGAAGTTGAATTTTACATTTTATTAATACTAGTTTGGAACTCCAGATAGACCATGTGTTATTTATCATATATTTATAATTTAATTTAAAATCATGTTTTCAGGATTTCCTGGAATTAAGAAAAACATCTGATATCACAGACTTAAAGAAACATCCTGGGCCGGGCGTGGTGGCTCACGCCTGTAATCCTAGCACTCTGGGAGGCTGAGGCGGGTGGATCGCTCAAGGTCAGGAGTTCGAGACCAGCCTGAGCAAGAGTGAGACCCCGTCTCTACTAAAAATAGAAAGAAATTATATGGACAACTAAAATATATATATATACAAAAAAAAATTAGCCGGGCATGGTGGCGCATGCCTGTAGTCCCAGCTACTCGGGAGGCTGAGGCAGTAGGATCACTTAAGTCCAGGAGTTTGAGGTTGCTGTGAGCTAGGCTGATGCCACGGCACTCACTCTAGCCCGGGCAACAGAGCGAGACTCTGTCTCAAAAAAAAAAAAAAAAGAAAAAGAAACATCCTGGCCGGGTGCGGTGGCTCACGCCTGTAATCCTAGCACTCTGGAGGCCGAGGCGGGTGGATCGCTCAAGGTCAGGAGTTCGAGACCAGCCTGAGCAAGAGTGAGACCCCGTCTCTACTAAAAATAGAAAGAAATTATATGGACAACTAAAATATATATATTCAAAAAATTAGCCGGGCATGGTGGTGCATGCCTGTAGTCCCAGCTACTCGGGAGGGTGAGGCAGTAGGATCGCTTGAGCCCAGGAGTTTGAGGTTGCTGTGAGCTAAGCTGATGCCACGGCACTCACTCTAGCCTGGGCAACAAAGCGAGACTCTGTCTCAAAAAAAAAAAAAGAAACATCCTTAGAGGCACGTCAGATGTATGAGCTTGCAGATACCTGTTGGGGGAAATTGAAATAGTATTTGTTTTCTGTGTAGCATATGTAACCATACAGAATAATAGCTAAAAGGGACCTTAAGAAATCATCTGCTTTAGCCATTTGCCTTCAAACAAATACATAAAACAGGCCGGGCGCGGTGGCTCACGCCTGTAATCCTAGCACTCTGGGAGGCCGAGGCGGGTGGATTGCTCAAGGTCAGGAGTTCGAGACCAGCCTGAGCGAGACCCCGTCTCTACTAAAAATAGAAAGACATTATATGGACACCTAAAAATCTATATAGAAAAAATTAGCCGGGCATAGTGGCGCATGCCTGTAGTCCCAGCTACTCGGGAGGCTGAGGCAGTAGGATCGCTTAAGCCCAGGAGTTTGAGGTTGCTGTGAGCTAAGCTGACGCCACGGCACTCACTCTAGCCTGGGCAACAAAGTGAGACTCTGTCTCAACAAAAAAAAAAAAAAAAAAAAAAAAAAAAAAAAAAAAAAAACAAATACATAAAACAATATAGACTATTAAAGCTCTTCATTTATTGAGATTTCAGTCTCGGTTTCATCAGAAACTCCTGGCATCTTACCTGTTCAACCGAAACTCATACTGATTTAATTTTCCATTTTCTTTCATTTTATTCCCCTATAGACAAAAGCAAAAAATGTTTTTTGAAAATGTCATAAATTTGAAGAAGTAGCTACTTTCACTGGTGCATTTTAATCTTGATTTTAACTTATTATATAATTTGCTTTGCATTTATTAAGATACCCTTATAATTCAGAGCACAATGAAGAATGAGGAAGTGGGAAGGTAGAGAAACAGGGAGGTGTTTAAGAAGCCAAATTAGTTATAATGTTCTGAGGTCACTTACGTTTTCCTTCCATCATTCATTCTTCTGATGAGTTTATTCTGGCATCTCAACTCCAGAAGCAGAAGTATTGAGAACAGCTGAAAGTGGCCATTGGAAACAAGGGAAGACTTCCAATAACAGTAATACTCAAAAAGATGTAGTGACTTGGGGCTTTTTGATGGATATATTGTAATAGCACAGCAAAATATTTGCTTATGTTAAGGAAAATGTAAATTATTTTCTGTTAAAAAGATAATATGTTTAAGAACAATTTCCATGCAAAGTGCTTACAACTTAAAAAAATCTTGGCCAAAGTTTGATTTAGGTTGAAAAATACATTGATTCTGGATAAAGTTATTACCTTAGATTGGAATCCTTTTTTGGTAAAAGAAAGTATGAATTTGAGAATTGTTTACTTCCTTGACTTCTAGAAAGAATATATTTAGTCATAATTCTTGATGTCCTTGTTTTCTGAAGCTGTTTTGTGTTCCCACAGCCTCTCTATCCTGAGTAGAATCCATTTAAACTTGACAGAGAAACGCAAGAAATTTAAAATGTTTCTAGAGGCCTGTCATTGCTATAGAAAAATGTTTGGAATCTTAACCTAATCCTTTTTTTATTTTAAAGGGAATTTCAACTTTTTAAAGAGATGGAGAATTTGCCATCAGTGTGCTGTCAGAAAATAATGCAGAGAGCCACGAAAGCAGAGCTGCAACTTTTAAATGTTCACTATCAGATGTGTCATCGTCATTGTTGTGATATTTACAAATTTGTAATGGAAAATGGGGAGGGATTAAATAGGTGTTTATTGATTTTAAATCTGCATTTTTTAAGAAATGTATCACTACCTTCAAGTTTATTCTGGAAATTTTTCTTAATTTTCATTTGTGAAGGGCAGAATGAGGGGTAGATTGTAACTGGGCTTCTTAGCTGGCCTAGGGGTAACAGACTTTTCCTAGAAAAAGTAATATGTTTGAACTTTATATAAAGTCTAAGTAAGAATGAAGTCAGGAGGTTTTTGCATGACATTCTACCACATTCTCTCTGATTTATCCATTGAGAGATGTTTGTGCTGCCCTTAGAAAAGCACATTAATTGTGGTTCACTTTCTTTTATTCACTATTTAAAAGAAAAAAATTTAAGATCTAGAGAGTTAGAACTAAGCGTATACTATATTAATATTAGTGTTCAATGGATGACTTAGGCCGAAATAATTTCGTTTTGTGAACTTAAATTTTGAACAGGAATTTATAAAGTAATTCTGCTAAGAAGGAATTAGGGTCGGCACTGCTGTCTTTTTTGGGAGACGTAGACAGTTGAAAGAAAAACCACGCGCGGGCGCAGCACTGGGAGAGCTGCCCCCCGTCAGTGGAATCAAGGTTGCCATCCGCCTGCTCTGCTTTTGCTTCCAGAGTATGTATGTATGTTTTAGGAATAAAAACTTTACTTCATTTAGACAGAAAACATTTTAAACAGAGATTTTTCTTTTCTGTCTTTACAGCTGATGAAAGAAGAATCACATGTGTGAGTTGATTTCATCTAATTTAGAACTCATTACATCTTTAAAATCACTTAATCCAGTTAACTTTAAATTTTCTGTTTTGGTTCCTATTGAAAACATTGGTGGATTCTTTAATGAAGTGTTTATTATCTTTTTTACTGATATGTAATATTTGTACATATTTATAGGGTACATGTAATATTTTGTTACATGCATAGGATGTGTAATAATCAAGGTCAGGGTATTTAGGATATCCATCACTTCATATATTTAATATTTATTATTTCTGTGTTGGGAACATTTCAAGTCCTGTCTTCTAGCTATTTTGAAATATAAAATATATTGTTAACTATAGTCTGCTATCAAACATTAGATCTTATTCTTTCTGAAGTGTTTATCTGTTTAGCTTTTCAGGAGCAGATTCTGAACTAGATGATCAAAGTGCTCAGGATGTTGATGTTTCTTTGAACCTAAAAAAGACACTCTCTGAAGTAAGATTTTTAGAAAGTTCATCTGTATAAATCTTTAATTTTATGGCTTCAGTAAATTATAATTTTCAGAGACTCTGACATCCTTCTTTTCACTCAACTAGCTTACTTTATAGCTTACTTTATAGCTTACTTTAGTTAGGAGGAACATAATGGTGTATTTAAGCCTATTCAAACAAATCAGCAATATGTGTTGAGTAGAGTAAGCATATAGTTCATCACCAAATCCGTAGACTTCTGAGGATGAAAGAGAGTAATAGTAATGTTAATCATTCACCACAGCAGTAGGTATAAATCTGGACTGTCCCAGGCAGATCCATGATATATGGCCACCATCATGTTGCGTGAGTGCAGTTAAAACTAATATCTTGCACCTTCATGTCATGAGGTAGAATAAAGTAATGTTCTATTTGTTTTAGGCAGGGCAAAGTTTTAATTTCTCCTTTGTTGAAATGTTCCCTAAATCCCTGGGGGGACTGGCCTACAGACCAGGCTCATCTGTGGGACGTCCCAGATTCCCTAAATATCTGGGGAGGACAGGCCTATAAACCAGGCGTCATCTGTGGGATGTCCCAGGTTCCCTAAATCACAGGGGGGGACTGGCCTACAGACCAAGGCTCAACTGTGGGACGTCCCAGGTTCCCTAAATCCCAGAGGGGACTGGCCTACACACCAGGGCTCATCTGTGAGATGTTCCAGGTTCCCTAAATCCCTGCAAGCGACTGGCCTACAGTTCAGGGCTCCTGTGTGGGATGTCCTAGGTCCCCTAAATCCCTGGGGGCGACTGGTTTACAGACCGGGGCTCATCTCCAGGCTGTCCCAAGTTCCCTAAATCACCTGGAGGGGGGACTGGCCTACAGACCAGGGCTCATGTGTGGGATGTGCCAGGTTGCCTAAATTCCTGGGGGGAGGGCTGGCCTACAGACCACAGATCATTTGGGGACTCTTCCAGGAGTCCAAATGGGTGGGCGACTGTGACAGCCACTTAGGTTACCTTAATGCATGTCTTTCTTCCTTTTCTGGCAGAGATCAGGATCTCGCTGGGCAGGGCATCTAAGAAGGCTTTTTCTCCCTGGTTCCTGCACATCCCAGGGTCGGGACAGGACTAAGTGATGAGCAGAGGGCCGCTGGAATTCCTGGGCTGACCTGGAAGGGAGGAGCAGCCGTTACCCGTCTCTTCCTTGTGATCAGGTGTGGAGCCTGTGTGTGATGGCCGGAGCCCCTGCTGCTGCTGTGGGCCAGGAGGCTGTTCCAGCAGGAGCTGTGGGAGGCAGGAGGAAGGCGGCAGGACACCGGGGTTGGCTCTCCCTGCCCACACAGGGTACCTCAGTCATTTCTGGACACATAGAGGCTCCTGTCTCCCACCCTGAAGTCTCACTCCTCTGAGCTCGTTCGTCGGGAATGTGGCTACATCTACCCTATGTTCTGTACTGAGGGAGGTGAGTTGCGTTAAAAACCTCAAAAACTGTAGGTAAAAAGGCTCCTCATCTGTTTTCTATCAAAGTGTCTTCCCCAAACTTCACTTGAATTCAGAAGAGCAACCTGCAGGCAGCCCCAGGCCCCTCCCAAAGTCACACAGTCCTGGGTAGCTGCGGGAGCCCCCCGGGCAATGGAGCTGCCGGGAATTTGCAAACCGTGGGCACCCCGCTGGCTGAGAGTGGGGCTCTCTGCCTCCCGGTCACTCCCTCCGGGCCACCCCCCTTCCCTATGGCTTCCCCACCTCCCGTAACCCCCACCTCCGGCCCTCCCTAGAGCTCCTCCCTGCCCCCTGCCCAGTCACTCCCTCCCACCCACCTCCAGCTCTCCCTACAGCTTCCCCGCACCCTGCACACCTGGTCCTCCAGGCCCCTACCCAGTCACTCCGTGCGGGCCACCCCCCACAACCCTGCACACCTGGTCACTCCGGCCCCGCCCAGCCACCCCCTCCGGGACCCCCTGCCACCCCTCCCTTCCTACCGCTCCCCCCAAATCCGGGTCACCCGCCCCGCCCTCATCGCTGCCAGCCGCCCGACCACTCTCCTTTCCTCCCTCCGTTCTTTCCGTGCATCCTCGGGGCCTCGGCTGCAGCGCCCGCCGCACATCCGCCGTCCGGCTCTCTCCCTCCTCCCTCGGTGGTTTCCGTCCATCCTCGGCCCTCTCTGTCCTAACTCGGTCCTCGCTGAGGCCTTTCGGCTCTCTGCGCCAAACCTCTTCAGCCCTTCCTGTGGTCCCCCGGCCTTTGTCGCCAACTGTCGGCTCTTTCCGTCACCCGCGGGGTGCACAGTCCCGGCCCTGGGGTCTGCTTGTGCAGGCCCTGTGGTTTCTCGGTGGTCTTGGCGGCAGTGGCACCTTCTGGAAGAGTCTTCCTGTTGTCCACACTGCGGGGGGTTTGCACCTAGATCCAGTTGCTCCTCGCACAAAGATCCAGTGATTGAGACGAGGGTTCTCCCCGAGCCCCGGCAGGTGGGGGGGGAGGTGAGTCCCGGGGCAGGTTGGGGGTGGAGGACGGTGAGCCCCGGGGCGACGGAGGTGGGGGGATGGCGAGCCCCGGGGCAGGAACTCTGACGCCTGCAGTCCCACTTACCCCGGAGGCTGAGGCGGGAGGATCGCCTGAGCCCAGGACTTCTGGGCTGTGGTGCGTTGTGCCCATCAGGTGTGAGCACTAAGTTCGGCATCAACATGGTGACCTCTCTGGAGCGGGGACCAGGTTGGCTAAGGAGGAGTGAATCGGTTCAGGTCGGAAACGGAGCAGGTCAAAATTCCCTGGCTGATCAGAATCTCAAATCCTTTGTCTTGCAAAAAATCCTTCTTTTCTGGGAAACTCCAAAGGTCCAGGAGTTAGTTAAGGGAGAGGATTACATTAGGGTCGCCAAAATTTGCTCAGTGAGGGGCAGGTACAGTCTCTGGCCACACAGCTGTGATTTTACTGTTGGTGTCTCTGTCAACTAAACTAAAATCTTAAGTCCCCCTCCCCCACCTGCTGACCGAATGGACCCCTCCTGGCCAAGTGGACGCCCTAAAACATTCTGTGCAGAACCACCGTTGTTTCCCTGGGCCATATTTAGTCCAGAATCCTCTTTTCTAGACCCACACAGCCTAGCTGGCTTCTCTGGAATCTTCTGGGCATTGGAAGTGATGAAAACTAGATGGAAGAGAGAAAGGAGATATTATGTCTTGTTTTCCCCTGGAGCAGTAGGTGCCAGGGGGCCCTGGGGTCTGAAGCCACCCTCAGAGGCCTAGCGGGCAGCTCAGAGCCCACCTGTGAGCAGGGGTCCGCGCCAGCTGAGACTCTGCCCGGTGTAGGGAGCCCCCCCCACTCCTGTTGGGAGCTGGGTTCTCGTGCAGATGGGGGGCAGATGGAGGGACCTCCCGGCAGGCGGGGCCTTTTCCCCTTTGTTTCCTCACTGCAGTGTGTGTGTGTGGGGGGCGCCTGTCACCCTCCCTGGAAACTACACCCCCTCCCCATTGTCATGTGGGGCTGAGCCTAGAGACTGGCTGTCCCCCAGGTGGATGGGACGTGGGGACATCTGCATGGGACATGCACACCAGGGGTGTGACGGTGGGGTCCCACCTGGGCACTCACCCTGTCCTGAGAGGATCTCTGTGCCCCCCCGCCCACTCCATGGTCAGCCTGTCGCCGTTGGCAGTTT
The DNA here is from genome assembly GCF_041146395.1 of Eulemur rufifrons. Classification (NCBI taxonomy): domain Eukaryota; kingdom Metazoa; phylum Chordata; class Mammalia; order Primates; family Lemuridae; genus Eulemur; species Eulemur rufifrons. Next base: position 71,538,833 of record NC_091010.1, read on the forward strand.
TTAGGGGCCAGAGACCTCTCCTGGGGGGCTATGGCCCCCACCCGCAGGGAGCCACTCCTGTGGAGGGTGGGGGTGGAGCTGCCCAGTGCTAAGTCCCTGGGGGCTTTGGGGGCACCTGTGGCAGCATGAGCCCACCTCCAGCCCCCAGCCCAGAAGGACCCTCAGCCCCCAAGAGCCTCTGCTGCTTCAGGGGCTCGTCCCAACAGGCCTGGGTGACCTGAGGAGCTGGGCCCAGCATACGTTGTTGGGCTGATGGGCGCGTGTGCACCCCGGATGCAGGCATGGGGCCAGCGGGGCCATCATGGGTGTGTGCAGATGTCCAGTTGGAGCAGTGATGACCAGCGGGGGGCTGCCCAGGGCCAAGGGTGGAGTGGATGGGCTGCAGTCAGGGAGGGCTTCCTGGAGGCAGTGTCCAAAGTGCCCCGTGAAGGCTGTGCTGAGGAAGGGCCTTACTAAGCCCCAGGGGCACAGGCACATGGGACAGCCCAAGATGTGGTCCTCCGGCCAGAACAATGAGAAATGAGGCTACGGGCACCTCCCTGGGATCAGGCAGGAACTTGGGGAGAAAGCAGGAGAGGCGCGGTGCAGGCCCTCTGGGTAGGGCCTGGGGATTCCAGGTGCCCCTGGAGGAACAGCTTCCCTTTTCCCTGGGCCAGGGCTAGTGGGGCCTCCCAGCTTGGCTCAGCACTAGAAGGGCCCATTTGCCAGTCTGTCTCCCCTCCCAGGGCTCTGATGTCAGCACTGGGTCCCAACTCGCTCCATGCCACCTGGCCCGGGACTCAGTGGCTGGGGGCCAGTCTGGATGACAGGACAGAGCCCGTCCTGGGACAGCACTGACTGTCAGATGTTCTGGGTGCTGGACTTGCTTGGTGGTGGGGGCACTGTCTGGCCACCTTCCTGGCTGGACATCATGCTGTGGGGACACTGGAATGTGCTCCTGTCTCCACCTTGGTCAGGCCCGCTGCCTGGGACCTCCCCCCCTGAGCCCTGTCTGCAGCCACAGAGCCTGAAGGATCAGTGTGACCCCGAGCTTCCAGCCAAGGCACCCCAGGCTCAGGAGGGGGTTTCTGAGAGGGCTGGTAACTATCTTCATCACTGTCCCCAGTGCAGGCCCGTCCCCTGCGTCCTTCTGCCCCTGGCAAGCAAACCCACAGATGCCCCTGTGGGGCACCTTTGTCTTGCGTCACCTGCTGTGGCCCTCCCAATGGGCAGGGGCACCCTGACACCCTGAGTCCTCACAGGTTTTCCACGTGGCCTATGTGCTCATGAAGTTTGCCAACTCCCCCCGCCCCCCGCCAGACCTCTGGGTGCTGGAGCAGTCCAGGGACTTCAGCCACACCGACCAGCTGTGGCAGTTCTTCGCCTGTGAGTCTCGGGAGCTGTGGGGCCTGGGGGGGTGTCCCCAGCGGGGCTGCTGTGACCATGGCTTCTTGAGGTCTCGGTCACCAGCCCGGCCCTCATGCCCAACCTCTGTGCGGGTCAGGATCATCTGTCTGAGGACCGGGAGGCAAAGGGGAATTCATCAGGTCATCCCTGACTTCCGGCACAGCTGGGCCCAGGGGCTGGTGGTGGCAGGAATCTCGGTGCCATCTCCTGGCTCCCTCTGGGCTGGCTTCACGTTTGACAGCTCCCTGTGGTGGTGACACAGGGCCCTGGCGGCTCCCAGCTCGCTTCCTACCAGCTCAGATGCGTCAGGAGAGCCGGGTCCTGGCACTCACGGTGCACGTCCAGCATGGCCAGTGGGGCGGCAGCGCCTCCCTCAGCAGGGTTCAGTGACCTCTGCCCCAAGTCCTGCTGGCCGGTGGAGCCTTGGCTGGGTGACCTGTCGAGGGCGCAGCTTTCCCACCTCAAGATGAGGTGGCCGGGCTCAGGCTCAGGTGACCCGTCCCAGAGGCAGCCTTCCGGGTGGTCAGGCTCAGGGAAGTCAGGGAGCCCAGGGGCCCCGCCTCTGGGCCTGCAGGCTTTTCTGGTGGCCTCAGCCGTCCCTGTCCGCCCTTTCCTGCGGCCTCCAAGAGGGGCTGCCTGGAGCGACCTGGGCCGCGGACACTGGCGCCCATCACGCGGGATGACGACGCCATCTGCCCCACTGAGTACTCGCGCATCGTGTCCCTGGGGGACGGCGAGGTGGGCCGGGGACAGCGTGCTGGCGGTTCTGCCAGTCTGCTCCTGGCGGCCACACCTGGCCTCACATTCCACGCCGTCTGCGGACCGTGGTGTCCCTGGGGAACGGGCGCCCGGGGGCCATGACCTGCTCCCACCCGCCGCTGCTGCGCAGCTTCACCAAAGCCACCAACGTCCGCCTGCGTGTCCTGCACACCAACACGCTGCGGGGTCACCTCACGGGCAAGGCGCTGCGGGACCCCACGGTCACGCCCCGGGTGAGCCCAACCTGTCTGGCGAGCGGGGCAGCCCCTGGCAGACGGGGAGGAGCCGGCCCTGGGGGCAGCCTGGGCCCGAGGCCCTGGGACTCGGGGGGTGGGTCTGGGCCTGGCGCTCGGGCGGGCAGGGCGGTGTTATTGCGGCATCAGGGACGTCGGCGTCGGCGGCCGCTGCGTCTGCCACGGCCACGCGGATGTCGGCGATGCCAGGGACCCCTCGGGCCCTCGCAGGAAAGGCCGTTTCAGGAAAGGCCCCTTTTACACGAGGCTCCTTTCTGATGAGACCCTTAAAGGTGACCCCCCCAGGTGAGACCCCTCTTAGGTGGGGCCATTTCAGCTCAGGCCTCTCCCAGGGGCCTCCCCGTTTTTCTGAAAGACACGGGACAGTGAGCCCATCTGACTTTCCATTTCCAGATCCTGGCTCCCAAGACGCTGAACTCGGAGTGTCACTGGTTCTCCGGCAAGGCCAGGAGGACTCCCTGGCGCCGCCGTCCCCGCCCCGGTGAGAAGCGAGGGCTGCAGTGCCGGCGCGGGCCACCAGAGGGCGCAGCGCCCTTCATGTCCCACGGCGGCTTGGCCCGCAGCGTGGGAGGACGCGGTGCCGCCACGTTAGCGTCGCCCCGCAGGCGCCGCCTCCATGCCGCCTGCCGGCCTGGCCTCAGACCCGAAGCGACCGCGACCTCCTCGTCCGCCCTCAGACGCGAGGCCCCGAGGGTGAGTGCGACCTTCCCGTCCGAGCCCCGCGGGCACCGCCTTCCCGTGCGCAGCCGCCTGCTGAGGGGCGGCCGGTCCTCAGAGACCCGGGAGGGGCTCCGTGTGGACGTGTGGAAACGGGGCACCCGCACTCCCCACCCCACCGAGGTCCCCCACGCCCGGGACGTGGTGGCCACGGGTGTGACGTGCACGCGCAGGACGCGGTGGCCACGGGTGTGACGTCCACGCAGTGGCCTCTCCACCCCAATGGGGTAGCAGCCTCTGAGCTGGACGTGGGTCTGGCTCAGCCTCTGTGAGGGAGGTCGCTGTCCTCTCTGTGTCCCTGGCAGGGTGTTCAGGCGGTTGTTCCTGAACGCAGTTTCCTTACAGTAATTCCGTCCTTCCCGGGAACGTGGCGTCGCCGCGCAAGGTCCTCTGTCTCCCGCCTTCAGAGTCTCCGGCGTCCTTGCCGTGTGAGGTCTGCGGCTTCACGGTGAGTCCTCCCGTGTGTTTCACCGTGTGTTTTGCAGCAGCCACACGCTCCCAGGTCGTCACCGTTGACCCCAAATCGGGAAACACACCTTTGTCCCCGACCGTCCCATCCCCCAGGCCCGCTTCTCCGCCTTCCACAACTGGGAGGAAAATGTGTCTTTCCCTTCGGTTCCAGTTTTCTTTTCGCGGAACCGTTTCCGAGACTGTCCCTCAGTTTCCCCGCCTTGGCAGATCTAAAGGGCAGAGCTGACTCCACGGCGGGTGTGGGCAGCGCCTCCTCCTGAGTGCACAGGCCTGGCCAGGCCTGCAGCCCCCGCGGTCCTGCCTGCCGCCCTCTCTCGTGGGGTCCACCCCAGCTGCCCGCGGACCCCGCGGTCCTGCCTGCCGCCCTCTCCCGTGGGGTCCACCCCAGCTGCCCGCGGACCCCGCGGTCCTGCCTGCCGCCCTCTCCCGTGGGGTCCCCCCAGCTGCCCGCGGACCCCTCGGTCCTGCCTGCCGCCCTCTCCCGTGGGCTCCACCCCAGCTGCCCGCGGACCCCGCGGTCCTGCCTGCCGCCCTCTCCCGTGGGGTCCCCCCAGCTGCCCGCGGACCCCGCGGTCCTGCCTGCCGCCCTCTCTCGTGGGGTCCCCCCCAGCTGCCCGCGGACCCTCGGTCCTGCCTGCCGCCCTCTCCCGTGGGCTCCACCCCAGCTGCCCGCGGACCCCGCGGTCCTGCCTGCCGCCCTCTCCCGTGGGGTCCCCCCCAGCTGCCCGCGGACCCCGCGGTCCTGCCTGCCGCCCTCTCCCGTGGGGTCCCCCCCAGCTGCCCGCGGACCCCGCGGTCCTGCCTGCCGCCCTCTCCCGTGGGGTCCACCCCAGCTGCCCTCGGACCCCGCGGTCCTGCCTGCCGCCCTCTCCCGTGGGGTCCCCCCCAGCTGCCCGCGGACCCCTCGGTCCTGCCTGCCGCCCTCTCCCGTGGGCTCCACCCCAGCTGCCCGCGGACCCCGCGGTCCTGCCTGCCGCCCTCTCCCGTGGGGTCCCCCCCAGCTGCCCGCAGACCCCGCGGTCCTGCCTGCCGCCCTCTCCCGTGGGGTCCCCCCCAGCTGCCCGCGGACCCCGCGGTCCTGCCTGCCGCCCTCTCCCGTGGGGTCCCCCCCAGCTGCCCGCGGACCCCGCGGTCCTGCCTGCCGCCCTCTCCCGTGGGGTCCACCCCAGCTGCCCTCGGACCCCGCGGTCCTGCCTGCCGCCCTCTCCCGTGGGGTCCCCCCCAGCTGCCCGCGGACCCCTCGGTCCTGCCTGCCGCCCTCTCCCGTGGGGTCCCCCCCAGCTGCCCGCGGACCCCGCGGTCCTGCCTGCCGCCCTCTCCCGTGGGCTCCACCCCAGCTGCCCGCGAACCCCGCGAGTCCTGCCTGCCGCCCTCTCCCGTGGGGTCCCCCCCAGCTGCCCGCAGACCCCGCGCAGTCCTGCCTGCCCCCCTCTCCCGTGGGGTCCACCCCAGCTGCCTGCGGACCCCGCGGTCCTGCCTGCCGCCCTCTCCCGTGGGGTCCCCCCAGCTGCCCGCGGACCCCGCGGTCCTGCCTGCCGCCCTCTCCCGTGGGGTCCCCCCAGCTGCCCGCGGACCCCGCGGTCCTGCCTGCCGCCCTCTCCCGTGGGGTCCACCCCAGCTGCCTGCGGACCCCGCGGTCCTGCCTGCCGCCCTCTCCCGTGGGGTCCACCCCAGCTGCCTGCGGTCTACTCTGCTGTCATTTTTAGCTGCACAGCAGGCTGTTGGTGTCTCGGGGCTTTTATTTGGTTCCATCAACCTGTCCACACAGTGGACACCCTTAACAGCTTTTCTAAGGCTCTGCCCAGCTGGATACTTAAAGTCACAGCAGTTTGTCATATCTAACAGTAGAAAAAGTGGGTGATGTGATTTTTCAAAAGACAAAAAATTTCTTTTTTTCTTTCTTTCTTTTGAGACAGAATCTCACTGTGTTGCCCGGGCTGGAGTGCCATGGCATCAGCCTAGCTCATGGCATCCTCACACTCCTGGGCTCAAGCCGTCCTCCTGCCTCAGCCTCCCAAATATCTGGACTACAGGCATGCGCTCCCGTACCCGGCTAATTTTTTCTATATATTTTAGTTGTCCAGCTAGTCTCTTTGTATTTTTAGTAGAGATGGGGTCTCGCTCTTGCTCAGGCTGGTCTTGAACTCCCGAGCTCAAACAATCCGCCCACCTCGGCCTCCCAGAGTGTAGGATTACAGGCCTGAGCCACCTCGCCCAGCCCTGCCCCCAAAAATGATTATTTGATATATCATGTGCAAGAATCACCTTCAATTTATATATAAACCAAGGAAATAGTAGCTAAACACAGAGTTCATATTTGGGATAATTAGTAAAGAAAAATTAAATCTCACTGCCAAATGAAAGGCAAATGGTCCAATTGATCATGGAAATTTCATAAGAGTTTACTGAACCACATGTTACCTTACTGTAATTCTCTAGCCATGTGTGTGCACACCGGTTGCAAGGTATCTCAGGTTTGCCCAGTGATGTTTACATCACCAATCGATATAGTTAAGTGATAAAGTCCTAGTCCATATTATGACAATGTATATAAATACTTGAAAGCACCTTTTAAAATTTCACCGTTTGTACCACTTGTGTATACATAATTCAATGGAGTGTCGTACATTGCCCGTGTTGTGCAACCATCTATTTATTAATAGTGCCAGATGTTTTTCTTCTTCCTCTGAAGGAAACTCGAAGCCCGTTACGAAGTCACTTTCGTTTCCCTGTCCCCCAAGTCCCCGGCAAGCACTAATCTATTTTTCATCGCCGTGGATTTGCCTGCTCTGGACATTTCATACAAATAGACTAATATAATATGTGGCCTTTGTGCCTGGTTTATTTCACTTAGGACGCTTTCAAGGTTCATCCGTGTTGTGATATACATCAGCACTTCATTCCTTTTTTTCCTGTATGATTCAATACACACAGCATTCACCGTTCTTAAGTGCCCGCTGCAGTGGCTCGAACCACGTGCACATCGCTGTGTAACCATCACCACCATCCGTCTCTAGAATTCCTTTCATCTTCCCCAAGTGGAACCTGTACTCGTTAAACACCCACTTTGTATTTTCTCTTCCCCCAGCCCCTGGGAACTACTCCAGCTACCTCATAAGTAGAGCACACTCTATTTGTCGTTGTGTTGCCTGGGTTGTTTATCTTAGCACGATGTTGTTACGTATGTCAGAATTTCCACATTTTTAAGGCTGAATTGTAGTTCACTGTGTGGATGGCCCACGTTTTATATATCTGCTCATCTGTCAGTGGACACTTGCGTTGCTTCCACCTTTTGGTACCGTGAATAATGCTGCTCTGTCCTCATGGGGCCTCCTCCTGGGGCGTCTGTTATAAGGACACTTGTCACTGGATTTAGGGGCCCCCATCTCAAGATCCTTAACTTAATTACTTCTACAAAGACCCTATTTTAAAATAAGTTCCTATTCTGAGGTTCCTGGTGGACGCGGATTTGGGGGGCGCTATCACACCAGCTCTACCAGCGGCATGAGCAGTTGCTGGGGGTGTTCACCGGAGGGCCAGGTCCCCAATTGCCCGGCTCAGCTCCCTGCCCAGGGTCCCTGTGCACAGCTGGAAGCTCAGAGGTCCCCGCAGGAGGCCGGCTCTCAAGGGTGCCCATTCCCCTGCCCTCTGCTCACACCTGAACTGGCTGGGCCGCCCCACTCCCTGCCTGTCAGGTTCTGGACTCTGCGGCTGGCCTTGCCCCTCCTGAGAGAGACAGAGACAAGAGAGTGAGGGAGACAGAGACACAGAGAGACAGAGGGCAGGGGAGACAAAGAGGCGGAGATGGACACACACGCAGAGGGGGGAGGGGGCAAGTAGGAGGTGTGGCCACCTGGGTGGCACAGCGACACCACATGACATCTTGGGAGTGCCACCTGCCCTGGAGCTCCATGGATGGAACGGACTCAGTTTTACCAAAGGATGGTCACGGAGCCCCGCTGTCCTCCCCAACCATGTGAACCTGGTAGAAAGTCCCAGGGCCTTCCTGAACCAGCGGGATCTACACAGCCAGGTGTGGGGCAGGCCCTGGTGGGACCAAGCCTCCCAGGGAAGCCCAGAGAGGAGAGCGGGGGGACCTGTGTCCACACCTGTCCTACCCCTCCGCCCTCTGCAGCAGTGGGGGCCGTTCTCCCTCTCTGGCTGACCAGGCCCTGGGCTACTGCTTTGGGCCAGGAGGGTGTCAGGATGCTGACTTGGCAGCGGGGTGGGGTGTGGCTTTGGGGTGCAGGAGTCTCGGGGACACAGGGCTCCTGGGCAGCTCCCTGTGCCCAATGCACAGGTATGGGACTGTGCAGGGGCTAAGGGGCTTCTGCTCACCCCCCAGGCCCTGCAGGCCCCTCTCTGTCCCTCCTGCATGGTCTGACTCCCCCCTCAGCGTTCACCCCCCTCCCCCGCCGGGGGCTCCCGGGTTTGGAGTTTCATTCCAGGTGGCCTGGGGCTGCTGGCAGTGGGTGGCCGGTCATGCTCGGCCACAGCAACTCCTGGACGTCTGTTCAGCCTCTCCCTGGAGAGGCAGCACCATTCTCACCCTCCTCCTCCGCAGAGCCAAGGCAGGACCAGCCCATCAGACACCACCCAGCCCACAGCACACCTGGCCCCTGGCCCTGGGGTTTGGCTGCCCGCAGCGTCGGGCCTGCTGAGCCCCTCCCGGGGACCTGGCCCAGGGCAGGCTCTGTCCTCAATCAGCAGTGCCAGGGCCCTCTCACTGGAGCCACGTGGGGCTCGAGCAGCCGGATGCCAGAACAGGGGCCTCTCGACCTGGTTCCTGTTTGGGGCACAGAACCACCCAGCTCAGCGCCTTGCCTGCCTGGTCCCAGCCCTGCCTGTGTTCCTGGGCCTCCCCAACATGCCCCATCATCTTGTTTGGAGTGGGCAGCTGCTGGGGTTCGGGGGGCTGAGGCAATATGGCAGCGATCAAAGCTCCTGCTTGTGAGCACTTGTGAGCACCTTGCGAAGCACCTCAAAATCCACCAGGGACACAAAAGCCAAACTCAGGAGACGCTCCAGACACACGTGGGGGCCTCTGACCCTGGCAGGTGGGGACTTAGTGGGAATTGGCTGGCCGCAGGGCAGACAGCTGACCCTCAACATCGGAAGGTGCCGAGTACATGCAGTAGGCTCACAGCAGGCCAACAGCCCCCCACGTGTCCGGGGCTGAGAGCTGGCCCGCCGCCTGCCAGTCTCAAGATGCCCAGGCCCCTGGAGAGGAAGCTACCTATGCTAGAGCGCCGGCCTGGCCAAGCAGGGTCCTGGCGGGAAGCAGCAGAGGTGTTGGGGAGGAAGGGGAAGTGGCCCCTAGGATGTTCCAAAGTCCGGCCAAGGACACTGGCAGGAGGCAGTGGGGAGCTGTGCGGGTTGCAGGCAGGTGCCCCACGTGGCAGAGGAAGCTGGCACAGCTGGCAGCTTTCAAGCTAGATCGCAAAAGGCCACCAGCAGCGGTCGCAGTGGGGACTCAGGGTCCCTGGCCTTGAGCAAGGATTCTCAGCCGGGGTGCGGTGGCTCCCCAGTGTCCCAGGCGGCCAGAGGATGGGCCCTTTGATGAGCAGGAGCTGGGTAGCCTCTGCCGGGCAGGGCGACCATGCAGCCCACTGCCGAGCGAGAGAGGTCTGTGCCCTCGGGGCTCCAGTAGCTCCTTGGGGCCCGGGCAAGGATGAGCTGCAGCCTGAGCGGGAGGTCTGGGGAGGGTGCAGGGCGGGGCTGGGCGGGCCCGCGGGTGTGGACAGCTGGGGAAGGTTTGCGGGATGCGAGTGGCAGGAACAGAAGTTCTCTGAAAAGGATTCTGGAGGGAAGAGACTCATTTCAGAGACCCCGCCTTCCGTGTGATAGGGTGGCCGTTCCAGAGAGCACAGGGAAGGCTCAGGTCACACAGCAGAAGTTCCCGCCCAGGCTCCAGTCAGGTTCATTATGCAAATGAGGGATTCACTGGCTTGGTCTGATTGATCAGTGCGGCTGAGCCCTGATTGGTCAATACAGATGAGTCTGATTGTTCAATGCAGCTGAGTCTGATTGGTCACTGTGGCTTACATCTAATTGCTCAATGCAGCTGAGTGTGATTGCTCACAGTGGCTTACTTCTAATTGCTCAATGCAGCTGAGTCTGATTGGTCAATGCAGCTGAGTCTGATTGCTCACTGTGGCTTTCTTCTATTGCTCAATGCAGCTGAGTCTGATTGGTTAGTGTAGCTGAGTCCTCATTGGTCAATGAGCTGAGACGGATTGGACAGTGAGGCTGAGTCCTGATTGGCCAGTGCAGTTGAGTTTGATTGGTCAGTGAGGCTGAGTCCTGGTCAGTGTGGCTGAGTCTGATTGGACAATTTGGCGTAGTCCTGATTGGTCAACTTGGCTGAGTCAGCTCCGTCAATGTGGCTGCGTCTGATTGGTCAGTGTGGCTGAATCTCATTGGTCACTGTGGCTGAGTCCTGATTAGTGAGTGTGGCTGAATCTGATTGGTCAGGGTGGCTGAGTCCTGATTAGTGAGTGTGGCTGAATCTGATTAGTCAGTGTCGCTGAGTCCTCATTGGTCAACGTGGCTGAGTCTGACTGCTCAATGTGGCTGAATCTGATTGGTCGGTGTAGCTCAGTTCTGAATAGTTAGTGTCGCTGAATTTCATTGGTCAGTGTGGCTGAATCTGATTGGTCAGTGCGGCTGAGTCCTGATTGGTCAACGTAGCTGAGTCTGACTGCTCAAGGCGGCTGAGTCTGATTAGTCAGTGTGGCTGAGTCTCATTGGTCAGTGTGGCTGAATCTGACTGGTCAAGGCGGCTAAGATCTGATTGGTCAACGTGGCTGAGTCTGATTGCTCAATGCGGCTGAGTCTGATTAGTCAGTGTGGCTGAATCTGATTGGTCAGTGTGGTTCAGTCTTGACTAGTCAGTGTGACTGAATCTCATTGGTCAGTGCCGCTGAATCTCATTGGTCAGGGCGGCTGAGTCCTGATTGGTCAACATGGCTGAGTCCGGTTAGTCAATGTGGCTGAATCTGATTGGTCAGTGTGGCTCAGTCCTGAGTAGTCAGTGTGGCTGAATCTCATTGGTCAGTGCGGCTGAGTCCTGATTGGTCAACACGGCTGAGTCTGATTGCTCAATGCGGCTAAGTCAGATTAGTCAGTGTGCCTCAATCTGATTGGTAAGGGTGGCTCAGTCCTGACTAGTCAGTGTGGCTGAATCTCATTGTTCAGTGTGGCTGAATCTCATTGGTCAGTGCGGCTGAGTCCTGATTGGTCAACGTGGCTGAGTCTGATTGCTCAATGCGGCTGAGTCTGATTAGTCAGTGTGGCTGAATCTGATTGGTCAGCGCGGCTGAGTCCTGATTGGTCAATGTGGATGAATCTGATTGCTCAATGAGCCTGAGTCCGATTGGTCAGTGAGGCTACGTCCTGATTGGTCAGTGTAGCTGAATGTGATTGGTCAGTGCAGCTGATTCCTCATTGGTCAGTGTAGCTGAGTCGGATTGGACAAGCTGGATGAGTCCTGATTGGTCAATTTGGCAGAGTCTGCTTCGTCACTGTGGCTGCGTCTCATTGGTCAGTGCTGCTGAGTTCTAATTGGTCAGTGTGGCTGAGTCTGATTGGACAATTTGGCTGAGTTGTGATTGGTCAAATTGGCTTAGTCAGCTTCTTATGTGTGGCTGCGTCTGATTGGTCAGTGTGGCTGAGTCCTAACTAGTCAGTGTGGCTGAATCTGATTCGTCAGTGCTGCTGAGTCCTGATTGGCCAACGTGGATGAGGCTGATTGCTCAATGCAGCTGAGTCACATTGGTCAGTGTGGCTGAACGTGATTGGGTAGTGTGACTGAGTCCTTATTAGTCAGTGCGGCTGAGTATGATTGGGCAATTTGGCTGAATTCTGATTGGTTAATTTGGCTGAGTGTGTTTTGAAAGTGTGGCTACGTCTGATTTGTCTGTGTGGCTGAGTCCTGACCAGTCAGTGTAGCGGAATCTGATTGGTCAGTACTGCTTAGTCCTGATTGGTCAACGTGGCTGAGTCTGATTGGTCAATTGCTCTGAGTCTTATTGGTCAGTGAGGCTGTGACCTGATTGGTCAGTGTGGCTGAATCTGATTGGTCAGTGCGGCTGATTCCTCATTGGTAAGTGTAGCTGAGTCGGATTGGAAAATCTGGCTGAATCCTGATTGGTCAATTTGGCTGAGTCTGATTCATCAGTGTGGCTGCCTCTGTTTGGTCACTGAGGCTGAATCCTGATTGGTCAATGTGGCTGAATCTGATTGGTCAGTGTGGCTGAGTCCTAATTAGTGTGGCTGAATCTCATTGGTCAGTGTGGCTGAGTTCTCATGAGTCAGTGTGGCTGATTCTGATTGGACAATGCAGCTGAGTCCTGATTGGTCAACGTGGCTGTGTCTGGTTGCTCAATGTGGTTCAGTCTGATTGGTCGGTGAGGTTGAGTCCTGATTGGTCAGTGTGGCTGAGTCTGATTGGACATTTTGGCTGAGTCCTGATTGGTCAATTTGGCTGAGTCTGATTTGTCAGTGTGGGTGCGTCTTAGTGGTCATTGTGGCTGAATCCTGATTGGTCAATGTGGCTGAATCCTGATTAGTCAGTGTGGGTGAATCTCATTGGTCAGTGTAGCTGAGTCCTGATTGTTCAACGTGGCTGAGTCTGAATGGTCAATGCAGCTGAATCTGATTGGTCTGTGAAGCTGAGTCCTGATCAGTCAGTGAGGCTGAGTCTGATTGGTCAGTGTGGCTGAGTCCTGTTTGGTCAATGCAGCTAAGTCTGATTGGTCAATGCAGCTGAGTCTGATTGGTCAGTGTGGCTGAGTCTGCTGGTCAGTGCAGCTGAGCTCCAGACGTGCTAAAGCTGATCCGAGGTTCAGGTTTCTGGGGAACTCCAGTGCTGTGCGGGCGCGGCCTCCAGTCAGCAAACGGCCTCGGGGCTCCATGTTAAAATCAGACCCTGCAGCTGCTCGGTCCGTCTTCAAGGATGGGCTTTCAGGTACACATTTGTCTGCATTCTGCCTCTGAGTAGGATCCGTCCGGGGCAGCGGCTGCAGCCGGCCCAGTCCCCCTATTCCACGCGGGACCCCAGCGGCAGCGCAGGGGCCGGGCAGCACCACCAGCCCTGTGCCTGGGAAACGCCCAAGCGCCTGTGAAATACGGATCGGTTCCGGGTCGCGTCGGCTGCGGGTCCGGCTGCAGAGAGTCGGCCGGCGCGGTCCAGGGCCTCCTGCAGGTGCCTGTGACAGCGGCTGAGGCAGGGTGCGGAGGACGCCGAGCCCAGCCCAGATGCGAGGAGGCTCATTAGGCCCCGAGGGGTGGGGCGTCAACGGGACCTGGAAACAGCTGAGAACGGGAAATTGAGTCCAGTCCGTCCGGCCGGGGCTGGGAGGCTTTCTGAAGACGCGTGTGTCAGAGCGTCGCCGCCGCAAGATCTTAGGTTTGTCACGCGACCCAGGTGCGGCGGGAGTGTGGGCAGCGGCAGCGACGCCACCTGCACGGCGGGGCTGGTCTAACGCACGCAGCGGCGGGGCTGCAACGACCCGCCAGGGCGTCTGGGGACCCCGCTGCGCCCTGGTGGCTTCGGCAGCTCTGTTCACGGCATGGGAAAGATTTCTGACCACACGGTCATCCCAAGCAGAACCTCGTCCAACGCAGGACCACAGAAAACTTCCCCATCTCGTTCCTTCACTGGGGTCGACTCCTGGGGTGAATCGCGTCCTCGGGAGTGTACACAACTGTCATCTTCACAACCTGAGGGTTTTCCTCGGGGTTGGATTGTGCCCAGACTCCCACGTGGCTCTTACCGAGCAGGGTGGGTAGTGGTGGCGAGGCTAACTGAATGGATGGGAATTTGGGTAAAAGCCGTTGTGTGGCAAAGTCTCCTGGTGAAAATAACTCAAGCATTATTTCCCCTAGTTGGGAGAAGGACGTATGGGCCTGGTAGGTTTTTAAGAAGTCCCTGTCTAGGAGATGTATGGGGGCTGACGGGACAAGCAAAAGGCCACGGCTGTCACGAGGGGTCCTAGTTGGAGGATAGGTAGAGATTTAGGAACTGTCATAGATTCGTTGGCCACTGCAACCATCTAGATGAATTCAGAACCCCAGGGAGGGCACAGAGACAGTGTGCCAGGGCTAAGGATAGACAGCGTAGCCCCAGTGTCACCCACACCTCCAATCTTCATATCTAACTCCTCTCCAATCTTAATATTTAATTCTCTTAGTTGGTTAATCATGATAGGGGTCGTGTTCCATGAATGGCCCTGGAGTATCCCTGCTTTGCTGGTGGGAGAGGTCCTGGGGACTTCAGCAGGATTTAGTTGTAGCCAAATATTGGAGGAAATCAGGCGATTTAGGATCCATTCCAGGCTACAGGTAGATAACAAGGACTTGAACACAGTGCACAGGGCTTCAATCTACTAGCAGGTGTGCTTCAGTTTTCCTTAGAAGCATGATTTTCTCTGTCCACGTTGATCATATAGGAATCTCAGATTTTAGAACTTCTTGAGAGGAGGAAGCCAAACCAAGGCAGGCTTTAGGTGTTACTTATAGTCTTAAGGTTCTCGGACTTATAGTCTCTTTACTTATAGTTCTCTTTACTTATAGTCTTAAGGTCTGTCACTGCCAGGAAGTGACAAATTTTTACTCATTCACTGTAAGGCTGGGAAAACTGGCATTTTATGCATAGTCTTAAATATGACACTTCAGTCAAATCCTTGGCAATATGGCCAGTGTTTCCAATTGTATCCTGCTTGTAAAGAGACAGCATATTTTTATTGAACTTATATAAATAAAGATAAGGATATTCACAAATACTTCCGGAATTTTGAAGGAATCAAGTAGGGAGAAAAAGCAAATCTTTTCATCTTTGTTCACAAAAGGATACTTTACGAAATTGTTGCAAGCTATACAGAGCTTATGAAAGAAAATTTCCTTGACTCTGGAAAACATTTAGGTAAAGAACCAACATTTTAAATAAAGGCATAAAAGCAGTATTGTTATCAATTACTTAGTTTCATGTAATCAAGATTGTTTTTCTCAATCTTGATTAACAATTTTGGACTATAGCTGATTGAAAATGCTTCCATCAAAGAATTTAAAATAATAACTGTGGAAACCCAGAACAGTCATGGTCAAAAGTCTGATGAGAGTTTACAATTGGCAAGAAAATTTAGGTATTTCTGTGGCATATAACAGTTTAACATAGTAATCTTGATGACTGATAGCACATAACACAACACATTAGAATTTTCAGAATCACGTATTTTTGGAATACATTTTAATAACACATTTACACAAATATGACCAAGTTAAATATCATTTCTTATTTGGCAATGCTTCCTATACGATTTACCAAATTAGCCTAATAGTTTAATATCTCCACAAGAAGAGATATACATTCTTTGATGCTCTCCTGGGGTCCAACTGGAAAATCCCAAAGTTAATTTTAGGTCAAAAGATTTAATTTAGGATTTTGATCCCAGGAAAACCTGCCAAAGATGTTAAAGGGTTTGAGGTACTTCACTAAATAGAGTCATGGGTCACTAACAGACTCAGATAACTTTTGTTTCTTTGAAATAAGAAGTCAAAAGTATATGAGTCTAAACTCTTATTCAATTAATGTTCAATTACTGTTTTAGAATTATCTTATTTGGATAACATCTATATATTCAATGAATATTCATCATTTAACATCACTTAGCAAAACTCTAAGGGTATATTTACTTAAAATATTTGAGAAACCTCACCAAGGAAACATATTACAAAATATAACCATCATCAAAAATTTATTTACAAACTTTTTTCCTAGCCACATCTACCCAATTTATTCATTCTTAACAATTATGCCTGGAAAATTTCATGAGACAGACAAATATAGCCATCATCCCAGGCTAAATTTTCATGCCAAGAAAGCATCATAAAAGTAAGAACTTTAAAGTTAAATATATGCATATCTAGCTGAAGACCTAGCCATTCCCATCAAACCAATATTAGACCAGTCTCATCTGCCAAAATATTACTAAGTCCTGTGCATTTGAAAAGCATCTGGGCTTATTTGCATAATTTACGAATACTCATTTATTTATAAGCCAATTTGGTACTACAGACGATATACAAACAGACCTTTGTAGATAGTCCCAATTGTTGAAGGTGTCATTTCTCCCCATCCAATTATCTTGATATCCTTGTTTAAAATTGATCGACCATAAATGAAAGGTTTAAGTCTGGACCTCTATTCTGTTCCACTTGGCTGTAGATCCATCTTTGTGTCAGCATCACACTGTCTTTATTGCCATAGCTTTGCAGTAAAATTGGATGTCTGGTTGTGTAAGTTCTTCAATTTTGTTCTTTTTCAAAATTGTTTTGGCTGGCACATTGTCTAGATGCTCTGAATTTCCATACACATGTTAGGGTCAGCTTGTCATTTCCACTAAAAAAAGGCGCTGCCAGGGTTCAGTAAGGATCCTGGTTAGTCTGTAGATCAGTTTAGGGGAAAACTGCCCCTTAACACAGCCAGACCTCCGCCTCCCCGGCGTCCCCTTCCCCGCCCCTCCCCGTCCTCTCCCCATCCCGGTCCTCCCGCCCCGCCCCGCCCTCGCTCGCTGTCCGGCTGCGCCCCCGTGTGGCCGCGGGGGGGGGGGGAGGAGCGGAGCCGCAGCGCGGGCTGGCGGGGGACGGACGGGGACGCGGAGGGGGTGGGGCTGGGGCACGGTATGGTGGCTCATGCCTGTAATCTTAGCACTCTAGGAGGCTGAGGCAGGAGCATCGCTTGAGGTCAGGAGTTCGAGACCAACCTGAGCAAGAGTGAGACCCAGTCTCGACAAAAACTAGAAAGAAAAATTATCCAGATGTGCTGGCGTGTGCCTGTAGTCCCAGCTACTCAGGAGGCTGAGGCAGGAGGATCCCTTGAGCCCAGGAGTTGGAGGTTGCAGAGAGCTATTATGACGCCACTGCACTCTAGCCCAGGTGACAGAGCAAGACCCTGTCTCAAAGACAGAGAGAAACAAACAAAAAAAATCCAAACTGGCCGGGCGCGGTGGCTCACGCCTGTAATCCTAGCACTCTGGGAGGCCGAGGCGGGTGGATTGCTCGAGGTCAGGAGTTCGAGACTAGCCTGAGCAAGAGTGAGACCCCGTCTCTACTAAAAATAGAAAGAAATTATATGGACAACTAAAATATATATATACAAAAAATTAGCCGGGCATGGTGGCGCATGCCTGTAGTCCCAGCTACTCGGGAGGCTGAGGCAGTAGAATCGCTTAAGCCCAGGAGTTTGAGATTGCTGTGAGCTAGACTGACGCCACAGCACTCACTCTAGCCCGGGCAACAGAGTGAGACTCTGTCTCAAAAAAAAAAAAAAAAAAAAAAAATCCAAACTGTTCTGTATAATCTGTGGCTTTAAATTGTTTTGTTTTAAATCTTAAAGACTACATTAAATATGTAAAGAGAGTGTTATGAATATAATATTGACCAAATTAACTAATAGAAATTGAAACCAAGAGGAAATTTAAAATACAAACCGGGTCATTTTTTGTTGCTTTACACTTTTTATTATCTCAGGGAATTTAGAAAATTTTCATTTATTCTAGGCACTTGGGTACATCAGTTGAACAAAACAGACAAAAATCCCAGCTTCTACCGGCGAAGACCAGAAAGACACTAAAAGATAAACATATAAAATAAATACAGTCATACCTCAGTATCTTTAGGAGATTGGTTCCAGGATCCCCATCAACACCAAAATCTGTGGATGCTCAAGTCCCTTATATAAAATGGCATAATATTTGCGTATAACTTATATATATTCTCCTGTATACTTTAAATGATCTCTAGATTACTTACAATACCAAATGCAATGTGAATGCTATATAAATAGTTGTTACACTGTATTTTTTGTTATTTAAATTTTTTTCCTGAATATTTTTGACCTGCGGTTAGTTGAATCTGTGAATGCCTAACCATAGATCCGGAAAGCTGACCATAGAGATCGCTACCAGGTGTGAAGTGTCATGGGCAGAAAAGAAAAAGAATGAGGTAGGAAGGATGGAGAATTGGTGTCTGGCGGTTGCAATTTTAAATACCTGGCTCAGGCTAAGTATCAACGCTAAGTGACATTTCCTTGTGAGAGGATATTCCGGCTGTTTTGACAGTAAACAGAGTAGATGATGGGCAGGGAGGCCCTGCGGTTTAGTAGGTCCCTGAGGTATCATTGAGATGCTGGAAGTAACGCAGGTGAGAACTAGTCTGATTTATTTTGGAAGTGGAACCAACGAGCTTTCTTGGCAGATTGGAAGTGAAAATGAGAGTGTGAGAGGGACCAAGGATGACGCCAAAGTCTGTGGCCTGAGCAGCTGGAAGGATGCCCTGACACCAGCACCTGGCTCTCTCTGTCCCTCTGACCACAGGCAGAGTTTGGCGGGTCCTTTGGTGGAGTACTGGCCGCTAGACTGGGACACTGTCACGTGTCCCGACTTCTGGGACGTATGCGATCCGGGGGAGGAGTCACAGGGGTCTGGGGCATGAACAGTTTTCGCATTGCAAATGCCAGCTGGAAGTGCTGGGCCTGAAGCCAGCGAATGACAAAACGATTCTGACTGTGACATTGAAAAAAACAATGGTCCGAGAGTTTCAGGACCTCGAGGTCGCAACTGCGACCGACAGACACCTCGCCCCTCGCCAGCGCGGCACCCCGCTTCCTCCTCAGGGCGCGGCCGCGGCCCACACCGCGCGCAGACGCCGCCCCTCCGCGGCCGGGCGGGCGCGAGCCGCAGCCGCCTGCGGGCCGGGCTGGGAAGAGGCTCCCGCGCGCTCCCGCCCAGGCTCGGTCGCCATCTTCCGCGCGCGCTCCCGCGCAGGCTCCACCCCCTGCTGTGGGCGGTCGGTTCCCCACAGCAGCGGCCGCCCAACCTGCACGGCTCCAAGGTGGGGGTGGTGCCGCCCGCCCATCCCGAGGCGGGGCCTGGCTGGGGGTGGGCCCGGGGGCGGGGCCTGGCTGGGGCAGGGCCTGTCTGGGGCGGGGCCAGGCCCAGGGGCGGGGCCGGCATGGCAGCCGCGGCGGTTGCGCGATGAAGCCCCGCCCCCGCCACTCTCCGAGCGCGCGAGGCCGCTGGCTGCGCGAGTCTGGGCGGGGCGGAGGGAGCCGGGAGCGCCGCTGCAGGCGTCGGACAGCAGGAGCCGCGGAGCCCGCGGAGAGCGGCGCTGCGGGAGCGGGCGGCCGAGACAAAGGCGACAGTGAGTGCAGCGCCGGCCCGCGCCTCGCCCTCTCGAGCCCTTGGGCGGCGGCCTGAAGCCCCGAACCCCGGTCCCCGAGGGCTCCGCGGTGAGCGCGGGCTGCGGGCTGCGGGCCGAGCCTGTGGCTCCGTTTCCAGGTTCGGGCGAGGTCCCTTCCCCGAGGACCCGCCCTTTGGGTTTCGTCCCTTCCCTCTGAGGAAGGGACCCGAGCTCAGCTCGGAATTCAGGCAGGCGGCGACGGAGGCGCCCACCGCCCGCCGCGGTAAAGCGGAAACGCAGACCCCTCCCCCCACTTGGCGGGTCTGGGGGTCGCGAGGGTGGCGCGAGGGGCGGGCGGGGACGGCCCGGGGGCTCCAGGTGAGGGTTGGCGGGGCGGGGACCCGGGCTCCGGAGCCGGACTGTCGCCCGAGGCGCCCGGCGCGTCCCGCCCGCGGTCCCGCAGCGGAGCTCGCTGGGCTCGGAGCGGAAGTCCCGGCCGCCTCCTCGGAGGAGGAGCGCGGACGACTCTCACAGGTGGTTTCACCGGCTGTGGCTGCTGGTTGGGATTTTTGGGTCCCGGGTGTGGTCGGTAGCGGCTCGCTGATGCCGCTTTAACAGCTGAAAAAGCGCCCAATCCACTGACTTCATGTGTGCAAGAAACGGTGTTGAGATTCCTTATTACCTTGCCATTGTTTTAAATGATAAGGCTTCGTAGAGGAATTCGGTGGTGGTGTGCAGTTTGCAAATTTAAACGTTAAAGGGCTTGGAATACAGTAGATGCTCATTAAAACATTTGTTGAACGAATGAATCTGGAAGCATCAGACAAAGCTGGTCTCACATCTAGTAAAATTTAGGCACATACCCTTTTGACTAAGATTAAGGAAAAAACGTTGGCAAAAAACATGTAGTTTTGTTTATATGCTTGTTTTTGATTTTTACCCAATATATGGATACTTTGGAACCATCAGTTGTTACTCTCAGTACTACTAACATAGAAAGTAAGTTTGAAATGTGGATTTTTTATTTTGAGGAAAGTTGGTATACATTATCTATTTCTTAAAAGCAGGCTATATTTCTCATTTTTTTTTTTAAATAACGGAGAACATCAAGAGTCGCTGGGATTGTATTTTGAGACCCAGCTTTATTTTTCATTGTGAATAAAGTTGTTTATGTGTTTTTGAGGGACTGCTATGGTCTTGAGTTTCTTTTCCAACAAGGGAGAACTGTAAATTGAAGCAGGAAAAAAAACTAATGTTACACTAATACAATTCAACATTACCATTTACTCAACAGATATTCATTAAACATCTATCATGTGCTGAGATCTGTGTTGAGCGGTGTTTCCGGGGACGAACAAATCTCACAATAATCCTTTTTTAAAACGAGCATAAAGTTCTTTCTTATAATCGATGTTGCAAGTGGAGACTGTCTTCAACCCCTTGTGCCTGCTTTAGGTTGGGAAAGGTGGCAGGTGAACTGCAGGAACTGTAAATTCATAACAGTCTATTGAAAAGGTAATAAGTAACTTAAGAGGGCTAAGATTATTGGGTTCCACTTTCATATTGTCAGTTTAGTAAAATCTGTCTACATTTTAAAAAGAAGGGAGGAAGAGATTTAACAGACTGGTGTTTTTATTATCTGTCTCTCACAAGAAGATTTTAGTACAGTGTATTTATTGAAAGGTCATGGACTTCTGTTTCTGTGTTCTGTAAATAATCTTTGCAACAACAATATTTTGTATTTTTAAAAATCACTGATGATAAACATTGGATTCCTTTTCCATAAGAAACGTTTTTAAGTAAAGCACCATTTCAGGAATTTTATTTTGTCCTTTTCTTTACTGTTTACAAACAAATACAGTATTAACTTGATAGTGCTGAAATTGGAAGGTTTATTGGTAATAATTTGTGGTTCCATATATGGACTTTGCCTGTAGTTTTACAACTGATAAAAGTGCTTATTAAAAAGAAGATGAAATTTTTAGTATTGCATTTATTCTAAGGTTGCATTGCCTATTTTTATCTTATTTACATATGTTTAAAAACAATATTTGGCCTCTTCAGAAGTCTGAGTTAATGTACTCCAAAGCCAATCTTGATCTTTACAAAATAATGTAGATTACTAATTTTTTTTGCAGTTAGCTTTTGAATTTTGGTGGACCCTTTTGACTTGTCAATGCTTATAATAGTTTATACATTGTTGAAAATAATGTATACATTCAAATAGAAGTTTTAGATTTTAGACTTACTGGCTATTAGCTTTTTATGATTGTTGTTCCTAGGAATAATAAGGGAAGGAATCCCTCAAATTTTAGTGGTAGAGAGCTGTGATAGTTTTTCTTTAAATGTGTATTTCTTGGAGGAAGAAATGTGTATTTCTTGACAATTTACCACTATCAGTCTGGTGTTGATAAGAAATCTAATAGCGGTGATAAAGAACAATGTAAGCAGGCTGTCATATGTTAAATAAAAAGTGCCTGGCATTCTTTTTGGATAAGCACATCATCAGAATTCTTGACAATCAACAGCACTGAGACATGTTAAAATAATTTTTCCAAGAAATCAGGATTCATAATGAATATTTTTTGTACTTTAGAAAACACTGTAAATGTTTTTAAAGTATTATTCCTGTGTTGGAGTAGTTCATAATGTTTTGAGGCTGAGTAAATTCCAGGATTATCCTATTTTATAATTGTTGGAATATTTGAAATGTTGGTGTTTTCTTCATCGAGGTAGATGTGTCTGCTGGGGGGGGGGTTCATTTTTTTGTTAAGACCCTTCAGAGTGATCTAGAAGGAATTTCTTTTCTCTCAGATGCAATTAATCAAGTGATTAAGAATGATGCTAACAAGGCATTTGCAGCTGTGCCCATGTTTGCCTGTGTAGACTGTGAGTTTATTAATTAGCATTTGTAGAAAACATTTTTGAATTTTAAAATTTTTATTTAAATGCTATATAACAGATTTCTCACGTTTATTGTCTGGTATAGGTTGCTATTATGTTTTTAATTCCCAGTTGTCTTTTTAAAAAACATGAAAATGTTTAGGTTTCTCATCTGTTTTAGGATGAATCTGGGATTTTTTTAAGGTTTTATAAGATTTTTCACTCACAATGAAACATGCTTATTGGTTTTGATTTATTGTAGTGTTTTTTTTTTTTTTTTTTTTTTATTTCAGAGACAGGGTCTCACTCTGTCACCCATGCTGGAGTACAGTGGCATGACTGTCACTCACTGCAACCTCTGACACCTGGGCTCAAGCAATGCTCCTACCTCAGCCTCCCGAGTAGCTGGGATAATAAGCTTGCACTGCCATGCCTGGCTAATTTTCAAATTTTTGGTAGAGACAAGGTGTTGCTATGTTGCTGAGGCTGGTCTGGACTCCTAGCCTCTGCATCTCAAACTGCTGGGATTACAGGTACTGGCCACCCCACCTGGCCTGTTTTAGTGTTTTCTTATCTCAGTTTTTGTGAAACAAATATTTTAACATTTTATTGAATGTTAAATGTTAGTAATGTGTCAGAATGGGGCATTGTAGGTTCCGTGTGTATTCTTGAGAGGAACTGAGTAAAACGTGCTTATCCTTAATGCTTGCTTGCTAGTTAGGTGATAGCATTTTTTCTGATTTTTTTTTCATACTTCCTGGAAAAACTTGGAATTTAGCATATTAAACATTGACTTGCTGCCTCAGTTCAAAGCTTAAGTATGCTTGACTCTTTCTGTAATACTACCAAATTATGAATGGAGTAGAATTTTGTTGAGACTGCTCTGTGACTGCATCCAAATGGGGTTTCTGAATTGAAATGCCAAAAAGACTTGGTAATAAATTGTCTTTATTGTCTTTATCTTGACACTATAAAATACCTGTAAATGTATTTCAGTCAAAATTATAGTAACACATACTCCTTTTCCTAGAATGCATTAGATAAGTCCACATTAAATAGAGGTGACTTTGAAAATGACTAAATGGTGAGCCCTGATATTTCTGTTTTGTTGCTTGCCCGCTTAGAAACTCATGCTAAGATTTCTTATGACATCTTCCGTGATCAAATTTTGTAGTTGTACTCAAACATAAAATGACTTTTGTTTTATTTGACTTAATAATTTGCTTTCACTTTTTGCTTAGTAAAGCAAAAATGAATTTTTACTACCTCTAGCATTGGGCATATTTTATGCCTTACATGTAGTGGGAATTTATGGGTATCTGTGGAACTAGTATGTTCGGTGGATGGGACTTGGTAAGGTTAAGCAGAAAACAGTTTTCACTGTGCCTTCAGACCCTCCATAGATTCAGTCTCTACCTCTGCATGAGCTCTTAGTAAGATCAGATAGCATTTCCATTAACTTTCAGGTAATAAAAACTCTTGTGGTTACTTATCATTCATAATCTTATTTTAGTCATTAGAAGGTGCAGTTCAGTATAATCAGTGTTGAGACTCTCACACAATTCTGAACCCTTCTTTGGTTCCCACTGTTTCAGACCTAGAAGCCTGCTTTGGAGGAAGATTCCTACTTGATTTCTCTTTTTACTTTGCCAGATTCTCTTCAATATGACGTCCTCGCCTGCTCAGGGTCCAGCTCCGTGCGGAAAAGGGATCGAGGGGAAAGGTATGGTTTATTTTAGCTGATCTGATTGTGATCTGGCATTTTTGCCTTCTGAGTTGGACAGGTTGTTCAAAGCTGATGCCCTAGGACTGCTGGAAATAGTTTTCTTGAGAATTCTATGTCTGGGACCCCCAGCTACAATTCCTGTGAAATAATTCTCTATCTTTAATTTCGCTTCCCAGCTTTCCTCATCTGCGGGCCCACTTTGCCCAGGGTGACGTTCTGCTTTAGTGTTTAAGGTGGTTCTATAACATTTTATTTTATTTTTTTATTTTATTTTTTTTTGAGACAGAGTCTTTCTCTGTTGCCCGGGCTAGAGTGCCATGGTGTCAGCCTAGCTCACAGCAACCTCAAACTCCTGGGCTCAAGCAATCCTTCTGCCTCAGCCTCCCAAGTAGCTGGGACTACAGGCATGTGCCACCATGCCCGGCTCATTTTTTCTATATATATTTTTAGTTGTCCATATAATTTCTTTCTATTTTTAGTAGAGACGGGGTCTCGCTCTTGCTCAGGCTGGTCTCGAACTCCTGACCTCCAGCGATCCACCCGCCTCGGCCTCCCAGAGTGCTAGGATTACAGGCGTGAGCCAACACGCCCGGCCTTCTATAACATTTTAACCAGAACTGCCCATACTTTACTAAGGATATTTCATTTGGCATAATTCCATTGGGGCCTCCACATCCTCTATTTCCAACTTCTGTCAGATACAGTAGACCCTCTGTGTCTGTGGGTTCCACATGTGAGGATTCAACCAATTGTGGGTCAAAAATACTAAACGCTGTCTCTAAAACAAAATACAAATTTAAAAACTACAGTATAACAGCTACTTACATGGCATTTACATATAAGTAATCTAGAGATGCTTTAAAGTATGTGGATATGTATAGGTTATATGCAAACACCTACCCATTTTATATCTGGTACTTGAGCATCTGGGGATTTTGGTATGGTGGGGTTCCATGAACCAAACCCCCATGGGACAACTGTAACCCCCCCTTGACAGTACTTCTGTCTGTTTGGGACCTGCAGTCCATTGCTTCTGCCACCTCTGTACTGTCCCCCTTCTTGCACATCTTTACTTGAATACTTTCCCTGCCTTGAAGCCATGGTTCACTATTATAATGTCTCCCTTTCGCACGCCCTCAGTTCCATGTAGGGCGCTCCTCCATTGCACTCCCCTGGCCAGCCCTCCACCCCACACCGTTTACATGCAGTTCTCCATCCGGTTCAGCCTGCGCCTGGGCAGTAGATCGTGCTCTGAGGAAAACACAGCCGTGCTGACCCGGGTCTCCCGTTCAGTGCCTGACCGCTGACCTCAGGAAGGCCCTTTGTGTTGCTGACAGTGGTGTAATCCCAGGACATTGCCCTGGTTGAATCACTTTAGCATTCCCATAAATGACCATTTTACACCTCTCTCCTCAAACCTCTAACCTTTTCTCCATTTTCATCTGATAACGTGTTTCCCGTGTGTGAAAAATGAAAGCGATCAGAAAGCGTTTCCATGTCCCTCAGGCCTCTGCCCATGCTCTTTGCATTTCCTGCTGTTCTTCACCCCGGTCTGCACGGCTGCCCTGGCGTTCTCTGCCTTCCTCCTGTCAAGGACATTGCGTTGCTTCCATGTCCATCCCCTTGTGCATGCCAGTGACATGCGTCGGTGTCCTATTTTTACCGGATCTTTCCTGTCAGCATATAGATATATATGCAGCATGTAGATACTGATATCTCCCACCTTTAAAAAACCTTGTTCAACACCACATCTTTCTTTAGTTACTACTCTCCAGAAAAGTTGATATTTGTGGTCTTCAGTACTCCCTCTCTCTCTTGGATCCACTACAGTGAGGTTTTTTCCTCTTCCATTCTACCATGGCAGCTCTTTTTTGAGGTTACTAGTGACCTCTTTGGTGAATTCTAATGTCAGTGAATATAGCAGCAGTCACACCATTTGATGTGGTTGATAATGTTCTATTCTTTGAAACCTTCTTCCCTTTGCTTCTGGGATATTACTGTTTATTTTCAGTTTCTTTTGCTGGTTCCTTTTCATCACTCCAACTTCTAAAAAATGAGGCAGTGTTCCAGGGATATATGTTTAGACCTCTTCTGTATTTATATTTAGTCCCTTGTGATCTCATCTCATCTAGCTAGAATTATATATTTCTAACTAAAAATTTTATCTTTGGTCTGAATTTCTTTCCTAATCTCCAGACTTGTATGTTCATGTGCATACTCAACATTTTCAGCTAGATGTCTAATTTAACTAGACATCTAGATCCCAAATTTAACATGTCACAACTGGACAACTCGTCGCCTCCTTCTTCTCTCCCACCCCCTCCAATAATTATTTCCATTCCATTCTTCCTCATCTTTTAAACGTCCACTCCTTCTTTCAGTTTCTCTGGCCCCAAACCTCATAGACATCTTGATACTCCCTTCTGATACTCCCACATCTAATTCAAATAATTATCACGAAAGTACCTTCTTTATATACTTTAAATGCTGCCTTAACTATAAATGGAACGACAATTTGCTGCCACCCCTGTAAGCAACCATAACCTCTTGCTTGTGTTATTTTCATAGTCACTAGTCTCCCCGCTGCTTCTGCACTTTTCTATTCTCAAGGCAGCAACCAGGGTGATCCTTTCAACATGAAAGTCTGGTTATTTCACTCCTGTGTTCAAACCATTCAGTGGCTTTCTATGTCCTTGAGAGTAAAAGCCAGAATATTTACTGTGCCTATAAGAGCCTCCGTTGATCTGTACCTCCTGCCTCTCTGGTTTTGTGTCCTACACAATCAGGTTTCTCCTTGGCTTCCTCTACTCTGGCCCCTAGGCATCCTCCAGGTTTCTTGAACCTGCCAAGCACAGTCTTGCTTTCGTGCCCTCAGGGATAGAGCATTGTTTTAGTCACTGCAGAGTCCCCAGGACGGTGGCTGGCTCCCGATGGGCACTCACAGTTCCTGAACGAATGAATGGCTGCTTGTCTTGTTACTCCTGATTTTGGTTACAGCCCTATGTGCATGTTTCTATAACGAAAGCATTTGAACTTCCCCTCAAACGGTATAGTCCAGTAGAAACAACTTTAGATACAAGAATATAAACTAAGTTTCAAGTCAGTTTTTGTGTATGGGAAGGGAAAATACACAGTGAAATGGTAAGGGACAGAGGAGGTAGGAAAGGAATGAAGAGAGCTAAGGCAAATGAAATAAAGAAGAGGAAAACCTGGTTTGGAAATAGGGTGACAACATGTAAAAAATTTATTCTGGGCTTGTCCCATATTTCTTTCCAGTTACATTTCTCGAGTTCTGAGTGTTGGTGATTTTCATGGACTAGACACTTCAAGTTGGACTATACTGTACCCTTCTTTTTATCAGGGATGTAGGCTCAGGTGAGATCAGGAGCCAAAACTTCATTGTTCTTCTGTGTTTTGCTCAACTCTTTTTGTTAAAGAAAAGGAGAAATTACTGAGAAAGCCTAATGGTATTCTTAGCAGTTTTTATTTTTTTTTTTTTTGTAGAAACTTCTAATGGAAGTCTCATAGTTTTAGGGAGGGATTTTCAGTGTACAAAAATGTATTGGTATGCCTGTCCTCTTGGTACTGTGCTGCCTATTTAGTTCCCCCTAAAAAAGGAGAGGAATATAAGTACATTTATTGTTTTGCATGGTAACCTAGCAGCTAGCTACAATAATCACAAGTTTAATGAGTAGTATTAAATGCATATGCTTATTTGTGCTCTTAAAGGAAAAAAAAAAAAAGAAAAATGCTTGTACAGACTTAAATGCATAGTCTAAAAATGGAATT
Source organism: Eulemur rufifrons (assembly GCF_041146395.1). NCBI lineage: Eukaryota > Metazoa > Chordata > Mammalia > Primates > Lemuridae > Eulemur > Eulemur rufifrons. Next base: position 71,565,998 of record NC_091010.1, read on the forward strand.
TAGCTGATATTTAGTTGGGAAATGAGAGTGCAAGGGGAATTAATGATATGCAGATTTTTAGTATTTCATTCTGCTGAGACAAGATTTTTTTTCTTTTAACCTTTTTCCCTGAGCTGTAGGTCTCATTTCCTGTTGGTTGATTAAAAAAAAAAAAAATCTTTTAGATAAATTGTTGAAGTGAGTAGCTTGGTAGTTCCTGAATGAATAAATAATTTTATGTGCAAGTATAAATTCTCCTCAAACCAGTCTACACAGCTTCCTTTTTGTGTGTAATATGCAAAAATTTGTCTTTGTTGACTTGTGGGACTTGTATGTGGCCATAATGTGGACTTGGTTTTCACGGCTGTAGGGAGTGTGGGTGTGTATGTGTGTGTATATTTCTTTGCAGTTTTTGTAATGTGAACATGTAATTTAGACTGATATGCTGATATTTTACTTTAACTCCTAAGCACTAATTTGAACAAAAATCAGATTTGGTATTATATTTTTCTTTCACGTTAACATAAGCATGACCTTTATAATTCTTAAAAAGTCTATTTACATACCAAATAAAATGATTTTGGATGGCACACAAGAAGTGTTTGCCTATGGTTTTGAAATAATCCTAGCCTGAACAACATAGTGAATCTATTTTATAGACTAAATAGGTCATCTTCATTAGAATTCAAGATTGATGTACTTGAATTCATATGTTAGCATTTCACGTATGAAGTAACCATCTTGGGTTAATAAGATCCTTATTTCTGAGCTGGTGTGTAGTCCTACCACTAAGTTTATTTCAGCTATAGTCATGGTTTTTTGTGTGTGTGTTTTTTTTTTTTTTTTAGAGACATGGTTTTGCTCTGTTGCCCAGGCTGGAGTGTAGTGGTGTGATCATAACTCCTGGGATTGCTGTGGCTAGCTGCTAGTTTACCATGCAAAACAATAAATGTACTTATACTCCTCTCCTTTTTTAAGGGGGGACTAAATAGGCGGCACAGTACCAAGAGGACAGGCATACCAATAGAGTTTTGTACACTGAAAATCCCTCCCTAAATCTAGGAGACTTCTATTGGAGGTTTTTACATTGGCAATCTCCTGCCATTGCTTCTTGAGTAGCTGGGACAACAGGCGTGTACCACCGTGCCCAGCAGAGTAGAATTTTTTTTTTTAGAGATGGGATCTTGCTGTGTTGCCCAGGCTGGTCTTGAATTCCTAGGCTCAGGAAATCTTCCTGCCTCTGACGACCTCTCAGACAATCTCACCTTTGCTCATTAGGCTGTATGCAAGTTAGTCTGTTCAGTTTCTCAAACATGCCATGCTTGGTCTTGCCTTAGGACTTTTACACTAGTGGTTTCCTTTGTCCGAATGGTCTTTCCCAGATCTTGAGCCTGGCCCCTTAACTTTAAGGCCTCAGCTTAAATATCACCTAACGCACCACGCAGTTTAAAATCGCTTCCCCATTACTGTTTTAATTTCTTCATGGCATTTCTCAGTCCTTGAAATTATGTATTTTTATATATATTTCTTAGGAGAGCAGGGACCTCCTTTGTCTTGTTCCTGCTGTCCACAATGCCCAGAACGCTACCTGGCACCAAACAGGTGTGCAGTAAAGTGTTGAATGGATGAAACCAGCTACCGGTCTCATCTGTTCTTTGTTATGAATGATTTTAGTGTACTAGTATTTTAAACTGTCAACAGCATATTTCTTCTAACCTAGGGAAGACAGAAATTGGATCAATCAGACAAGAGCCTGGTTTTAGAACAGGGTGGGACAGTTTGGGACCTGCTCTGATCCTCAGCGTGTTCCATGGAGCCATGGTGTGCTGGAGTTGGGGAGGTGCCTGCGCCTCTCGCTCCGACTCCGCGCTCGGTGCCATCGTCTGGCAGCTTGAAACTGGCCGTGGTGGGACAGTTCCAACATGGGAATGGGCAAAAGCTACAAATCAGGGCTCTTTTTTTCAAAAGAGGTTGTGGTTCAATATTTATCAGGAGACCACTGGGTGGGCCCATGTGAAATTGCTGGTTTTTGCTTGAATATTGGTAATTTCTTATGTTTTAACCTAGTAGAGTTACTGTTTTGGTTTAAAGATAATTTCTTCATAGGAGTTACTGAAATTATCTCAGTGCTTTACCTTCTTTCTTTTTCAAAATTATGTTCTCTTCACATCTGATGATTACTTTGATATTCATTTAATGCATAAAATTAGCTACGTATATGTTTGTATGTTAATTATTTAACTGCATATCTAATAGTTTAGCTTATTCCAAAGCAGGCCCAAAAGATCTTCAGATTCCTCTGAGAGTGTTCTTGGTTTCGCTACTGAGCAGTAAATAAGCCTTTTGAAAGGTGTTCCTTTTCTAGTCAAGAAAGCAGATCTGATTCAGTTAGTGATACAGCATTATCTACCCTTTTCCCCCCATGATTGACATAAATATGTCTGAGTTCAGTTTTTTTGGGTTTTTTTTTCTGGCTTTTTTCTTCTTTTGCCCATTATTACTCTTGAAGTGCTTGCTTACATTTTGTGATCATTTACTTCTGCTACTCCGTGATTTCTTCTACAAATAAATGTCACTAAATCAATGAAATGATTCTGTCTTGTTTCTGGAGTTTTTTCCTATTATCTTTCCTATGGTTACCTGGACATTCCAGCCGATTTCCTACCCTCCCCCCAGCTCTCCAGTAAAGAGACATGAAATTACAGGCATCATTTTCTTATCTGAGGAAGTTTATTGTTTAAAAATTGAACTTTATTGGCTCAGGGAAATTTATTGGTATTTCTTGAGCAACATTTGTTTTATGTTAATTCTGAATAAGTGGATTTGAACTGGTGGTATTGAATTATTATAAAATATGACACCTACATTTCCTATCCTCTAACTCAAATTGTTCTCTCTCTTATGTACATATGAAAAAAAACTGTTTAATATAGAGCATCAGAAAGTACATATAAGGTAAAGAAGAAAACTTTACTCCTACCACCGCAGGATAACCAACCACTGGTAATATTTTGATGAATGTCCTTCCAGATAAATCAGTGAATATATGCTTTTTCACAAAAGTAAGATCTTACTATACATACTATTCTATAACATTTTACCTTAGCAAATATTATGATCATATAAGCATTGCTTTTTATTACTTCAGTTTGAAAGGGTCTTATTGGAAAGTGAAAATTTTGTTTGACAAGGGCAAAGCTGTCAGCAAAGTTGTGATTAAAAATGATGGTGTTTATGGAGAGTAGAATGTGGCAAAGTCAACTGGAGACAAGAATTACTTAAGCAGTAATTTTTTTCTCAAGAGCTCTGTCACCATTGTACAATAGCCTGATTGTTTTATACTGGCTAACAAAAACCGTTCCTGACTCTATCTATGTAAAGTAGAATTATTTTAAATAGCCCTATGGTGAAATATGGGCCTGTAAATACGTTCATATTTTTTAGACTGCCCAAGTCCTACTGATGTCTTAATATTAAAATACTTCTAGAAGAAAAATGTGTTTTTTTAACAGCCTTCATCTATGTGTAGTATGGCAGTTTTATTAGATATTGCTGCCCTTGTTATGTGTCAGAGTGAGGGAGTTCTTAGAAAAAGAAAATTTAGCATGTAAGAATTCTTATGTTAATGTTTGATTTGACTTTTGTTTTATGACTGTGAAAATTCTTGTGGAAGAATTGCTGATATGCATTGGTGTATTGCCTCCTTGGAAATTACCAGTCCCAATCTTGTCAAGTAATTGTTTGGGTCTTAAGGTAGCAATTTTTTTTGAGACAGGTCTTACTCAGTTGCTGGGGCAAGAGTGCCGGTGGAGTCGTCATATCTCACTGCAACCTCCTACTCCTCAGCTCAAGCGATCCTCCTGCCTCAGCCTCCCGAGTAGCTGGGACGACAGGCATGCGCCGCCATGCCTGGCTAATTTTTTCTGTTTGTGGTGGAGACGGGGTCTCACCCTTGCTCAAGCTGGTCTTGAACTCCTGAGCTGAAGGGATCCTCCTCCTTCGGCCTCCCAGAGTGCTAGGATTACAGGCGCCAGCCACTGTGCTGGGCCTTAAAGTAGCAATTTTTAAAGCCAATCAAAGATCCTTTAGGAGTTTTATAATTTAAATGTTTTTTGCTTTGCCACAGGAAAGGTACCTGTTACCTAGGGTAGAGTAGGCTGTCGATGTTTTGCCTTGTTTTTAGCTATGTCCTTTTCTGTGTTGTATTACTGCTTGCTCCCAAGCTCTTGCAGTCTTTTTCTGTTCAGTGGCCATTTCTCTTACCCCACAATGCCACATCCTGGACGGTGCGTGTGTTGCGGAAAGCGCTTCTCACAGGGTAAAGAAGAATAAAAAGCAGTGTAGTCACTGTGGACTTTTTTACTGAGAAATGATGTATTTCTTGTTTAGAGACTGGCAGTGTAGTCACTAAAAAATGTTTTTCATCCACATTCTATGTGTGTGAATGAACATGCAGGTGTCTCTGTTTGTTGGAAGGTAAAGTGAATCTTGAGATAAATTCGAGAAAAGTGTTTAGAATTATTCCATGCATTTTGCTGTTTTAAAAAAAATGTTATTTTTTTTGGCCGGGCGCGGTGGCTCACGCCTGTAATCCTAGCACTCTGGGAGGCCGAGGCGGGTGGATCGCTCGAGGTCAGGAGTTCGAGACTAGCCTGAGCAAGAGTGAGACCCCGTCTCTACTAAAAATAGAAAGAAATTATATGGACAACTAAAATATATATATATATATACAAAAAATTAGCCGGGCATGGTGGCGCATGCCTGTAGTCCCAGCTACTCGGGAGGCTGAGGCAGTAGGATCGCTTAAGCCCAGGAGTTTGAGGTTGCTGTGAGCTAGACTGACGCCACGGCACTCACTCTAGCCCGGGCAACAGAGTGAGACTCTGTCTCAAAAAAAAAAAAAAAAAAAAAAATGTTATTTTTAAAAAAAGTTCATTCCACAGTGAGTTTTTAGCCTCCTCATTTTACATTTATTTTATTTTTGTAAACTGTTCTAAAGAAGCTTAGTAACTAGTCACACGGTAAGTGGCAGAACTCACGTTTGAAGTCCTTTCTGATTTTTCAGAGTCAGTAAGCTTGGGAAGCACTGTAAAGTGGCGGAAAGAATATGGACTTTGGAGGTAGACACACCTCAGTTTGATCCCTAACTCTGGCACATATTTGCTGCATGGCAAGTTCTTACCCTGGGTGATTTTTATTTTCCTTTTCATTTAAGTGAGGGTAATAGGCTTATTAAGATTAAATAAAGTAATACACGTAAAGCACTTGGCTTGTACAAGATGCTAATAAATGTTTCATTTCCTTTCTGCTGCACCTTATGGTTTCAAAATATCTTGGGAGCCACTTGGACATTTCACTTAAAAGTGAATTGCAGTCAGGAAACTGGAAATAGACGTAACCCAGGTGGACTCGTATTGTAGTGACCTTCTTAATTTCCCTGTCTGAGAAGCAGAGTGGTTCTTATAACTTTCAAAATATTTGACTTCAAGGCAGGTTTTATTGTTAAAAGCTGAAATGGAACCCATTGGGATGAGTTAATTATTGCTGACCAAAATGGCAAGAAAGTAACTATTTCTACATTTCTTGAGAAAGTGAAGCATTTGTGCTGTATCCATAAGGATGGTAAATTTTAAAGGCTAAGAACTGACCCTTTGGAAAGAAATATATGATGAAAATAGGAGGGAAAAATGTTCAACCAATAATAAAAACTTTTTATCAGATTTAAGAGATGGTGCTGATTCCGACATGCGCACAGTGACACAGGTGCTGAATGCAGTGCTGGAGGGAGTACACATCTGTGGAACCTGTTTCAGAAGCACTTTGGCACATGTCACAGAGCGGAACTTAGTACTTCCGAGAGTACATCCTAAGGAAATAACCCATTTTTCTGTTTTGCGGGAGTGAGGGGAGAAATTTTTTTTTTTATTGTAACAGCCTTATTGAGATTATTCATATAACATAAACACCTTTTTAAAGTACATAAGTCAGTGTTATACAGCCCTTGCCACTATCTAATTTTACAGTATTTTCATCACCCCCCCCAAAAAAAGAAATCAGCAGTCATTCCCCGTTCTTCCCTCTCCTCAGCCCCTAACATATTTTGTCTTTCTAGATTTGCCTTGTTGGACATGTAATATAAATGGAATTATATGCTGTGTGGCCAACTGGCTTTCTTCATTTAGCATAATGTTTCAAGTGTGATCTGGAAAGTATATATCAGTACATCATTCTCTTTTATGGCTAAATATTATTCCATTGTAGGATATACAACATTTAACTTCTCTATTCACTAATGCATAGATAGTGAGTGAGTGAACCCAAACAACTGTGATGAACAACGCTGCTATGAAAATTCACGTACGGGTTTTTTTGTGTGGATATGTTTTAATTTATCTTGGATATATACCTAGGAGTGGAATTGCTGGATCATATGGTAATTCTACATTTAACATTTTGAGGAGCTGCCAGACTGTTTTCCAGAGTAGCTGTACAATTTTACATTTCTGTCAGCACAGAAGGTAATAGGTGGCCTTTTGTAACTGTCTTCTTTCACTTAGTATGTTCAAGGTTTATCCATGTTGTATGTATCAGTACTTTCTTTTCATAGCTTTATAATAAACCTTGAATTCACATAGTATAAGGTTTCTAATGGTATTCTTTTTCAAAGTTATTTTCACTATGCTATCTTTTTTGCATTTCTATGTGATTTTAGAATCAACGTCAATTTCTACAAAAAAGTCTGCTGGGATTTTAACTAGAATTGCGCTGACTCTATTGCTTAAATTGGGGAGAATTGACATGTTAACACCATTGACTGCACCGATCTATGAACATAGTATCTCTCTCTATTTGTCTTTGCACATCATTTGATAATTGATTCATAATTCATATTTTTCATATTATAAATGAACTTTTTTTACAGTGTCAGTTTCTGATTGTTCTTTGAACAATTGTTTTATAGGAATAGAGCTCGTTTTTGAGTATTGATCATGTATCCTGCAACGTTCCTAAAATCACTTTAGTTCTGCTAACAGTAGTCTTTTGGTTTTCCCAATTTCATTATAAGATTTAGCATAACCTCTGAGTTCCTTGTCAGCTTAGAGTTGAAGAATTGCGTAAGCTTATGAATTGTGATATCAATACCTTGCAAGGAATGATATGCAGCATCCCCAATATTTGTCTTCATTTTCCTTTTAATGAAATATAATATTCCTCATAATATGGAACCTTGACATTTCAAGCTACTCTTATGTAAGTAGTTGAATTTATAGGCAATTTCAGCAAAGTATTTGATTCTGAGGGAGGAATTGCTGTTTGTTTTCATGGCTGGAATTCTAGCCATCTGTTCAAATTATGTATTTTGGAGGGCGAATCAATTGCCTTGCTGATGATTTTGGGGGACAAGGAGAGTATATAGTAAGGACTTTCATGTTTGTGGCTTGAGCAGAACTGTGTGGGTCATGGTATGATTTATTGAGATGAGGAAGAATGAGGAAGCAGTGGATTTAAGAATTCTTTTTATTTATTTATTTATTTTTTTTTTATTTTTTTTTTTAGACAGAGTCTCACTCTGTTGCCCGGGCTAGAGTGAGTGCCGTGGCGTCAGCCTAGCTCACAGCAACCTCAAACTCCTAGGCTTAAGCGATCCTACTGCCTCAGCCTCCCGAGTAGCTGGGACTACAGGCACGCGCCACCATGCCCGGCTAATTTTTTCTATATATATATTTTAGTTGTCCATATAATTTCTTTCTATTTTTAGTAGAGACAGGGTCTTGCTCTTGCTCAGGCTGGTCTCGAACTCCTGACCTTGAGCGATCTACCCGCCTCGGCCTCCCAGAGTGCTAGGATTACAGGCGTGAGCCACCGCGCCCGGCCTGGATTTAAGAGTATCAATTCGGCTTGGACAGGTTAGATTTTAGGCCTGTTTGCCTACTGTGTTAAATGCTTATAGGTTTATTTGGGTGCTTGTAAATGAAGAAATATATTTTAGGTTAAAAACAGGCCTGAGGTCCCATAGCTAGTCATTTACAGAATTAGAACTGAGGTCTTGGGTGCTCTGATTAAGCCCATGTTGTTATTCCCTTATGCTATATTATATCCTCGAGGCAGAAAAACATGCCTGGCTTTGGCAATAATAAAATGTTCCCTGGGAGCTACTACAAATACGTAGCAGAGTGGAAGCTCAGCTGCCTGTGGAGTCCAGGCAGGTAACCGTGAGCCAGGTTGTAACACGAAAGAGCGGTGTTGTCTTTGGAGAACTGCGAAGTCCATGCCCCACCTAGAGGGTTCACTGTTAATCAGCCCCAGCAGATTATTACCATGTGGGAACGTGAGTGCAGTATTGCCAGATTTTCTGATTTTTCAAGAGAGCTAGAAGTGTTGATTTTTGACGTGAAGTCTTCTGATTTATAAATGTAGGTAGCTATCCTTTAACACACTGTGGAGACCAACCTTGTGTGGGTCCAACAAAAATATCTGTCTGCTGAATTCTGCTTACTGGCAATGTTTGGTAGGGTTGTACCTGGTATACTGTGGAACAACAACAGATTTATATGATGGGAAAAGGGCAGTAACCACACATAATAAGCACATTACAAGTGTTGAAGTGTAGGTTGCTTAGTTTAAACGTGGTGCTTAGTCTGATGTTTGAGTTCAGTTTTCATAAATATCAGTTAATTATAGATGGGGAAGGGGGAATTGCTCCCTGCAGCTTTTTGCCTCCTAATTCCATGCTTTCATTTGCAGATAGGGCCGGTTTGGAGTGTGTGGATTTTTGAGTGAAACCTCTTCCCCAGATGAGAAGAAACCTTCAAGGAGGAACTATTGGCAGTGAGTCTGCAGAGTCATCTGGATGCGTAATGTGGAATGTTCTAAGCCCAGACGTAGCTGAATGGGTGGCTCCACTGATGAGGAGTGGTAAGTCTGATTGTCCCCACTGATAATTAAATAACCGCAATCCTTTCCATAAAAATAGGACGAATTCTGCATTCTTAGCATTTACTAATGAACAGTAAGTTAATTTTCGTATCACTGGGAAAGACAACAGTGCAGTTTAAGAGAATTCTTTATCCCTAACAGTGTATTTAATGTATGATTTCAGAATTTGGCTTTCTTCTTCCAGTTAGGCACATCTCTTCCTTTGCTTATGTATTTTTCTTTTTTATTTCTTCTTCATTCCAAGGCCGGAAATATTCTTGAAATATTCAGCCAACACTGAAGTGATGGTCATGATGGTTACCGGTATCCATGGTAATTTAGTTGTAGTGGATCTCATTCCCTCTGGAAGTGATTGTTCTAGTAATGGATATGAGAGACAGTTCTGGCTGATGGGAGATAAAAGAGAACTCTGCAAGAGGCTTCTGGGGAAGGTTTTCTTGCATTTGAGAAAAGGAAGAAAAAAGATGGTTCCTCTTCTCTCCAGGGCTGGTTTTATCTGGATGTGACATCTGGGAGTGCTGTAGCCGTTTTTCTAGTAGCTCAAAGGCGATGCCTCCATGATGGAGGGCAGCACCAACAGGATTGCAGAAAAGTAGAACTGGAGCCCCGTTTACTGTGCCTAGAGCCACCCTATCTGAATTGCTTTATTGTTTAAGTAATTTTGCCTTGAGATTTTGTGTTATTTGCTATAGAAATCATCCACATTCGTTTGATTTCTTCCTTTTCTGATTACCCAAAGCCCTATCTTTTAGTGTCTCAGGCATTTCTACTTGATTATGTTTTATGCTGTTCAGGACTGTTTGAAGTCAAAGGCTATGTTTATATCCCTATCGTGTCTGACATTAATGCGCTCTTCTTAGTGAATTCCTAAGTACATATTTGTTGAACTGAATTATTTGAATGGTGGAGTATTTGAAAAACCAGTTCACGGAATTGAATAGAGATTTTCTTCTAATTCACATCCTTTTCTTTAACCACACTACTTCCCTCTAGGATTATTAGTGAAGTTTGACTTTTTATTTAAGATGACTAGTGTGTAATATGTGTTCAGGTGGTTAGTTCTACTCTAAAACATACTGCTTGGATTTTGCCTTTTGTTTTTGTGCAACTTTACCATCAGAACCAGAATACTCGTACATGTTTGAGTATTGGCTTTCAGTCTAATAAATGCAATTTTGCTTTCTTCTCCATTGTAAAATCTGAGAGTAAACTTTGTGTTTTCTGTGCTAATTGTAAGACTGAGGGACGTGAACATTCGAAAACAGTTCAGGAATGATTTGTATTTGGCTTTGGAGTGCGCATTCACAGTAAGATTCCCTAAAGTGCGCATCCCCCACTGTGTTCCTGGGACCCTGTGTTTTGGGCGGGGCAAGAGAAGAGGTGTGGTGGTGAGTATGGTAAGAGGGGTCTTGAGCCATAGGATGGATTATCTAGTTGCTTATATTTTAAGGCTGTATGAAACAAACCACTCCTTTTTTTTTTTCTTTCTTCCTTTCTTTTTTGCCACAGTCAAGATATTCCTGTACTCTTCTATCTTTTAAGTTGTTATGATAATCTCAAAAAAGTATGGGGTAAGGAGCTCTTTTTCTTCTTGAAAATCCATGGTGTTGCTTTCAGTTATGTTAACAAGAACAATCATGAACTTGTGGTTTTGATTTTACCAGGTAATCTAGTAGTACATTTTGAATCCTTCAAAAAGTGATTTACATTAAGGGAAAATTTTAATTTTTTTTTCTTGATAGGTTGTGATGAAAATCTGGGAGAGTAATTTTTAAGAAGATAGGGAAAGTTATATGATGTGCTTTACCCATCAGTTTAAATGCAGTAATATCGTTGTTTAGTAATATAAGAAATTTAAATCACTAAGGTCAACTTTAATGTGCTTTGTTTCATATAAGTTTTGATGGGTTTGTAGGAATGGATCATGTGTCTTACCTAAGCCAATCATGGCAGGCATGTGACTTAAGCCTGATCAGTCAGAATGAATCTTAGGACATTTGCTAGGAATGCTGGGATGAAGGCACTTTTTTTTCTGAATTTCAACCTGAAAACATAGTCATTGAACTCCTGGCAGTTATCTTCTGACCATCAAAGGAAAGCTAGTTGAATAAGAAGTCAACACTGAAGGAACAGGGTGGAGAAAAACCATGCCCTGGTCACCTCAGTTGAGCTGGTAGCCCAAGCCTTCCGTGAAGGTGCTATGCCTTTACACTTTCAGTTATAGGAGTCAGTAAACACCTTGTTTCATCCAATTTGCTTTGGATTTTTCTCTTACATGTATGTGAAAATGTCCTGATACATCCTTCTCATCACTCATTCCATACCTTTATAATAAGAGCTCAAGTAACTCACTAAATCTTGAATTGTGAGTTAGGGAAGTAAGCCTGTAATACAGTTATGCCAGGTAGCAGATAATGCAATCTACTCACTGATTTTTTTTTTTCAGTACCAAATACAAGGACTAAGGTGGTAAACAAATATGTAGTCCACGCCATTGCAAATGGAGTTTGTTGTTAACTCGATGAGACTGACATTATGTGAACAGTCTTACTGTGAATGTATTCTTATCAATGGAAGTTAGGGTTCTAGAAAAAAGGAGGATGTGTTCATCTACAGTGATTGGCCCTTTGTCAGGGACTCCTGCTGAACCCTTGGCACCTCTAGAACTGAAAAATAAACAATTATGGGCAACTTGGAATCTGGCTGACTTAAAAAAATAAATACCATAAGTCAGTATTATTTTTTCATAAGGAGAGTTTATAAAGGTGCAGGACCACAATCACTTATTCAAAATCTTGGGGCCCACATGTGTTTTTAAATTGCAGAACTTTTTATATTTTAGAAAGTTTAATTTGGTAGACATCCCTCATTATCTGTGAGAAATTGGTTCCAGGACCACAGATGCTCAAGTTCCTTATATAAAATGGCATTGTAATTACATATACCTTACACACATCCTCCCATATACTTTAAATCATTACTTCTAATACCCATTATGATGCCTGTATATCACTTTATTCATGTGACAAATTCAAGGTTTCCTTTTTGGAACTTTGTGGAATTTTCTTCCCCGAGAGGTTTTCTATCCATGCTTGGTTGAATCCCTGGATGCAGAACCCCTGGATCCTGAGGGTGGACTGTACATACTGTGTATTTAATGTGACTTCTCTGCTGTGGTTTGGATGTGATTCGTCCCTGCCAAAACAATCAGTGAGGCAGTGTTGGGAGGTGGGGCCTGGTGGCAGGTGTTTGGTCGGGGAGGTGGATCCCTCCTGAGGAGACTAATGCTCTCCCCAGGGAGCACGTTCTCTCCCTTGTGGGAATGGATCAGTTCCCCGAGAGTGGGTGCTGTAAAGTGAGGGTCCTCTCCTGTGTGGTCCCCCTTCACACATGCCTGCTTGCCTTTCCCTTTCTCCATGTGCTAGTGCAGCTGAGGCCTTTACCGGCAGCCGAGCTGATGCTGGTGCCATGCTTTTGGTCTTTATAGCCACCAGAATTGTGGGCCAAATAAACTTCTTTTATTTATAAATTAACCCAGCCTCAAGTATTCTGTTAGAACAACATGAACAGGTAAGACAATCTTTTTTTTTAAGGAATGGACAGGTGGCTTTTTTTTTTTTCCCCTAATAATACAGATAATAATATCTTAACATTAGTTGAACTACTAAATAAATGCTAGGCTCTGTGTAAAGTACTTTTCTGTATTATCTTAACTTACCTGTTTAATAAATTGTATTCATTTATATACTTGAGAAAATTTAGAGAGGTTAAGTGACTGTATCAAGGTTCATTCAGCTAGGAGACAGGAGAATTGAGATTGTAACCTAGAGCTTTTGGCTCTGAGGTCTGTGCCCTTAACCGCTGTTCAGACTGTGGATTGTGCTGTGCTGCTCAGGGCCAGTGCGGAAGGCGCCATGTCTTGCCCACGGGGTTACTGTTCTTTTCAGCAGGGACTTTCTTCAGGACATGGTGAGAGAGGAAGGGAAGGGGGAAGAAGGGACTGTCTTGAAATCTTACTGTACAGGGAAAAAGAAAGAAAAATTTTAAAATGCACTTTTAACCCATCACATATCACAGCTACATGATGGGCTAAGAAAATTGAAACCTATCTCTGATGCCACATTTTCTAAAATAAAATTCTATCAGTGTTGTCTGTCAGAAACATGGGAAGGGTAATCGCAGCCCAGTGTCCACTCCCAGGTTCAGTCTGGGCACATCCGTGAGTATTTTCTGAAACTTGATTCCTGGGATTGGGATTCTAGGGGTAAGGATAACGGCACGTTATTTAGTCTTTTAAACTTTAATTATGAAGTTCTGGTCTGTAATCCTAGGACTATTCAATGAATTCATGAAATCTTTAGAATTATAATATTTTTTAAGTCTGCCCATTTGAGCAGAAAATATTTGTTATTTTCTTCATTTTTATTTCTTTAATTGGTATTGACATTTAACATTTTTGATGTATTTTTTTTTTTTACCTGTTTTCATTTTTCCTTCAGGATTTTAAAAGATTTTAAGTGGTCTTCACAAATCTATTATTCTTTTTGAAGAGAGATGTAGAAAATTAAAAGGAATGGACTCTGGAGTCAGATTGTTTATTGCATTGGCTAGAACTTCTAGAACATTGTGATTATAAGGAGCATCTTGTCTTGTTCAATAATTAATGCTTCTGATGTTCCATTAAATGCTTACATTTTTGGAATGTTTATAATATTTTGACATAGAGCATTTTTTTCTTTTTTAAGATGCACCTATGTCCTAGGAACGATTAAGCATTATGTCTGCCTTTGAGTGTACTTTATAAATGTGAAAGAGATCGGTTTGCTGGTTAAGACTTTTTAAAATCAGAAGTATATGTTGAATATTGTCAATTCAATTTTGACATCTGTATAGGCCAGATTTTAAAGTGTGTATAAAATGATCTTAAAAAGTGTTTAATTGTCACTGTGTTGCAGTTGCTACAAACTAAAAATAAAGTTACTTTTGTTAAACTGCACTGTAGTTAATCTCTGGTCGTCTACAAATATTTTGCTTCTATGATAGTTTCAAGAATAAAGTGCTGGCCGGGCGTGGTGGCTCACGCCTGTAATCCTAGCACTCTGGGAGGCCAAGGTGGGCGGATCGTTTGAGCTCAGGAGTTCGAGACCAGCCTGAGCAAGAGCGAGACCCCATCTCTACTAAAAATAGAAAGAAATTATATGGACAGCTAAAAATATATATAGAAAAAATTAGCCGGGCATAGTGGTGCATGCCTGTAGTCCCAGCTACTCGGGACGCTGAGGCAGGAGGATCCCTTGAGCTCAGGAGTTTGAGGTTGCTGTGAGCTAGGCTGATGCCATGGCACTCACTCTAGCCTGGGCAACAGAGTGAGACTCTGTCTCAAAAAAAAAAAAAAAAAAAAAAGAATATAGTGCTTATTTTATTTTTGTGCTTTTAAAAATATAGTTTTATAATATGTTGACTTATATTTAATTTATATATGTTTCATTAAAATATCTATGTGGTCCTAATATGTAGGAGCTCAGTGAATATTTGTTGAAAAAGTTAATTCTTGTAATTATCTGATTAGTGAGTTATCTTGATAGCTTATTTTTTCACTGGTGATAGGAAAAGAATATAGCAGTTTTAGAGATGGAAAAAACTCAGAAACTATTTATACAGTATTAACAGCTTTAGTTTCCTGGTTTTGTGGTCATATGGCTGACTTCTGATCCTGATTTCCCATTCTGACTTCATAGCATCTTGCTATGCGTACCAGTCTACTAGAAGCAATCTGTTGGGTTTAGGTATTGAGCCCCCACCCCCCACAGAGGCAAAAGGAATAATCTGTTCACTAAATGTGAGAGAATGTACACATTGTAGAAATTGAAATTTTTTAAAACCCAGAAATACAATGGGATATTTTTTCACACATCAGCCTTAATGGCTCTTGAGTTTCTCCCTTTCTAAATGTTAATATCTATAAAGAAGGAGTTTGGGAAACTTTCAGGGAATAGAATGATTGGTATTAGCTCTTCAGTTTTGGGAATTTAATCCAATGTGAAAATCTTCATCTATAGCTAGGAAAAATGTATATAAATATATATATTTTTAAGAGACAAGGTCTTGCTCTGTCATCCAGGCTGGAGTATAGTGATACAATATAACGCACTGTAACTTTGAACTCCTGGGTTCAAGCTATCCCCCAACCTCAGCCTTCCAAGTAGCTAGGACTACAGGCATGCACCACCATTCCCAACTAATTTTTAAATTTTTTTGTGGACATGAGGTCTCACTATTTAGCCCAGGCTGGTCTCGAAGCAGTCTTCCTGTCTTGGCTTCCCAAAGTGCTGGGATTATAGGCATCAGCCACTATGTCTGGCCTGTAGATAGAAAATATTTTAATGTCTAATACTAGTTTAAAGTTTAGGGAATGGAAACTGATACTAAATTTCCAGTTTTTTAGTTAATGGTCCAGTTTAGAAGTATCTGGAAATAATTGCCATCTAAGGGGATATGCTTATGTAAATAGAGTTGGTGACCTTAATTAATTAGCTGGCCATTGTTAGGGTGAGTGCTTTTCCTACACTAAAGCTCTGCCTGTCACTTCTACAAGCCTTTTTGGGGCAACACATGGTAGCTCACACCTGTAATCTTAGCACTTTGGGAGGTGGAGGCGGGAAGATTGCTTGAGCCCAGGAGTTTGAGAACAGCCTGGAGAACAGCAAGACCCTGTTTCTTTAAAAAAAAAAAAAATTAGCTGGGATCATGGTGCATGCCTATAGTCCCAGCTGAGCTAAGAGGATTGCTTGAACCCAGGAGTTTGAGACTGCAGTGAGCTATGATTGTGCCACTGTAGTCCAGCCTGGGCAACAGAGCAAGACCCTGTCTCTTAAAAAAAGAAAAGCCTTTATTTTTTTTTCCTTGTGAGACAGAATCTCACTCTGTTGCCCGGGCTAGAGTGCTGTGATGTCAGCCTCGCTCACAGCAACCTCAGACTCCTGGGCTCAAGCAATCCTTCTGCCTCAGCAGGGGGTCTCAAAATACATTTTGAGAAACAGCCCTGCGCGTCAAACTGCACAACAGTGGTGCCTGACACAGGGCGAGGGAAACCACTGCACACAGTGCAGGCCGCATCTAGCAGCGGGCTGCAGCCTAACATGCTATGTATCAGTGCAGTTATCCTTGTTAGGGAGATCAGTAGTTCTTCCCAGCGGCAGAAACTGCACTCCAAACCACTTTCTATGGCCCTAGGGTAGAGGACAACTGCAGCTGAAGTAAGAGGTTTGGAATTCCATTCTATACAGGAACTTAAAACTCAGTGGTTTATTATAGGTTTAAGAGAACCAGAATGACATGAGACCCTGGGTGTGGGGAGGAAAAATTAACACTGTGACTTGAAAAGATCATTCTCCCACCTTCCACTCCTAATTCACTTAAAAGATCAGCATTTCAGGTAAATATACTAAG
Organism: Eulemur rufifrons; assembly: GCF_041146395.1. Classification (NCBI taxonomy): domain Eukaryota; kingdom Metazoa; phylum Chordata; class Mammalia; order Primates; family Lemuridae; genus Eulemur; species Eulemur rufifrons. Next base: position 71,582,363 of record NC_091010.1, read on the forward strand.
TTGCATAAAATTAAAACCTATGTGACTAAGTCAGTCCCAGCTGAAAGGAATGGGCTCAGAAAGGCTTTTCTGGGCCGGGTGCTGTGGCTCACAGCTATAATCCTAGCACTCTGGGAGGCCAAGGCGGGTGGATCACTCGAGGTCGGAGTTCGAGACCAGCCTGAGCAAGAGCGAGACCCCCGTCTCTATTAAAAATAGAAATTATCTGGCCAACTAAAAATATATAGAAAAAAATTAGCCGGGCATGGTGGCACATGCCTGTAGTCCCAGCAACTCGGGAGGCTGAGGCAGAAGGATTGCTTGAGCCCAGGAGTCTGAGGTTGCTGTGAGTGAGGCTGACATCATCGCACTCTAGCCCGGTTCATACTCATCTGATGTATCATTTCTTAAATATGTCTCTTGTAGGGACCATATTGCTTTATGATTTTTTAACCCACCATAAAATCTTTGGCCTAATTTCTTTTTAAATTGGCAAGTTCAACTCGTTTACATTATTGTAATTCTTTTTTTTTTTTTTGAGACAGGGTCCTGCTCTGTCTCCCAGGCTAGAGTGCCGTGGCATCATCATAGCTCACAGCAACCTCCAACTCCTGGGCTCAAGTGGTCCTCCTGCCGCAGGCTCTGGAGTAGCTGGGACTATAGATTCATGCCACCATGCCCAGCTAATTTTTCTATGTTTTGTAGAGATGGGGTCTCGTTCTAGCTCAAGCTGGTCGTGAACTCCTGGCCTGAAATGATCCTTCTGCATCGGCCCCTGTTGTAATTACTCTAATTGGGCTTGCTTTTGGTCTTTTCCCCCTTTCCTGCCTTTCATTGGATAGGTTGTATTTTTTTCTATTATTGTTCTTATGCTGGTTGTCCTTTAGACCCATTCCTGTTTATTTCTGCATATTGGTTACACTTAAAGTAGCTTTTTCTTCCCCCACATATGACAAATACTCTAGCGCACTCTTATGTTCTCTGGGTGTGTGTCCTGACTCCCCGTCCCCAATGAATGTATTGCTAGTATTTTAGGTCAGAGTTTTGTTTGATATGAAGGCATTTGACTACTTTTACTTTGTCTCTCTCTTTTTCTTTTTCTTTTCAATATTCCTCCAAGATTGTGCTTAGTGGGCTTTATATGACATTCTGAGGCTTTGTGTTCTTGGGAATATTTTTGCCTAATATATTGGAATGATATTTTGTCTAGATGGAAAATTCTAAATGTAAAGTTCTTTTAATTCAAGACTTAAAATAGAGGTAACAATCCTTTACCTGGAATTCCAAAATCAAAAAAAGATCTGAAAACCAAAAGACTTCTTGTAACTCATTTGGCAACAAAACCCAACAAGCTGACGTGAGGCTGTTTATGGCTCATTTGGCAGAAGAACCCAACCTGAATTGTCATGAGGGTATTTATGGCTTTTGTTCAGCTCATTTAATGTATTTACAGATTTTGCTTCAAAATATTAATGAGTTCAATTATGGGTTAGTGCCTTAGACACTGCTCTGGATGTTACATAATATATGATATATACCATATTACTTTTGTAACATCTGAAAAATTTTTGTCTTAGTTTGTTTTGTTTGTCTGTAACAGAATACCACAGACTGGGTAGTTTATAATGAATCAGAAGTTATTGGCTCACAGTTCTGGAGGATAGGAAGTCCAAGAGCGAGAGGCTGGTATCTCGCTGGGCAGAAAAAGCGAGGCAGTGGGGGAACTCGCCCCTTTATAATGAACCCCTCCTGATGGACGCACTCTCAGTGCAGGGCCAGCATGAATCCGTCCGTGAGGGCTGATCCTTAGTCCCAATACTGTTGCATTGGATATTGAGTTTCCAACACATGGTTTTTGGAGGATACATTCAAGCTATAGCAATTTTAAATTCTGAAAAAACCCTTGCCTCAAAAAGTATGGATTGTGAATTTGGGTTACTCCATCTTGTATCCAGTGTTACGTACTGCGATATATATTAATCTTATTCTTTTGCTTTGGCGTTGGTCTATTCTTTTCTTTCAGTGTTTTCGAATTTTTTCTGTGGTGAACTTAAATTTTCCAGGAACAGTTTCCTCTGTTATTTGGCTCTTTGAGCCCTTATAATATTGACTTCTTTTATCTTTAATTCTGGGAAAGTTACCCTCATTATTTCTTGAAATGCTTTATTTCTTCCTTCCTTCTGAAACTCCGATTATCTGGATATTGTCTCTTTTTCATGCTCAATATTTCTACTTGATTCTTTTTCATTGTTTCTTGTTTTCATTTCCTAGTGCTTACATCTCTCATTGACTTCTTAGGGCTGTATTCTTGGATCCTCCATTCCAATAATTCTACTTCAGATGGCATAAAGTGTTTAGAGTGTTGTCTTTCTTTTACAGTAGTTTTATGCCCCAGATGTATCTGTTTGTCTATGTCCCTTGGGGGGGGCATTAGTTACTTACTCTAATGTGCATTGGAATTTGTGTCAGTCCAGGTGAGTTTAAGGAGAGGAAGGGCCTGAGTCTCAGGTCAGCCAGCCGCCTGGCACCGCTGATGTGCTGTTGAGTCTCCTCTGGGCTGATGCTGCATCAGGCAACTTCTGATGAGGGTTTGCTTCGTACACTCTCAGAATGAGTAATATCAGGAAGAGGCAGTGTCCTTAGATCGTAACTCCCTCTCGGCTCCGTACCCCTGGCCCTTGCTGCGGGAGCCCGAGTGGGGGCACGAAGGGTGAGCGCTGAGTGGCTCTACCTGTTTCCACAGCTTCCCCCACAGGGCTTCTGTGTTGTCTGGAGTTTATCTTGCTGCCAAAGACATCTAGGCTGTTGCTGCTAATTTCTGTGGTGAAGGGACAATCGAGGAGGGGCAAGGGCAGAATTCAAAAAAGCTTTTAGCTAATCTGTCTTTTAACTCCGACCTCTGCTGCCCTTTGCTTCTGGTCACCAGTTTCCTCTCTGATAAGTTCAGTACAGCTTCTGGTATCTCCAGCAGTTTCTGTTTGTTTTTGTTGCTGCTGCTATTACTGTTCCTGGAATCTGGATTTACTTCCATGTTTTTTCCTTCCCAGGGTTGATTCTGTTGGGACCAGAAGCCCATGACAGTTTGCAATCTTGATAGGAATTGGATGACCTCATTTGGGCCAATAAGGATAGTTACACAAAGATTTCCTCAAAAACATGAAAATCTTTAGTTAAAAAGTGTATACAGACTAAATGAAAATAATCATGTACAGGCTCCTGTTATCTATTGCCATGTAACAAACTATCTTAGAACTTAGTGGTTTTAACGAGCAATTGTTTTATTAATAATTTACCTCTCATTTTTGAAGGTCAGGAATTTGAGCAGGTACTGGTACTTCTTCTTTTATTTATTTATTTATTTATTTATTTATTTTTGAGACAGAGTCTCACTCTGTTGCCCGGGCTAGAGTGCCGTGGCATCAACCTAGCTTACAGCAACCTCAGACTCCTGGGCTTAAGCAATCCTGCTGCCTCACCTCCCGAGTATACGAGACTGCAGGCATGCGCCACCATGCCCGGCTAATTTTTCTATTTTTTTCTAGAGACAGGGTTCCACTCATGCTCGGGCTGGTCTTGAACTTCTGAGTGCAAGCAATCCTCTTGCCTTAGCCTTCCAAAGTGCTAGGTTTATACGCATGAGCCACAGCGCCCAGTCTCATATTCTTTTAGTAAAGTTGTAAAATTTTATTATGTAAGTTTGCATATTTCTTGTTAGATTTGGTCTAGGTATTTTATGGATTTTTTTTTCTATTTGAAGTCCTATTGTTATATTTTCCTAACTGATTAATATATAGGAACCTAATAATTTTTATATGCTAATTTTTAATCCAAACACCATACTGAACTCTTGAATTAGTTTTTTAAATTTTATTTTTGTTATTATCATTTTCTTTTTTGTGATGGGATTTTGCTATGTTGCCCAGGCTGGTCTTCAAACACCTGGATGCAGGTGATCCTCTGTCCTCAGCCTCCCTAGTAGCTGGGACTACAGGCATGCACTGCTGGGCCTGGTTTTCAGTTAGTTTGATAGTTGAAATGCTTATTGTCTTCCAAATATATCCACATAGTGGCATTTTTTAGTTGTTTCCTGATATTTAAACTGTTTATCCTTTTGGAACTTAACTGAATTAACTAAGACCTCTAGTATAATGTTGAATAGTGCTAGTGTTGGCTGAATATCCCTGCTTATCCTGACTTCTTATAATCGACCATGTTATCAAAGATTACATTTTCAACAGCGTTTTAAAAGATTGTGGAACACTTGAGTCCTATTGCCATATTAAGTATGCCTTGTAATTTTTTGTTGAACATGATGATATACTGGGTAAAAGGCGCCATGGTAAATATGCATTTGTTGTGAGGTTTTATGTTTATCTGGTTGGGGTTTAGGCCGTTTTACTATTTACTATTTACTAGCTTTAGGTGTTGGAGGATAAAGTTTCCTCTTGTGCCCTTATGCTTGTCCTCTCTTGTCTTTGAGTTTGAGACTAATAAGACACTTGTTTCTTTTGTCATCCCATTATGTGGGAGCCCTGTAGGTGTGTGACAAGGTGTAGGGGGAGGGGAGACATTAGATAGTGCTGTGGTTAGTTCTCAGGTTGTCAGTGAGTCTGTGCCCCTGACTGTGACCTACACAAAAGTGCTTCTCAGTTTTGTTTCTACCCCCAAGTGAGACAAAAAGGCTGGAGCAGACTGGAATGGGATATTTATTTCCCCTCCCCCAACTAGGTTAGTTTTTGGTAAAACCCGGTTGGTTAGGCTCCGGTGAAAATTCCTCTCGAGGGCCAGCCTTACTAGGAGAACAGAACGCTCTGGTGTGTTGCACCATGGCTGCCTTCCCCTCCCTTTGCTGAGGCACAGGAGACTTTCTCTGACCTTCACTGTGGGAACCTGGTAGGACAGTTCCTGGAGGTGAAACCCACAGACGTGTGGGGGCCTGCCTAAGACCAGGCACCCCTGGCGTCCTTAACTCTTAAACTTGTCTACGCTGAGCCTCCAGCTAGTCATAAATTACAGTTTAGATTTTCCTGCCCTGGTACTGGGTCCTGCAGAGTTTCTGCTTGTGGGTTTCTGTTCTGGCTGAGTTGTGGTTCTCTGTGTCTGCCTGCCTGTCTCTCTCGTTTGGGGAGCAGCAGTTTTCTGTGTACCCTCATTTCTCCAGTGGATCTGAGATGTTGGGTTTTCCATTTGTTCAGCTGTTTTCTTGTTCTGTGGATGGGAATGATGACTTCTAAGCTCCTTACAGATCGGAAACCAGAAGTCAGATTGCCATATTTTTTCAAGATTGATTGATTGCTTGCCAGTATTCACATTATAATAAAGTGACTTTATTCAGGCATGTTATAAAGGTATACTTATCAATAGCTAAAGTAGAAAGGCACAGATTAGAAATTTAAGTAACAGGAACATGAAGCCTTAGAGTTGCAAGAATGAAACATCAGAAATACATTTTCTTTTTTTTTTTTTTTGAGACAGAGTCTCACTTTGTTGCCCAGGCTAGAGTGAGTGCCGTGGCATCAGCCTAGCTCACAGCAACCTCAAACTCCTTGGCTTAAGTGATCCTACTGCCTCAGCTCCCCGAGTAGCTGGGACTACAGGCACACGCCACCATGCCCGGCTAATTCTTTCTATATATATTTTAGTTGGGCAGATAATTTCTTTCTATTTTTAGTAGAGATGGGGTCTCGCTCTTGCTCAGGCTGGTCTCGAACTCCTGACCTTGAGCAGTCCACCTGCCTCGGCCTCCCAGAGTGCTAGGGTTACAGGCGTGAGCCACCACGCCCGGCCCAGAAATACATTTTCTGCTGAGGATTTGCAACTTGTTTTTTTTTTTTGCATACAATATTTAACATGTCAGCATTGTGTTGTTTAATAAATACATGTTTATGTGAAATATTCCACAGAAACTCCATGGTCATCTGATTTCTTAACCTTTTGGCCTGCAGGGCCTGTGGTCATCATAGTGAGATAATACCTTGCTTGTTGGCATCAGGAAACAGATTTAAAGAAAGCATTAATAATTTTATGTCTCTTTACATTCTGCAAAAATATCCTTAATGTTCTACTGGACTGTAGCAAGACTTCCTTATCTGAAAGCTGCTTGGTCATCTCTGAAATTATCTTTTCTAAAGTATTTATTGAAATAAAGTGCTGCGTGCCAGTTCTCCCACTTGTTCTTTTATCACCCCTGCTCTTGCACATTCCATGTGTGAAAAAGGAACAACCCAATATTGGGAAGAAAATAGAATGCATTTTTCTCAGTAGTAGCATAAGAATCATTTTTCTCTTCCTACTCCTTCATTTTAATACAGTAAAATACAGAGTATAATAAGGTCCCAATGTTTTGAGCCGTGGTAATCTGAAACTTTTTAACTGACTGTAAGTGCTGGAGTTGCTGTTGCTAGATACAGCAAAGGTTATGGATTTTAAATTGGGTGGTCGCTGCCTTGCAATTTAGTTTAAAACAAAAGGGAAAGATCTGTTAGCTGTTTACAGAACTGTAGTGGATTCTTTACCCACTTACTGTTGTGCATCACAGTGCTGGTGAACTTCTAAGGTGAGCTTAAAAACAATGAACACTGATTTACAGGGGAAAAAAAACGCCACTTTTCTGTTTATATTATCTGCCTTCCCATCTAATGTTTCCCCACATGGCACTGATATTTTGTGATACTGCTTGTCTCTGAAATGTATCATTTTAGACATATATGCAGTTACCGTACATTTGTACAATTAGTAACACTCTGGTATTTCTATAATGAGCCAGGTACTGATGAAATAATAATAAAACAGACATCATTTCTCCCCTCGTGGCTCTCACTCTAGTGGAGAAGATATTTACTGTACAAATGTGTATGTGATATCAGGGGTTGATAACTGCTCTGTGGAAAAAGAAGATAGAGAATGACAAAAGCAATCCATGTAACCAAAACGTCTGTACCCCTGTAGTATTCTGAAATGAAATAAAAACAAGGAAGATAGAGAATGTGGGAGAAATGGAGATGTTAATTTAAATAGGGTGTTCAGGGAAGGCATCAGTGAGGTGAAACACAGGCAAGGGTTTAAGGGCGTCAGCCACAAAGCTCCGGAGGGCAGAGCATGTTCATCAGGGATTAGGAAGTGCCAAGCTGTGTGTGGGAGAGGAATACTGAAGAAGGCAGAGTGGCTGCGAGCCACAGGGCCAGGGGTGGGAGTGAGGCCAGAGAGGTGACCAAAGGCAGTTCATGTTTGGCCTTCCAGGTCATGGAACGTCTTTGGTTTTTATTCTTTTTATCATTGAATGGTTTTGACTAAAAATGAAGTGGAAGGACATGCACTTTTTCTAGTGGTTGGCTCACCATGCGTCCGACTGAGAACCAGCACTGACTGGCCACGCTGTCCCCTCTGGCCACACGAGCCACCTTGCTCCTTCCGCGCACTCCCCCGGGGACCCCTCAGCTGTCTGGAATGGAGTGTAGAGCACGTTCTGCAATAAGGTTGTTTATTCCTGGTGGTGGCTTTTCTTTCTGCCATTTATTGTTCTGCTGTACAGTTTTAACCTATAATAATGGGGTGTGCAAATGTGTGCTGGTGACGGTGGAGGACCTGCCCTGGTGAAGCAAAGGGAGAGCACTGTGCTTACTGTGTGGACAGTTTGAGTTTTCTTCAGGGGAAGTGACTGAGGAAACGGAGGGGGAAAGATCAGTAGAGAGCTAGGGGTTGCTGTAAGACCATTAGACATTCTGGAAACATCAGAGCCATTAGTGCAGCCCGAGGGGATTAACCAACAATTCTATGACAGGTGGCCAGAGAAACTCTAACTGGGGAGTTCCCTGATTTCAGGGATTTGTGTGAAGCAGAGGAGCAACTGGTCAGGTGCGCTGTGTCTCCATATCGCTGTGCTGAAGGCGCCCCGGACGGCGCAGGCTCGCTCAGCACCTCCACTTTCGGGAACCACGTTCCACACCCTAAGTGAGGCGTGAGTGTAATAGAAATGTCTTTTTTTCTTTTTCTGAAAACACAAATGTGCATGTTCTTGATTTGTTTAATTTCACACAAAACCACATTCTATAACCAGTCATCTCAAAACAAATAAATGAGTTCACTTAATAAAAATAGAAAATTATCAGTTGAGAAATGAAAAAGAACCATACTTTCTAGAAAGGCATCTTAGAGGACCGATTGAAATGTTTTACCTGTACTGTTAAACCTAGAAGTTCCAAAGGCCATTTAATATACTGGAACTGTCTCTGCTGCCTTAGGAGTGGCCACCGTGTTTTGTTGCAGACAGTCACTTTTGGGTGGAGTAGATGGTATTCCTTGTGGATTACACCTCTGCAGCTCCTTTAACATAACTGTGAAGAAAGTTCAAGTTTGGCCATATGTACTTGAAAACAAACTAGAAAGTCTCTTGGCAAAACAGTGGAGCAGACAGGTTTTGGTGTGCCCACCCTGTTGTTTGTGTCCTTAACCAGCTCGGAGCTGTCCGTTGGTGATCTAATGTCCACAGCATTCAGTGTGAGTTCAATATGGGGAAGGGGGTAAGAAGTTAGTAGAAAGCCTTTTATTTTTTGAAATCATAATGTCTTTGTAGGTTTGTAAGTGTCAGGGGAAATTTTGCTTTAATGCTTTTCTTAAATTGATCTTTATTCAGTTCAGATTGGAGTTTTTAAAGTACATACCTCAAAATGAAGCAAGTCTTTTTTTTGTTTGTTTTGTGACAATCTCACTCTGCTGCCTGGGCTAGAGTGCCGTGGCGTCAGCCTAGCTCACAGCAACCTCCAACTCTTGGACTCACGGGATCCTCCTGCCTCAGTCTCCCGGGTAGCTGGGACTACAGACATGGGCCACCATGCCCGGCTAATTTTTTCTATTTTTAGTTGTTTGGCTAATTTATTTCTATTTTTAGTAGAGATGGGGTCTCACTCTTGCTCAGGCTGGTGTCAAACTCCTGAGCTCAAGCAGTCCTCCCGACTGGGCCTCCCAGAGTGCTAGGATTACAGGAGTGAGCCACTGCACCCGGCCAAAGCGAGTCATTTCTTAGCAAACATGAGGTTGTTGCAATTTTTAGTTACTTAAAATGTGACATCAGATAAAGTAATCAATAATATTTAAAAGAAAAGATTTAATTCCTTTTGAAACTTTTATACAAAAAAAATAAAACTTATGTAATGATGCACACCAATAAACAGGTATAAGACACCACCCAACACAGATGTCCTAGTGGTGGACAGTTTAGTTTCTAGTTTTTAGTTTTTTCTGTTACAAACTATGCTGTAAATTCTTGTACCTATATCTTAGTACCCCCCTGACTTTTAGTATCCTTGTTTCTCTAACATATATCTAGAAGTAGAATTCTCAGTTGTGAGGTGTGGGCATGACCAATTGTACAAGATAGGGCCACATTATTTTCCAAAGTGATAATTGCTCCCACGTCACTGTGTGTAAGTTCCACTTTCACACCTTCATCAATGCTTGATTTTTTCCGACATTTAAATTTTTGCTAATCTGATGGGTAAAATGGGATTTCATGGACTTGTTCTTTTCTGATTGCTAAGAGGTTAGGCATTTCTTTATGTGCTTAATTGCTTGGTATGGTTTCTTCTGTGAAAGACATGCTTGTTCGTGTCTTTTGCACATTTTTCTGTTTTTTCATAAGCCTCCCTTTATGTTCTGAAAACAAATTCTTTGTTGGTTATATGTGTTAAAACATACTTAACTAACATCTTCTTGGTATGTGTTTTTGTGTTTAAGAATGTTTTCTTACACTCGGTAATAAAGATTTCATCCAGATTTACTTGTAAAAGTTGAAAAATGTTGCCTTTTACATAGAAGCCTGGAATTGATTTTTGAAAAAGGGATTTAATTGCATTTATTTTCTATATGGAGAACCCTCTGTTTCACAACTACTTACTGAGTAGTCTTTCCTTTCACCACTGGTGTGCAGTATAGAATAGTGTATCCGGCTCCCATACATGATGTGTTCGATTATAGACTGTATTAGCCCACTGGTTCATCATCGTGCCAACTCCACAGTGTCTTCTGCAGTTTGCTTTATAGTGTCCTGATAGCTGGGAAGGCAGGTCCCTTTCTTTTTGTTCTTCTTTTGTAATGTTTTGTCCATTCTTAAAATTTATATGGCCACTCTGTATAAATATTTATACAGAATATAAAATTTATATTTATATATTATATTTACACGGAATGGCCATGTAAATTTTCAAATTAGTTTGTTAAGTTTTCCAAAAGCCCTGTTGGACTTTGGATTAGACTTGCACTAAATCTATAGATATGAGTATTCCTATTTATGAAGCTAGTGTATGTCTTCATTGTTTAGTTATTTCCATAAAGGCTTTTAAAAAACTTTGTGCTAATGAAAACTTTTAAACATATTCAAAAGTAGACAGTAGTATAATGAGCCCCACGTATCCATCTCTCAGCTTCAACAATTTCAATTCTTATCTTTACTTTATTCTATCCACTCTCTTCCTTTCCTCTATTATTTTGAAGGCAAATCTGAGGCATATCAGTTTATCCATAATTATTTCAATATGTATCCCTAAGAAAGACTTAACCACAATACCATTATGATGTAAAAAATTGATAATTTAAAAGGGTTTATTTACACATAAATGTACATATGATAATTATGAAGCAAATGTATGGTGAAGCAAATATTACTCAAGGTAAGAAATAGGACATTGTCAGCACCCCAGAAGCCTCCTGTGTCCTTTCCAATTACATACGTTCCTGTTCCAACATCTGGTGGAATTGCTACCCTGATTTTTATGGTAATTACTTCCTTCCATGATTTTTACCATCTATATATATATCCCTAAAGAATACAGTTTAGCTTGCCTATTTTGACTTTAAATGGAGTCATAACTGGAGGTGATCCTTCGTGTTTTCTTCTTTAATTGAATATTATATTTATTTATAAGATTGATCCATATTCATGTAGGCAGCTTAATTTCATGTTCATTTTTCTTTATTGTCTTGTTGTATGGCTGTACCATAATAGATTTATGCATTATAGTTTTTTTATAATCTGGGTTGATACCCGATGCGACCATTAAGAACATTGCTCTTTTATGCATTTGTGTGTGTGTAGCCTGGTGAACATGTGCATGAATTTCCCTAGGGCTGTGCCCCCCACGACCAGGTGGCAGAATAACTACGCCCCGCCACCCAGTCTGTGGGAAAAATTGTCTTCCCTTAAACTTGGGAACTGGGGGGCTGCATGGCAGGAGATGAGTGACTTCATCATCTGTGTTTACAGCCATTCCTCATGGCTCCCCACACCCCCCCCGAAAAATTATCTTCCATGAACCGGGTCTCTGGTGCTAAAAAGGGTTGGGGACCCCCTACTTTAGGGTATATACCTAGGAGTGAAATTATTGGCTCTAAAGTCTAAAGAGTTCACCTTGACCATGCAAGAGCAAATTGTTTCAAAGTTGATGTTATTCTTTTACATTCTCACCAGCAGTTTGAGTGTTCCATTATTTCGTATCTTCAGACTTTAAAATCTTTAGCAATTGGGAAAGAATGTAGTAGCGGTTCTTTAAGTTTAGCCTTGTATTGTCTTACATTTTAATATGAGAGTGAACAGGCTGGTCTCAAGGTAGTCAGTTATCTCGATTGATAGTTCACCGTCAGTTATAGACTGAACACCTTGTTCTGCTCTTTCCCCTCTTCTCACTACTGCACTTGTCTTTAAAAAAAAAAAGAAAAAGAAAAGAAAACCCAAAAGAGACAGTGAACAGTAAGCCTGACTTTTTTGACTAATACCTTGTGAACCTCAAGGTTATACACATAAATTAGAGATTTCTTAAACTAAAATTCTCCAGTTGAAGTCTTCCACACTTTTGTTCAAATTCCATTTATATTATAACATAAAATCAGTTCTTTGAAGGTATAGAAAAAGGCACATTTAGATAAATTGAAGCAGATTAATTTAAGACATTATATACTATAACATCTTTTGTTTTTATGTTTATTTTCCAGTATGGTTAGGCATGAATCTAATTTGGCACATTCTCCTTATTCTGTTCCTAGTAACTCTTGTAGAAATCACATAGTAGCCAGCAGGCATCTTTGTCACTCTATAATCATTATTACAGCTTAATTTTTTAAAAGATGAAAAATAAAAATGGAAGTTCTCGGTGGCTCACGCCTATAATCCTAGCACTCTGGGAGGCCGAGGTGGGCAGATTGTTTGAGCTCAGGAGTTGGAGACCAGCCTGAGCAAGAGCGAGACCCCATCTCTACTAAAAATAGAAAGAAATTATATGGACAGCTAAAAAAAAAAAAAAATATATATATATATATATATATATAGAAAAAATTAGCTGGGCATGGTGGCACATGCCTGTAGTCCCAGCTACTTGGGAGACTCAGGCAGGAGGATCGCTCGAGCCCAGGAGTTTGAGGTTGCTGTGAGCTAGGCTGATGCCAGGGCACTCTAGCCCAGGCAACAGAGTGAGACTCTGTCTGAAAAAAAAAAAGGAAAAAGGAAGTTCTAGTATTTTCCTCTAAACTTCCCAGTAGATCATTTCGATCCTCCCTCAGGCGAGCATATCCCACATTGCAAACCATCGATGACAGAAGTCAGAAGTTTAGAGCGCCCAGCCCCAATCTTTAATTTTATGGCGTAAGTAAATTATAATTTTTAGAGACTCCGACATCCTTCTTTTCACTCAACTAGCTTACTTTATATGCTTACTTTATAGCTTACTTTAATTAGGAGGAACATAATGCTGTATTTAAGCCTAATGAAACAGATATCAGCAATATATGTTGAGTAGGGTAAGCATATAGTTTATCACCAAATCACTAGACTTTTGAGGATGAAAGAGAGTAATAGTAATGTTAATCATTCACCACAGCAATAGGTATAAATCTGGACTGTCCCGGGCAAATCCATGATATATGGCCACCATCGTGTTGCATGAGTGTAGTTAAAACTAATATCTTGCACCTTCATGTCATGGGGTAGAATAAAGTAATGTTCCATTTATTTTAGGTAGAGCAAAGTTTTAATTTCTCCTTTGTTGAAATGAGGAAAATAGTTTTTAAATGCCTTTCATAAGTTTTCTCATTCTGTCTTGTTCCACCAAGGGAATCTTGGTCAGATGACAATCAGAAAAGATGGTTTAATCTATATAAGAACACCCTGCAAATTATAAAGTGTTATAGTAACATAAGTTACATTGCATTATCAAGCCAGGAGGCAATGGAATAGGAAAGCTGAAGTTTATTTCTGCTTTTCTGACTTTGGTCTTAACTTTAAGGTTTCATTCTTTGAGTGGTCTTAGGTAATCCCCGAAGATGGATTCCCAAGTGCAAAGTGAAATACTTGATTAACATATGTTCCTTTCTACTAACATGAATGATAAAAAGTAAATTGTTTTAACAAATTGTTCTATTGTTAAATTCATTTTTTAAAAAACTCAGTTATCCACAAAGAATTAACAGATTCATAACTAGATTTTCATGTACTTAAATTTCTTACGTATTAATACTTTGCTTAAACAATTTATACATTTAGTACTATATGATAATTCTTAAGGGCTTTATTTTCATTGCAATGGTACCAATGGTATAACCTGCTTATTTAGGAAGAATAAATTATTTTTAAAAGTATAAGATGTAGATGTAACAATTTTTATAATCATACTTTTGGCTATAAAACAATATCTATTTTAAGTTGGGATTACATTTTAGTCCCTGTCTCATTAAATTAACTAGTTATGCATGAAAGCCAGTATAGTGTAGCATAGTATTTCTAAATTTCAGCTATTCATGTACCATCTTCACAATTTACCATAGCCCTATGTTACCTGTAATGTTATTCTGTATTTTTCTTTAAATGATTCTCCTTTTCACAAAAATTTAAGTGTGAAGAATAATTCACTCTTACATATAAGAAAGAAATATTACTTCCCATAAATAAAAGATATACATAAGCATACACTAAATTAAATACATAACTGTTAAAGGTTAATGTTATTAATATTTATATATACCTCCCAAAGTTATCTATAGTACTTCTAGTGTGTTCTGCCACACTTTCCAAAATACTAGTGTTAGCACATAGTAACTATACACAGACTGGATTCAAATCCTAATTCTTGTTAACTGTGGCTTGGCGCAATGAGTTTCTTAGATTCAGTTTTCTCATCTGTGAAGTCAAGTTGATGGTTTTACTCTCATAGCCTTCGTTATTGTACGGGCTAAATAATGCCAGTGAAGAGTGCCTGTCACATAGTAAGAGCACAATAATTGCTAGTCCTTATTACTGTTTTTATTATCTTAATCCTCAGATATCTTTGTTTTCTGACAGTAGTCATCCTAAACAAAATACATCACCCAAGAAAGATGGTTTAAAAAATGGTGATATAAATGTAGACTTTGATCAACTGAAAGTTGATGCTAAAAGTTAGTATAAAAATATATTATCTTTCATAGTTGCCAGAAAACAGTCAAGGTTTAAAATATCTCCAGTGTTTATTCATTAAGTCAAAATAAATATTTTTAATTGACTACAATGGCATCATTCTGATTGTGAATGTTAAGTATGTTCTTATTTTTGTTTGACTTACTTTAAAGTCACCTAATATATCCGATAATGCTGAATAATAATATGGACTTTTATTCTGCTTCATGTTTCCAATTTGAAAACTTTCTTTCTTGTGTCTAATTGTATCTCTGTAAATTGTGTACATTTTTTTAGTTTTCTCCTCTAAGAAAAGAGATTATGGTCATTCCAAAATGATTGTTAATTTTAATGATATAAAGAGCTGCAGTACTACTTAGTCCTTTTAAAGAAGTTTTCTCTTATTCTGTATATAAAGATGTCTTTTTTCCAGTAAATAACAATTGAAAAATCAGAATAGTGACAGTTTTAATAAACTGGGAATCAATATTAATTAAAGGGAAACTAGGAAGCTGATCACTCAAACTGAAAAGAATTTCTTATTTTGGGACTGCTGAAATCCCTTCTCACAGAAGCTTTATGCTTGGTTCTCTTATTTTGCTTACTATTCATCTTTAGATTTGTATATAAAACAAGTAATTATCATAGTGATTCATCATGCTTTTTAGATAACTTTTCAGAGGGTTAAACATTGTAGATAATTCATAGCTCATTGTTTTCAATTTATGAGACTGTAGAAATTACCAAGAAATAAGTGAAGACTGGTTTGATGCTAAAGAAAACCTGACAGGATTTGACTTCTCAGGAAGGAAAGAAAATCAAATAGAACAAGATAGATGGAATCTGAAGTTTACACTAGATTGGTTTAACAATTTACTGAGGAATCCTAACCTATTTGTAAAATAATACTTAACCTGCTTCTGTGTTGTGTTGGGTGCCTGAGCTGTTTTAATATTTTATTCCTGTTTGCGGCTTTTCTTTATATAAAATGAGAAATTGGCCAGTTGGAGGTTAACTTTTTAAAGAACAGAAAATTGCTAAAAGCTTATACCCAAGATTTAGTTAGCAAGTAGATAAGCTGCATTCTTTTCCACTGAGCCCTCACTGGACACTTTCAGGTGCGGTTACCTGGGGAACAAAACCAACTTCTCAGCTTTCCTCAGGTAATCAGTACTAATCTATCAAATCGGTATTAGTGATGGAAACTATTTGCTTTCCCTCACTTTAATAATTTCATCTATTTCAGGAGTGTTTCCATCTTTAGATAGTCCTTAAATGCTTATAATAGTTAGAATAATCACAGGCACTAGAGAAAATTCTATCATTTCTTGTGATAGTTATGCTACCTCTCTTTATTTTTATCTGTATGTTTCTGTGGGTTTCTTAATTTTCCATATTAGCGATGGTTTTATTTTTTTCTGCTTGTATAAATAATGGCTTACTAAGATTTTTAAATAAAATATGAAAATATAAGAAAATTAAAATTACCTGAAGTTTCTCCAACCTTCAGTAACCACTATGAATATTTTAGTGAGCATTTCAATGCATTTCTTTATGCATATATTAATACATATACACAACTTAAAATATTATATCATCTGATTTAATTGTAACTTTTTTTCTTTCCTTGCATCATTTTCCACCACATCACTTGTCACAATACTGTGTGTTTTGCTTACTTGATATTTGATTTATTACTTGGTTCACTGCCTTCCCACCCTTACATACTAGCTCAGCAAGATCAGGGATTTTGTTCACTGCCAAGTACAGTGTGCAGCCCATAGGGTATCCAGTAGATATTTTGTATCGAATTAGTGAAGGGTTAGGTGATGGGTGTAATGTATACCTTCTGACTCCTTTAGTGTACTATATCTCTTTACTTCTTTTTCACTGCAATATAAAAATGTAAAGTTAGGTAGTTTCACTATTTCTTTCTAGAATACATTTATAATCCAAAGAGATTAACAAATTAAATGAAGTAAGTTAATGAAGAAGGTTAGGTATTGATTACCTAAAGATGAAAGACTCTGCCTGAATTCTAGCATCAATACTTAACAGATTTGTAACCTAAACTCCATGACCTCAGTATCATCATCTGTAAAATGGAAATAATATTAATAATAGCTCCCTCACGGGGTGGTTGGGAGAATCATGTGAGGTGATGTGTATATAAAGTGCTTAGCATGTTGCCTGGAGCAGAGCATTCGATAAGTGCTAGGCTACTCTTGTTACCATTATTACTTAATGAACACAATAAAATTTACAAATCTCCCATTATTATTTAAAAATTATTAAAACATAAGTAAAAGTACTCATGGATTCATTCAACAATATGTGTGTACTCCCTCTCTGCCAGGTATAGGATTTGCTAGTAATTCAAGTCTCAATTTAGTGAATCTTTGATTTCAGACCAGGTTCCCTTCACAATATTGACTATGAGATGACAGTCTAAGAATTTTGAATTTTTTTGTCAAGCAAGAAAAAAAATTATCTATAATCCTAGTATTTGTGGTTTCCAAAATCATGCTGTCTAACTCAAGTAATTTGTCTGTTTTTTTCTTATGTGCTCTTAACATTATCACAAGCTATATAATACCTGCTGTTGATATTTGTCTGATTGAAAGGTTTTCTTGGTGCGTTATTTGCCCAACAAAGGAATGTGTGTAAAGAAGTCTCTGAAACCACTAGCTCTAGCCAGCACTAACACTAAGGTGTTAAGATCCTGTGTACATCCAGTGTTCTCATAGCACTTCTCTGAACCAGGGACAAATGACAGACTTTTTTAGTCATGATGTACAGTCAGCCCATGGGTTCTGTATTCATGGATTCAACTAACTTTCTTGTCATTATTTCCTAAACAATGCAGCATAACAACTATTTACATAGAATTTACATTGTATTAGGTATTGTGAGTAATCTAGAGATAATTTAAGATATATAGGAGGATGTGTGTGGATTATATGCAAATACTATGCCATTTTATATAAGGGATTTGAGCATCCTCAGATCTTGGTATCCACAGGGAGTCCTAGAACCAGTCCCCCAGGGATACAAAAGGACAGCTGTAACTGATTCCTCCATTTAGATGTAATTTATTCATTTGAGCTATGAGAGACTTAATATCAACTAATCCATACCCATTTATTTTTCAAGATGATATGATTAAGGCCCAGAAATCTTAACACTGTACTCCAGGCTTTTGGTCTTCGGTCTGGTCATGCTGATATTTGTGTTTTTTTTTTGTTTGGTTTTTTTTTTGAGACAGAGTCTCACTCTGTTGCCCGGGCTAGAGTGAGTGCCGTGGCATCAGTCTAGCTCACAGCAACCTCAAACTCCTGGGCTTAAGGGATCCTACTGCCTCAGCCTCCCGAGTAGCTGGGACTACAGGCAAGCGCCACCATGCCCGGCTAATTTTTTTGTATATATATATTTTAGTTGTCCATATAATTTCTTTCTATTTTTAGTAGAGACGAGGTCTCACTCTTGCTCAGGCTGGTCTTGAACTCCTGACCTCGAGCGATCCACCCGCCTCGGCCTCCCAGAGTGCTAGGATTAGATATTTGTTGATAACTTTTTGATAAGCTTTGTGATAGTAAAAAGAAACCATGAAATATTTAGCAAGTTTTCATTTTCTCTTAAACATCCCAATACAATGATGATCATTTCTGTGGTATATTCTGTTTTTCTACAAGCAGAAATGTATGCTGAACCCTTATGAAGAGATAAAGGTTATTTGGTACATGTTGGTGGCCTCTGCCCTTCAGTATCTGAGGTATGCCAAGATTTCTTTTTGAACTTCATATTATTTCTCTTTTTTTAGGCTGATTGAAGGTCTCATTTCCAGAAATACCTAGTTTCTGAAATTTCAATTTATGATTCTTCTACTAACTACAGGTGTGTTTCCCAAATTCAGTCCAATGTGCATTACTGTGTGCCTGCTGTTTACTAGAGGTTCTGTACCAGACATCAGCCACAGTGGGGATAAAGTCAAAGGCCATTCCCACAGGAGGGTCCCAGGCTAGTATAAGGGGCCATGCAGACAAATAGTTGCAGTCATTATAGACAAATAGCTGCAGTCATTGGTTCGTGCTGTTCTTAATCAGATCTTTCTTGGATTATACTTTGTAGCTTGTTATTAGTGGCATGCAGCAGACTGACTGACTTCCGTGTACTTTATCTTGTTACGCGCTGTTTCACAGGGAATGTAGGGTGCCTTAGTTAAGGAGAACGGGCTCCAGAAAGAGAGAACTTTGGCTCAATTCCCAGGTCTGTCAGCAACTTGATGAATAAATTTGGGCAATTTACTTGACCTTTTTGTACCTCAGTCTCCTCTTTGTCTATAAAGTGAGGTCGATAGTACTGTCATAGCGATGTTGTGAAACTACTATGAGTTAAGTTTGTAAAGCACTAGGAGTAAAGCCTGGCACATAGTAGATGCTCAGAAAATTGTATTCTATTATTTCTGAGTTTAATTACCTTTTAGATGACACTTTTATACTTTAGATAGATAGCTACATCATCTGTATATAATCTCTTCCAATCTGTATGTTGCTACTTTCTATTTTGTGACATTGTCAGATCATTCAAATCACAGTGGTGATGGAAATACCTTTACTGTCTGCTGATAAAAAATGATGGCTGTTCATTTCAGATATGAAAATCTATATCAATTAAGAGAGAATCCTGTTTGTAGTTGGGGTTGAAATTTGTTAAAAAATAGGTGTTTAATTTTATTTAATGGAGTCACCTAAGAGTATACAACTTCTAAATTTTACTCATTAATGTGGTATTAATACAGTTCATTAAAGTAGTATTATAATCCTAGTAGTATTACCTGATGTGAAAGATTCTTTTAGCATCTTGTTGAATCCTTAAAACAAACTGTGGGGTTTTCTTTTCTTAAGTATTACACATGCTGTGTGGAAATTTAGAAAATACAATTAAATGCAAAAATACAAGGAGGTTATAAAAAATTATCCATAGTCCCATGATTTGAAAACAACCACTTTTCAGATTTGGTATGTATCCTTCCACTGACACTCTCTAGGTCTGGTGCTTTTATAGGAATAGCTCTTGCCTGACTTTCTCAATTATATGGTTAAAGTTCTGATTCGATGTTTCAACTTTTTTTGGTCTAAATATTTCCCCACAACAAGGCCATAAAGATATTCTCTTAAATATTCTGGTAAATGTTTTAAATTTTGACTTTCACATTGCAAGCCTTTGAGTCATCTGGAGGTTACGTTTGAACATAGGAATTAATTTTAATTTTTTTAGTATAAATAGTCCCCAGATTGCTAATCTCTGCAACTTTATCATATATCAGCTTTGCAAATGTTTTACATTAAATTTTAATATGAAATTAATAGGAGATAATTCATGAGAAATGCTTAGTATCTTTTATTTCTCATCTTTAATTTGGTTTTTATTTAGTTATCCTAAATAAACATTGTTCCTGATTTCAAGCTAAGTATATCAACCTTTTTTTTTTTTTTTTTGACAGAGTCTCACTCTGTTGCCTGGGCTAGAGTGCCATGGTGTCAGCCTAGCTCATAGCAACCTCCAACTCCTGGGCTCAAGCAATCCTCCTGCCTCAGCCTCCCGAGTAGCTGGGACTACAGGTATGTGCCACCATGCCCAGCTAATTTTTTCTATATATATATTTTTAGCTGTCCATATAATTTCTTTCTATTTTTAGTAGAGACGGGGGGTCTCATTCAGGCTGGTCTCGAACTCCTGACCTTGAGCGATCCACCCACCTTGGCCTCCCAGGGTGCTAGGATTACAGATGTGAGCTACCTTGCCCGGCTTAGTATATCAACCTTTATAAGAGCATTTATTATTGTGAAAACTATATTTGAGCCAGTGATTACAAAATTAAGTTTGAGGTAATTTAAAGTCAATGAAAAACCTTTTGGTTTTCTGCTTTTCTATTTCAGATATGCATCTCTTGCTTTCCAAAAAAAAAAAAAAAAAACTCCACAAAAAACAGTGATATAAAGATGGCTGTGAAGGAAATGAATGGTGCCAAAAAGGTGGGGGCCTGCTGCTTTCCAGTCTTTTTTTTCTTCTTTATTCTTGAATAGTGCTACTCTATAAGTAACTAATTATCATACTTTCATCACTTTTTATAGCTAATGTTATCTCATAATTATTAAAACCATAAAAGGTAGTCATTTTATTTTTTTTTTGAGACAGAGTCTCACTTTGTTGCCCAGGCTAGAGTGAGTGCCGTGGCGTCAGCCTAGCTCACAGCAACCTCAGACTCCTTGGCTTAAGCGATCCTCCTGCCTCAGCCTCCCGAGTAGCTGGGACTACAGGCATGTGCCACTATGCCCGGCTAATTTTTCTATATATTTTTAGTTGTCCATATAATTTCTTTCTATTTTTAGTAGAGACGGGGTCTCGCTCTTGCTCAGGCTGGTCTCGAACTCCTGACCTTAAGTGATCCACCCGCCTCGGCCTCCCAGAGTGCTAGGATTACAGGCGTGAGCCACCGCACCCGGCCTCATTTTATTTTTTTATGCCCTCATCTGTACCTCAATGAGGTTTTAAACACGATGTGGAAAATGATGGAGGTTTGCTCTGCCTCCTGCTCATCCTGTGACTCTGGGAGAGCTACCTCACTCTCTGAGCTTTTTGTCTTAAAATGAGGATAATAGGTCTTACCTCAAATATTTAGAAGTTTAAATGAGCTTAATATGGAAAAATTCTCAGTACAATGTACTGAGGATGTACTCAGTAAGTACAGCTATTATCGTTGCTGTTACATACCAGTAATTTGGCTTTTTCTTGGAGAGCTCATTTTTTTCTGTGGTTTCAACTATCACTTTAAACTATCACATTCCAATCTTTTCACTTATTTATTGAACAAAGAGTTATTACATACCAACTGTGTACATTATTCTAGGAACTGGGAAAACAACAGTGAACAAAATAGACAAAAATCTGTGCTTTTATATGAAGCTTAAATCTAGTGGGAGAGATAATGGCAATAAGTAAAATGTAATATTCTGGTGTGACAGAGTTAATATTTTATGTATTTTGCCCTGACTTTTCATCTAGGATTTAAAGTCTGAGCCCTTCCTTTGTTTAATTTTTACAGGATTTACAGTGGTTTCACACCATTTATAGTCTACTTGCATGGTTAATAGTAACTAATTGATCATTTTAATTTTATTTTTCACAAGTGAAGGAGGCTGCACTTTATATTACTAGTTCCTCCCCCCATAACCTGTGATACAATTCTGGGCATGTAGTTTGTGTTCATTACATACGGTATTTAGTAAATAAAATATAGAATATTTATAATTACTCTTCAGACCAGCCTTTATCAGGTGGGTTGATTAAAAGAATTAAGCTTTAATACCCTAACCCCAAAACATTCATTTTATTTAATGGGTTAACCCCTCTCCTTGGCATCTAGAATGGGTCTGATTATGTCCTGTCTTTGGGAGGGTTGAGAAAATAGTTACACCATTTGCTGTGTTCTGGGGTTCAGAGGAAGAATCCCAGTTGAGAAAGGCTGATTTAGACATAGTCTCATAGACTTTATCATTACTATAAAAAATTATGTTGGGCATGTTTTCTTAATACATAGCCCTGAACACCGCTGAAGTAAATTTACTTGGTATAAATAATCTTAAAGTAAAATTTTCAGAGCAGTTTATTTTATTTATAATTTTAAATTTTATTTTAATTGAATAAGCTGGATTATCACTGTGTAATGGTGTTAAGAAAACTTTTAAAATGCTTATTTAGGGTGTCAAGAATTGTAAACAAATTGAATCTGCTAAATTATTACCTGATGCACCTGTTAGATTCATACCTCCAAATACATTGAACTTGCGTAGCTTCACCAAGATCATGAAGTGACTGGCTGAACTACATCCAGAAGTCAGCAGGTAAGAACTAAAATTATATTTTAATTGGTTTTAAGCTTTTTATGTAAAAGCATAGTTCCATTCAATAACTTAGCTATAGTCAGATTGTGTTACTTTGGAAAAGACAAATGCTCGAGTATGTTTTCACTTTGCCTAGAGACCACATTATAGAAGCTCTTCAGGAAGTAAGAATGAATCCTAAAGGGTTTCTGAATGGCTTATCTGTTAATACTATTGTGGAAATGACTTCATCCGTTCTGAAAAACTCCCGTTTTTATTCCTAACTGGAAGCAGAGATCATACAACATATTCTTTTTTATTTAAATATTACTTTAAAATTTTAAGCTATTGGTTTCATTTTTCACATAAAATGAATATTAAATTACAAATAATAAAATATAAAATTTAAAAACAAACATTACTATTAATATAAAACCATTTACCCCAAAATTGCTTAGTTTAACATTCATCATCTCACAGTTTGCAGATTAAGATTCAAGGCTGGCTTAGCTGGGTAGTTTGCGTTCAGAATCTTTCATGTTGCAGTAAAGAAGTTGGCCTGGACCGTAGTCATCCAGAGGCCACACTGAGCCTGGAGGGTCTCCTAAGACGGCTCATTCACATGGCTGTTGGCAAGAGGCCTCAATGCCTTACTGCATGGGCCTCTCCACAGGACTCCTTGAATTCCTTTACATTGTGGCAGCTGGCCTCCCCTGAGCAAGAGAGCAAGGGGGAAGCTGCTCTGACCCACCCTCAGGAGTCACAATCGATCATTTTGCCACATTCTATTAGATGAAGGTCACTACATGCAAC
The DNA here is from genome assembly GCF_041146395.1 of Eulemur rufifrons. NCBI lineage: Eukaryota > Metazoa > Chordata > Mammalia > Primates > Lemuridae > Eulemur > Eulemur rufifrons. The sequence continues at coordinate 71,605,451 of NC_091010.1, forward strand.
TCATACTCAAGGGGAGGGAAATTTAACCCCACCTCTTAAAGAAAGGCATATCAAAGAATTTGTTTATATATTTTAAAATGACCACCAGTGAACATATGCAATACCTTTTTACAACATAGGAGAGACTTCTGTTTCCAGTTATAGGTGTGTAGATTACTCAAGCCAACCATCCACTGAGAACAACTAGAAAACCTGAATAAATATTAAAAAAAAAAAAAAATCTGCTTGAAGGCACTGATGAGCTATCTAGATAATGATGAATTACTGGATCAGGGTACAAAGAGGAGTCTCAAAGTATGCCCAGTGTTTGGGGGTACTCTCCCCCAGTATTATTTGCAGAGGGGAAGCTAGGAGGGCATGGGCCATTTTCATAACATTGCAGCTGGGGGGATGGGTGTTGAGCCTAAGAATACTGAGTTATAGAAATGCCCCCTGTATTTCTGGAGACAAGATTTGATTTCATAAGTCAAATAAGGCTTTGCCTTAAAGAAAAGATAAATGTGTTAGTTCAAAAATTAAAAAAGAGAAAAAAGAAGAAAAAAGAAAAAAAAGGGGGCGGTAAACTTTCACTTTAAGCAAGAGCTCACTGCGTGGCTCAAGCCAGCAGCTTTAAGCTTGGGAACCGCTGCTTTCTAATGTAAACGATTCCCAGAAGCATGATCCACCCTTGAGAGAGGCTGATAAAAAAAAAAAAAAAAAAAAACTTAAAAAACCAAACTAAGATCTTAAAAAAGATGATCAAATTATTGCTCAAATTCAACAGTGCTATATTAGAGCACAAGAGAAAATAGCTTCTCCTAAACAGTCTGTGTTTTCTTGTGTAAAATGTTAAAGAAAATGTTAATAAAACTTATGCAGATTTCATAAGTTTTATTATGAAACTTATGAACTACAAGATGTTGTGCAAAAAACGGTTAGTCTGCCTGACTTGAAAAATCTAATGTTACATATATTGGCTTTTAATAATGCTAATTCAAAGTGTTAGCGGCTTTTACATCCGCCGCTCAATATTGGCAAACTTTTATTAATGACCAAAGACCTTAATTAGAAATTAAGTTAAATAGCCAATCTTTTGTTAGACTTACAGATACTGGAGCTGATGTTACAATTATTTCTAAAAGTTTTTGGCCAAAAGCTTGGCCTTTACAACAAGTTCCTACTGTTCTTACCGGAATAGGAACAATGACTGACATATTTCAAAGTCGACAAATTTTAAATTGTTCAGGCCCTGATGGACAGATAGCCACTTTAAAACCTTACGTGGCTAACATCACTATTAATTTGTGGGGAAGAGATTTGTTACAGCAGTGGGGAGCATACATGAATATACCTAATACATCTGCTAAACAGATTATGCTAAATATGAATTATAACCTTGTTTTGGTTTGGGTAAAAGGAGCCAAGGGGCTAAGACTTTTGAGGCACCAAAGGCACATACTTCTCGGCATGGTTTATGCTATCCAAATTTTGGATAGCGGCCACCGCTACTGAAATGCACCATTATGCTCTGGCTTTAAATTGGATATCACAAAAGCCTATGTGGACAGCAGTGGCCACTAAAACAAAAAACAAACAAACAAAAAAATTGGGTGTTCTTCAAATATTAGTAAAAGAACAATTACAAGCAGGACATATAGAGGAGTCCACCAGTCCGTGAAATTCTCCTATATTTGTTATTAAAAAAGAAATCTGGCAAATGACAAATGTTAACTGATTTAAGAAAAGTCAATGCAATTATACAATCAATAATCAAGCCAAACTTTTGTTTCTCATTGTCCCACTTGTCAATTAATTAATCAGCCTAAATTTTCTGCAGGAGTTAATCCTCGAGGTCTCTCACCAAATAAATTATGACAAACGGATGTTACACATATTCCTGAATTTGGCAAGTTAGGTGTTGTACATGTTACTGTAGATACTTATTCCGGTCTTATTATGGCTACTCCATCCTCTGGAGAAACTGTTAGACACATGTTCTCACACTTACACTCCTGGTTTATATACATGGGAGTCCCAGCCACCATTAAAACTGACAATGGCCCTGCTTACACTAGTCATTCCTTTACAGCTTTTTGTATTAAATGGGACATCAAACACATTACTGGCATTCCTTATAATCAAGGACAAGGCATTATAGAACGTACACATCAAACTTAGAAAAAACATGTTATTAAAACAAAAAGGGGGAGGTACACAGTCTCCCAAAGATAGAATAAATCAAGCCTTATTGGCCGGGCGCGGTGGCTCACGCCTGTAATCCTAGCACTCTGGGAGGACGAGGTGGGCGGATCGTTTGAGCTCAGGAGTTCGAGACCAGCCTGAGCAAGAGCGAGACCCCACCTCTACTAAAAATAGAAAGAAATTATATGGACAGCTAAAAATATATATAGAAAAAATTAGCTGGGCATGGTGGCGCATGCCTGTAGTCCCAGCTACTCGGAAGGCTGAGACAGGAGGATCGCTTGAGCTCAGGAGTTTGAGGTTGCTGTGAGCTAGGCTGATGCCACGGCACTCACTCTAGCCTGGGCAACAGAGTGAGACTCTGTCTCAAAAAAAAAAAAAAAAAAAAAATCAAGCCTTATTTACCTAAAATTTTTTGAATATTCATAAGGAAGATAAATTAACGGCAATAGAAAAGCATTGGAATAGGAGTCCACAATCAGACTCTTTCCCTCACCAGCCTATCTGGTGGAAAGATGATGTAGAAAATAAATGGAAAAAAGGATGTGCAAAGGTATGGTGGAGAGTTTTTCTTGTGTTTTGACAGATGACAGACCAACAGTCTGGATTCCAAACAGAAGAATCAAACCCAGAGTGGAAACTCGAGGGGAAAAAGCGGAAGACACGTCAGGCACAGACCATGACGTGGGGACAGCTGAAGAGAACATACGAAGAAGCAGACGGGATATTGAACCAGACATCTGTACCTAAAACATCTGTAAATCTTTTTCTTGCCATGATCTGCGTGGTGAGCATGGTGGTAAGAGTGTCTGGCAACCAGACACATCAATATTGAGCATTCTAAAATTGCACCCACAGATATACCCCTTTGTAAGAAAGTAATAATTTCTGACCCTAAAACTTGGGTACACTGGGACAGTTGTAGAGCTCACACGGGGCGCATTCTTGCTGGGTCCACATCTTATGGTGGTGTCCTAGACTGGAGTCCCTATGGACATCCTGCCTTCTCTCACAATTTTAAAAAGCTTCATTGGAATAAAACTGCCACCTCGATGTCTGTAAAAGACACTGACCTTAAAAGTCATATTACACGGCTCAATGATGGTATGAGCTCTCCAGCTCCTCATATTTTAGATGGCCCTATTCATGATCAGTTGTGGAAAATATCAGCTGCTTTGCACCCTTTGCAGTCCTGGATTAGCACACACACTTTGGATACAAACAATAGCCGAGAATGGACTTTCAATTTAAATTCTACTCATTAAAGTTTGTGTTAGACTGCCTTACTTATTTATGATTGGACATGCTGTTTATAACGAACCTTCTTTCCTACTGACCTGTGACAACTGTTCTCATTCTACCTGTATTAACAATTCTATGAAGTTCAGTCCTTATAAAGAAACACTTTATATTCTCAAAGCCAGAACAGGACTGTGGTTACCTGTTAAAATGAATAGAGTCTGGCAAGAAACACCAGCAATGTTCCTTTTGGACAAACTACTTAACCACATTCTTTTTTTTTTTTTTGAGACAGAGTCTCACTCTGTTGCCCAGGCTAGAGTGAGTGCCGTGGCATCAGCCTAGCTCACAGCAGCCTCAAACTCCTGGGCTCAAGCGATCCTCCTGTCTTAGCCTCCCGAGTAGCTGGGACTACAGGCATGTGCCACCATGCCCGGCTAATTTATTAACCACATTCTTAAATGTACAAAAAGATTTATTGGTCTCTTAATAGCAGCTATTTTGGGAATCATTGCTGTCACTGCTTCTGGGGCCACTGCAGGTGTGGCTCTGCATCAGACCATTCAGACCACTGAATTTGTTCAAAATTGGCACCACGATTTAAATCAATTATGGTGTACCCAAAATCAGATTGATTCTAAATTAGCTATTCAAGTGGCTGACTTACCACAAGCAGTCACCTTGTTGGGAGACCAGGTTAGAAGTCTACAAAAGCAACTTAGACTTCATTGCGATTGGAATATCACTCAATTTTGTGTTACACCTCATATATATAATCAAACTCGGTTTCCATGGGAAAACATCTACTTAACCAAGCAAATCTGACTGAAGAGATTGGAAACTTACAACAAGAAATATTAAGTACCTTCAGTTACAAACTTAAATTGCTCTCTGAAGCTGACATTATTAATGACATCTCTTCTGGTTTAGAGTCAGCTGATCCACTTTATCATCTTAAGATCTATGGGAGTTCCACTGTTGTAACTTTTGGCATTATTTTAATCCTTTGCTTGTGTTTATTTATAGTCTGGAGAAAACTCCAAAGAAGACAAGAATCCGGAGACCAACGCCTCGCTGTGATGGCTGTCCAACTCCATCAAATAAAAAAGGGGGAGATGTTGAGCCTAAGAATACTGAGTTATAGAAATGCCCCCTGTATTTCTGGAGACAAGATTTGATTTCAGAAGTCAAATAAGGCTTTGCCTTAAAGAAAAGATAAATGTGTTATCTGAAAAGCTGCCTCCTCTCAGGAGGGCATCTCGCTGGTCAGTAGAAGCTGCACTTCAAAGAGACAGCTGTAAACTGGGCCTTTTGTTCTCACCTGTTTTGAAAGACAAGGCATGCCTTTTCTTTAGAACCAAAAGGTTGCAGGAACTGACAGGTAGACCCCCAGAGATGAGAGCTGATCATATAGATACGCTAATGCCCAAGCCGGGCCCAGATGGAACCATGCAGTTCAAGTAATTAACACAAAGCACAGCTCATTGTTGACTTCTGGGATCATCTGTGTCCCCAAGAACACAATCACCAGAGCAAAGATGTCCCTGTTTGTTGCTAAAGTAATAGCCTTATCATAAAACTTACAAGTTTGCCCCAAGACGATCTTATAACTCATTGTTCCCCTAGTTGGAGTTAAAGGATCTGTAGTAGCCTTTTAGGAGACTTTGACCCTAAAGCAAACTGCCTGTTAGTATGCAAATCCTGTTGCCCTTGGCAACGGGGAGCCTGTAAGTACCCTATAAAATACCTGTGTGGAGTTTCAGTCAGGGATATATTTGATGCGGGTAAAAATATATCCATCCGGATACATTCCTTTATTTATTTATTTTCATAAACCTTTACTTTATAAACTATATCTTTGGCTCTGTGTATTATTATTGCCATTACTTTATCTTTTATTTCTGTTTCCTACTATATTTTTCATCCTTTGCGATGACCCCTGCCTGAGAGACCTGTTCTGAAGAAAAAAACCTCTTTGCAGGGAGCCTAGCTAACTCCCTGCAAACTGGCGTAGTCAACTTAGAGACCATGATCGAAATAAAGAGAAAAAAAATGCCTCTTTGTGGGGAGCGTAGCTAACTCCCCACAGATGGGGTCTTGGTAAATTCTCAGCATGGGAGTTCGGACCCCAGTGGGCTGTACTTGAGGAGAACAAGTTTGAACTAGAAATACATGTTGCTCAGAAGGGCTGTAACTCAGCTTCAGAATTTAGTCCCTAAATCAGATTGAGATGATCTTGGGTTATGAGTTCTGCCAGGCACCTGGAAGAAATGAAAGTAAGACTTCTCTGGAAGAAAATAATATCATTTTAGGCCTCAACTTATTTATGCCAACAATTTAGTATTTGTTAGCTTATTTTATAAATAAGAACATACAGTCAAAATCATGGCCAGTGGGCACCGTGGCTCACACCTGTAATCCCAGCGCTTCAGGAAGCTGAGGCAGAAGGATCACTTGAGGCCAGGAGTTTTGAGACCAGCATGGGCAATGTAGACAGGCTCCATCTCTACAAAAAATGAGGAAGACATTTCAAAAGCTCAGGGAAAGCTAGGCCCCCCACACCAGTTAGCCCAGCTGTGGCTGCAAAGGACAAATTCTTCAAGGAAATGCAAAGTGCCACTCCAGTGAACACATGAATGACAAAAAAGCAAAACAGCTTTATTGCTGATACAGAGAAAGTTTGTGTGCTCTGGCTAGATCACCCCAGCTACAACACTCTCTTAAGCCAAAATCTAATTTAGAGCAGGCTCCTCTCTTCAATTCCATGAAGACTGAGAGAGGTGAGGAAGCTGAAGAAGAAAAGGATGAAGCTAGCAGTTGGTGCATGAGGCTTAAGTAAAGAAGCCATCTCCATAAATAGAAAATGACTAACATCCTAGGAGAATATGATTATTGGGATTTTGTTTTGACTAGAATTTCTGTCCCTCTCGGAGACCAAAATTTAGCCTGTTGCATATTTTGGAGCAATGTTTTTTAATAAATGTACTGCAAACCAGGTGTAAATTCAACTCAATGAAAAAAACCAACTGAAATCTCAAGCTATTTTGAAACAGGAAGGCGAAAATTTGCAAATAGAAGTTTTTCCCAACTGAAAAAGAGAGGGCAAAACAAATGAACCCTTTGGAAGGTATTAAAGAAGCTGTCACAATCCGAGTGCCAAGCAAGGTGATTGTCAGTCCTCAAATGCCGTTGGTCTCTGCCTCTAAAAAAAAACAAATCATTTTATCTAAGTTATAATAGTCAAGCCTGTAAATAAATATTTTTATATTTCTGAAGCTCTTCCTCCCTACTAAAAGATGCTCAAAATTAAAAAAATCAAAATATTTTTTAGCTACTTTTGTCAGAAAGGTAAATATTTCATAAGGTGTCACCATGCATGTTGGGCCTCAGTTTATCACGCTGTAACACACCATCTCTCAGGTTTTGCCGTGACAGTACCTAACAAGGCTTCCAGGCTCTCTTCAACACCTCCAAGCTCCCCTTTCTCCAAACACAAAAGGAAGAAGAAAACTACAAACCCCCATCTGCCCGCCCTACAGTTCCTGGGAAGAGATGGTCCTCAAATTGTTCCTGCTTAGACCCCTGAAGCTTGGAGAAGGATATGGGGACAGCTGTGCCAGTGGGCGAGGACGATGTCCAATAAGGGGGAGGAAATTTGGCTGAGGGGACAGACGGGAGAAGGGACATGGAGAGGAGGGGTCAGTGGAGATAAAATGGCGAGGGGGGTCAGAAGGGCGAGTATAAAAACAGGGAGAAAGGAGTGAGGATCACACAAGACAGAAAAAGATAAAATGGAAGAGAAAAAGAAGGAAGGGTCAGGGTTAAAGGACGCAGAGACGGTGGCACAGAGAACGCGGAAAAGGCTGTCACTGGGAGGAAGGGAGATTAAGGGGGTGCTACCCAAAGGGCTTCACCCCAGCAGGTGAATGGGCTGCACGGGGAAGGGGAACTGGAAACCGAGCGGGTGGCAATAAGGGGCTGTGGGCGAAGGCAGGAGCCTGAGGGGGACACCGGAGCGAGAGAGCGAGGGAGTGGCGGGGACTCCGGGGCAGGCGGCGGCAGCGGCTTGGGCCAGCCTCGCTCCCTCGCCGTGGCTGAGCCGGCCCGAAGCTCGGGCGCAGCCTCTGCCCCGAGTGCCTCGGTGGCCGGACCGGAGCCCTCCCCCAGGCCGAGCCGGCGCTGGGGCTCCGGGCTCGGCCCCAGCCTAGGCCTCTTTAATTCAGAAGCCGGAAGTGCCGCAGCCACAGCCCGCCCTGGAGCGGAAGCTCCGCCCTGCGAGGCCCCGCCCCAGCGCGAGAGCCGCGCCTGCGCGTTCCTGTTTCCGTTGCCGGGTCCTGGGGGGGGGTGTCTATGTCACTGAGCAGCCAGCAGAGGGCAGGCTTCTAATTGTTCAGAGCCCCGCAGTGTCTGAGCGTGTCCAAGGGGGTTGTTGGGGACCTGTCACCTGGGCGCTGCTTGGTGAAGCCTAGGGGACTCCAGGGGACTGCCACAGTGGGTATGGGGAGCAGCCCTGCTCCAATGGCCAAGAAGCTGAGGAGCGTGGTCTAAGACCAGGAGGGAACACTGGGTACCGACTCCCAGCCCAGGCATCCCATCCTCCATGCCCCTCGCCTGTGAGAAACTGGAACCCGCATACATGGCTGACGAGAGTGAAAAATGGTGCAGCTATTGTTGAAACCCTCTGGTGGTTCCTCAAAAGGTTAAGCATAGAATTACCGTATGACCCAGCAAGTCCACTTACAGGTGTGTAACCAAAAGAATTCAGAACAGAGACTCAAACCTACACTTGCACACTAATGTTCATAGCAACTGTATTCACGCTAACCAAAAGGCAGAAACAACCCAAATGTCCATCAACAGATAAATGGATAAAGAAAATGTGGCAAGTACACACACAGGACTATTACTCAGCCATGAAAAGGAACAGAGTTATGACACCTGCTACAGCATGGGTGAATCTTGGAAACATTATGATAAACAAAATAAGCCAGGCACAAAAGGACAAATACTATATGATTCCCCTTCTGTGAAATATCTAGAATAAGGCAGATTCACAGAGACAAAGTATATTAGAGGTGACCCGGGGCTGAGGGCGGGGGAAATGGGAGTTACCGCCTAACGGTTACAGAGCTTCCGGTTGGTATAGTGAGAAAATTGGAAATATATAATGGTGATGGTTGCACAACATTGTGAATGTACTTAACGCCACTGAACTACACTTACAAATGGTTACAGTGGCAAATTGTGTGTATCACAAGAAAAATAGGTTTAAAATAAAATACTTTTTAAGATACACAAAAGCTGAAAGAATCAATCAGCAACAGACTCTTAAATTGCAAGAAATGTTAGACGTACTTTAGGCAGGAGAAAAATGATACCAGATGAGATTATGTTTAGAGATCTGGCCATGGTAACCAAATGAGTAGTATGTGACTTTTTTTCTTTTTAAAACGTCTTTAAAAGATAATTGACTGTTTAAACAAAAATAACAATAATGAAATTGGGGCGTATAACACATGTGTCAGTAACATGTATGACAATAGCACAGAGACCCAAGGGGAAGCAACGGAAGGATGGAGCATGCTGTAAGGCTCTTACGCTGCACAGAAAGTGGTGTCGTATCACTGGAAGGTAGAAACCAACGGTATTGTGACGTATCCTACGCTGCACAGGACAGCTTCCCATACAAAGAACTATCCAACCCAAAATGTCAGGTTGAGAAACCATGCCCTAAAGCTAAATAACTAAAACAGTAGAACAAAAAGTTATAGCTAATGGGCCACAAAGGAAATAAGAATGAAAAAATACTCAATGCAAAAGAAGTCATAAAAGAAAACAGAGCAAAGGGCTGATGAGATGAAGGGAAAACATACAGGAGGGTTTGGTGAATGGAACATGGTGGAAATGGCATGGTGCCAGCTTCCAGGCCCAGGACTCATGAAACCAGCAGCTTCCACTGTCTGTCTCTTGGAACATTTGCTCTGGAGGAAGCCGTCGCTCACATCTACACCTGGGCTCCACCTCTTGTCAGACCAGTGGTGGCATTAGATTCTCATAGAATCTCAAACCCGACTGTAAACTGTGCGTGGGAGGGACCTAGGTTGAGACTTCTTATGAGAATCTAATGCCGGATGGCCTGAGGTGGAACGGAGGGCGTGATGTTAGCGCTGGGGAGCGGCTGCAAATGCAGATTACCGTTAGCAGAGAGGTTTGACTGAACAATGAATGTGATGCGCTTTTTTTTTTTTGTTTTTTTGGTTTTTTTTTTGAGACAGAGTGTCACTTTGTTGCCCTGGCTAGAGTGAGTGCCGTGGCGTCAGCCTAGCTCACAGCAACCTCAAACTCCTGGGCTTAAGTGATCCTATTGCCTCAGCCTCCCGAGTAGCTGGGACTACAGGCATGCGCCACCATGCCCGGCTAATATTTTTCTATATATATTTTTAGTTGGCCAGATAATTTCTTTCTGTTTTTTTTAGTAGAGACGGGGTCTCGCTCTTGTTCAGGCTCGTCTCGAACTCCTGTCCTCGAGCGATCCACCCGCCTCGGCCTCCCAGAGTGCTAGGATTACAGGCGTGAGCCACCGCACCCAGCCTGATGCACTTGAATCATCCCAAAACCTTTCCCCCCTCCCCTGGTCTCTGGAAAAATTGTCTTCTGTGAAACCGATCCCTGGTGCCAAAAAGGGTGGGGACTGCTGGGATGTAAGACAAACATATAAAAATAAATTCTATTTGAATATACTAGCAATGAATGATTGGAAATTGAAATTACGAATGATATCATTTACAATAGCATTTAAAAAGAAATATTAGGCCGGGCGTGGTGGCTCACGCCTGTAATCCTAGCACTCTGGGAGGCCGAGGCGGGTGGATCGCTCAAGGCCAGGAGTTCGAGACCAGCCTGAGCAAGAGCGAGACCCCATCTCTACTAAAAATAGAAAGAAATTATCTGCCCAACTAAAATATATATAGAAAAATAGCCGGGCACGGTGGCGCATGCCTGTAGTCCCAGCCACTCGGGAGGCTGAGGCAGTAGGATCGCTTAAGCCCAGGAGTTTGAGGTTGCAGTGAGCTAAGCTGACGCCATGGCACTCACTCTAGCCTGGGCAACAAAGCGAGACTCTGTCTCAAAAAAGAAAAAAAAAGAAATATTTACAGGTAAATCTGACAAAACTACAGAAGACCTGTACTATAAAAACTGTAAACATTGCAGAGTAAAAATAAAGGAGACCTCAGCAAAGGGAAAGATACATCTTCGCAGCTCAGAAAAACACTCAGACATCAATTCTGACCAAATTGATCTGCAGATTCAGCACAAGCCCAGTCAAAATCTCAGTGTTCTCTGTTGTAGAAATTGTCAAGCTGATTCTAATATTCATGTGGACATGCAAATGCTGTAGAATAAGTCCTCCAGAAAAAAAAAGAACAAAGTTGGAGGACTAATACCACTCAATTTCAAGATTTTTTATAAAGCTATGGCAATCAAGACAGTGGTAAAAGACAGACAAATAGCTCAATAGAATGAAATAGAGAGTTCAGAAATAGATTCATGGCCGGGTGTGATGGCTCACTCCTGTGATCCCAGCACTCTGGGAGGCCGAGAAGGGAGGATCACTCGAGGTCAGGAGTTCAAGACCAGTCTGAGCAAGAGCGAGACCCCGTCTCTACTAAAAATAGGAAAAAAAAAAAAAATTAGCCAGGTGTGGTGGTGGCACCTGCAGTCCCAGCTACTCAGGAGGTGGAGGCAGGAGGATCACTCAAGCCCAGGAACTAGAGGCTGCAGTGAGCTAGGCAGACACCGTGTCACTCTAGCCCAGGTGACGGAACAAGACTGTCTCCAAAAAAATAAATAAATAAAAATAAAAGGAAAAGAAATAGACTCACTCATGCATGGAAAACAAATGTGTTACAGATGAGCAAAGGCAATGCAGTGGAAAAAGGATTGTCTTTTCAATAAATTGTGCTGGAAAGTGTGGCTACTTATGTGTCAAAAAAAAATTAACTCATTCCACACCTCATACATATATGAAAATTAACTTAAAATGGGCCATAAATATAAATGTAAAACTATAAACTTCCAGAAGAAAATAGAAAATGTTTGTGATCTTGGGCTAGGTGAAGATGTCTTAAATATAACACCTGAAGCATGATTTTCTGAAAAAACATGCAGAATTTTATCAAGATTTTATTATTTTTTTTTTTTTTGAGACAGAGTCTCACTCTGTTGCCCAGGCTAGAGTGAGTGCCGTGGCGTCAGCCTAGCTCACAGCAACCTCAAACTCCTGGGCTTAAGCGATCCTACTGCCTCAGCCTCCCGAGTAGCTGGGACTACAGGCATGCACCACCATGCCCGGCTAAATTTTTCTATATATATTTTTAGCTGTCCATATAATTTCTTTCTATTTTTTTTTTTAGTAGAGATGGGGTCTCGCTCTTGCTCAGGCTGGTCTCGAACTCCTGAGCTCAAACGATCCGCCCACCTCGGCCTCCCAGAGTGCTAGGATTACAGGCATGAGCCACCGCGCCCGGCCAAGATTTTAAACTTATATTCTTCCAAAGACACTGTTAGCGTGAAAATACCAACCATAGACTGGCAGGAAATATTTGCAAAGCCTGTACCTGATAAAGGACTTGTATCCAGAATATGTAAACAGGTCTCAAACTCAGTAATAAAAAATAAATAACCCAGTAACAAAATGAACAAAAAATTTGGCCAGATACTTCACCAAAAAGATACTCGGAAGACAGGTCAGTATGCTCAGTGTCATTAGTCGTGGGGGAAACGCGACTTACAACACAGTGAGAATTGCTGCGCATCTACCCAAGTGGCTGAAAGAAAGAGACTGGTGGGCCACGCAGGGCTGGCTTCTCGGGCCTGTGACCTGTGTGTGGCGACACAGAGCCCCTGCACAGAGGGCCCTGCGCCTTGTTTCATGCCCTCCTGTTTTCATCTTGAAATCCTTAATGATCTTAGAACACGGAGCCCGGCGTTTTCGTTTTGCCCCAGACCCAGCAAATTATATAGCCAGTCTCGACTCCACACGTTAGCAAGGATGCGGGAAAGTGGAGTTCTCACACACCGCTGGTAGCAATGTTAAATGGAACCACCACTTTGGAAAACAGTTGGGCAGTGTCTTAAAAAGCTAAGCATTTACCTCCCATAGGACCCAGCATTCCCACGCTTAGGTGTATACCCAAGAAAATAAAAATATATGTGAAAGATTATATAGATTTTATGGGGATTAACTAACCAATAAAACCCCTTTTCTTTCCATTATATCTTTCATGAATAGCGAAGGCATTACTAATACTTTCTGTTTAAAAAGTTTCTCTATTAATATGTCCCAAAGGTCACACTGTAAATAATTACCTTAGATTTTGACCTCTTATTTATGCAGTGACAGTAATTAAAATTAGAAAAGTAAAACATTTATTTATTTTAAAGCTACTAGAGACTTTACTATCCCTTCCATAACAGGCAAAGTTTTCATTTGGGGGAAATAAACCATTTTTACTGTGACACATACACTACTTACATTATTAATATTGGTTCCATTTTATAAAAAGAGAGTTTTTTTTTAATTCAAAGTTGTGATTTCAATAATGATGAATTGTACATTTTATAGCTTGCTCTAATCTTTTAACACAATTAAATTGGACCTATCCCCAATTTTACCAACTTCTTAAAAACTTACCAGTCTATAACAATGACACAACTGATGAAAATGACATATCTGTGTAACGATGCAAAACTCACCATAGGTTCAAGAATAATGTACTTGTTTCATATCTGAAGATTAAATATATTGTAAATTTGGGGGGGAGGTGTCTTTTTTTTTCTTTTTTTGGAGACAAGGTCTCGCTCTGTTACCTGGGATACAGTACAGTGTTACTACCACAGCTCACTGCAACTTCAAACTCCTAGGCTCAAGTGATCCTTCTGCCTCAGGCTCCACAGTAGCTGGGACTACAGGCACATGCCACCACGCCTGGCTCTCCCCCCCATTTTAGTAGAGATGGGGTCTCACTCTTGCTCAGACTGGCCTCGAACTCCTGGCCTCAACCAATCCTCCCTTCTTGGCCTCCCAAAGTGTTAGGATTATAGGCACGAGCCACTGCACCAGGCCTAAAATATACTGTAAGTTGTACAATCCATTTCCTTGGTAGTTGGGAAAAAGAGCACAGGCAGCAGCAGGGGACTGTCCTGGGACACTCTTCATCACACAGCAGTAACAGTTTAGTCAAAATCATACCCGAAAGCCCAAATTTGACTACTCAAGACACAGGGCTACCCTCTGCCATCAATTAGAAAATGGTTACCTTTCTGAAAACCCTCAGGATAAATTTCCTTCTGGTTTTAGTACTGTGAACAATAGCTACAGTTCACCTGGGCAACCGATTTGCTTTATGGCCATCATTAAAATGTTGAGCCTGCCCTTTTATACCAAAAGCCAAATTTGTGACACATCCTTAACAAGCTGTAGGAATTCACGGAAGACTTTCTTGTATTAGGTTTCCTCCTGGCTCTATTTTAGATCCTAAACTTCATTTCTCTTTTCGTCATCCTTCTCACCCCTTCTAATATATATAGCCTTACTCTGTTTCTTCTTTTCTAATTGTCCTCAAAATATTTTTGGAACAAAAGAAGTTCTAATAAAATATACTGTGTATACTTATCGATACACATGAGGACAATGTGCACACATGCACACACATAGATTAAAAGCCAACCGAATTTTATTCTTTCTCCAGGATGATGGGGGACCCTGCTTCCTGCGCTGTGTGGCTTGTGTGTTGCACCGACAGCACTGGTGACAGCGCCTGTCTCACTCTTGGCCAGCAGCAAATATTCCCATCTCTTGTTTCTCCATTCCTCAGCAGTTGAGAATAGGAATTAATCAACGTCTTATAATGAAATGGGATGTTTCAAAATGTTACATTAAAGCTCAATTCCACCACTGAAAACATTTGTTATGTTTTTCTTATTATATACATTTACTAGCCCTAAACCAAATCTAACTGTATTTTGTACAATATTTAGTACACAATCTATTTTAACAGAACTCTAAGACAAACTTTCAATGATTAGCAAAGTTTATGATGTATAACCTACTAATTTTATTGAATGGGTTTTCTTTCAAAATAAATTATGTAATTAAAAATTAGAAAATTACATCTTTCTAAATCATATACATTTTTAAAACTTCTATTTTCATTTTAAACTCAATTATAAAAAATTATCACAATAATGTACATCGTACCCAAAAAGCCCTAACCTCAGCATGCTATAATTCATCCATGTAACCCAAAATACTTGCACCCCCTAAATGTATTGAAATAAAAAAACAAAACCTAAAAAAAATGGTCACAATAAAATTATATGCTTTGTCCATTTGTCAGAGAAAAATAATTAACGGTAAATACTAGGCCTTCTTTTTCAATTCTGTATGAAATGCCTTTTGATAACACTTGATAGAATTCTATTCACAACAACACTCAGCCAAATACACTTCTTTATATAGTACTAAGTATTCAAAAACACACAGCATTCAAATAATGTAGTTTCCATGTAATTAGGATATCATTTTCAGTTTGATAATCTGGCATAGAAAAGTCTTCCAGGGGAAGAAAAGAGAAATAGCTAAAAAGGAACAGTTGACTTAAAGGATGATGATTACTACTGAATGAACCGGTTCCCTAAAACGTAGTGGAATGGGCTGTCAATGCCTGAAAGTGACAGAGACGTGCACGTCTGGGAACAGAAGGAAAGCTCTGTTGGCAACACAACAGTGATCCGACCAGGAAGGATAATCCATTTTTTCATTACATATCTATCCCACCTCCCGACCCCTGTTTATCATCCACGTTCCCCAACAGGCTTCGGTGCCATCCACTTACTCCTTCTTTACAATTTTTCATTTAGAAATTACTCATACAAGGAAGTATTTTAAAATATGTGCAGTTTGAAGAATTAGAAACACCAGAGAAACCACCACCTCGGCTCAGAAAGAGCAGAAGCTCCTTGGATAGGCCCCTCCTGCCGGCTCCCGCCACCACCACCAGTGTCCCTAACTCTGTGTTAACCGTTTCCCCGTTTTTGTCTTCATACCGTTCAGTCCTGTGTATGTGCATCCCTTAAAACACGTTGCTCTGTGCTGCCGGGTTTTGAACTTTACAGAAATGGAATCAGTCTGCAAGTATTCTTTTGTAATGTGATTCCTTTCTTTGATATTACATTTTTGCAATTAATCCAGACTGATGTGTGAGGCGACAGTTTATTTTTATTGTAGTGCAATAGCCTGTTATATAAACATATGACTATCCGTTCTGCTGCTAATGACCCTTTGTAATGTTTCTGTATTCTGCTGCTGGTGTTACAGTTCCTCTGGCCTGATTATTTTTCACAAATTGAATGTTATTTTTATATTTTATAGTTCATGCTTTAATTTTAACCACACTTATGAACTTTGTTCCTTATTCATTCTTACATTTCAGAACTTTCATTTGGGATATTTTTTTTTCTTCCTAACGTAAACCATTAAGAATTTCTTTTGTCTCAGACTTTGTCTAAAAAAGCCTTTATTTCAATTTCTTCCTTGAAAGGTAAGTAATTCTAGGCTGAGAGTTATTGTCTCTCAAGACATATTGAAGCTATTGTTCCAGTCATTTGAATTCCAGTACTGCAGTTAAGAAGTCAGTTGTGAGTCTAACTACCACACCTTTATAAATGACGTCTTTTCAAAAATCTATTGACTGTATTTAAGGTTTTCTCTTTCCCTCTAGTAAATTCTGCAGTTCTCACTATAATATGGCTAAATGTGGATACCTTTTTTGATTTGTTCTTCACTGGGCTTGCTGGATTGAGTACCAGTATCTTTTACCCAGTATCTCTATAAATAGTGATTCTTCCTCATTTCCTCTATTATCTCCTTCTAGAACCATAGCTATACAGATCTGTCAGTGAACTCATATCCAGTATATATAAAGAACTCTGTGACACTTCAGTAAGAATACTGAAATAAACCAATTCAGTAAGAAATGGGCAAAGGAACTGAACGGACACTTTGTGAAGGAAGATATCATTGGTCGATAGGCACATTAAAAGATGCTAACTTCAGGAAAATGCAAACTTAAATTTCGTGAGATGCCACTAACAAACCCACTGGAATGACACAAATTTTACAAGACCGACAATACCAGCTTTGGAGAACTTGGAATTCTCATATACTGCTGGTGGAAATGTAAACTCTTCACTTTGGATAACAGTTGTGCTGTTTCTAATAAAGTTAAACATACATTTATCATATGGCCTAGCAATTCCACTCTTAGGTATTTATCCAAATACACACCAGGCCGGGCGCGGTGGCTCACGCCTGTAATCCTAGCACTCTGGGAGGCCGAGGCGGGTGGATCGCTCGAGGTCAGGAGTTCGAGACCAGCCTGAGCAAGAGTGAGACCCCGTCTCTACTAAAAATAGAAAGAAATTATATGGACAACTAAAATATATATATACAAAAAATTAGCCGGGCATGGTGGCGCATGCCTGTAGTCCCAGCTACTCGGGAGGCTGAGGCAGGAGGATCGCTTGAGCCCAGGAGTTTGAGGTTGCTGTGAGCTAGGCTGAAGCCACGGCACTCACTCTAGCCCGGGCAACAGAGTGAGACTCTGTCTCAAAAAAAAAAAAAAAAAAAAAAAAAAAAAAAAAAAAACCAAACAAATACACACCTACACCTGTACATAAAAGCACACTCTATCTTATGTCATGATAACCACACTCTATCTTATGTCATGATAACCCCCAAATGTCCCTCCAGCAGATAAATGGATTTAAAAAATCATGGTATATATACACACAATGGCCTACTACTCAGCAATGAAAAAGAATGAACCACCACCATCTGTAAGCAGATGAATCTCAAAACATGCAGACCAAAAAAGCCAGTCGTGGAAAATAATACACTGTATGATTCCACTTATATAAAATTCCAAAGCAGGCAAAGCTCATCACTGTGACAGAAAGCCAATCGGTGATGGAGTGGGGCGAGAGGGCAGGGTGGGCTGAGCACACAGGAGCACAGGGAACTTCCCGTATCTTGACTGAGACGGTGGTGACACAGAGGCACCGATTTACAGATGAAGTAAGAAAAACGACTTCCTCGAGAAAACACAGCCAGTTAATAGTAGAGCAATATTAGCATTAGTCTCGGTCTATTAACATTTTCAAGCTTTCTCTCAGAAGGACAAACTGGCTGCAGGAAAAGAGCTCACGTTCACCCAGCGTTTAACAAATACTGCTGGGTGAGTGCCACACGCCAACCACATGCAATAGAGACCCCGACCTCACAGAGATCACAGTGGTGGGAACAGGTTTTACGGCAGAGGGCAAAGAACGCTATGGCACCGCCAACAAGCAATTCAACCACATGGTCTGCTACAGGGGCCCCTAAAGTACCTCCCACAAGTTTTTAAGACCTTTAAGTTTAAAGTCTAAAGAAGAAGATAGAGTCACAACAAACAATAAGGTAAGGTAGATCCTTACCTAACACATAAAAAGATAACTACAGATGGTTTAAAGACCTAACTATAAAACGTAAAACCATAAAGTTAGTAAAGGAAAATGTAGGGAATATTGTTGCCTTAAGGACTGCTTAAATAAAATTTCAAAAGCATAAAACAGTAGGCAAACTAGACTGAATTTGATCACATCCAAATTAGAATTTTCTATTCATAAAGAAAACTATGGAAAAAATTAATAAATAGATGACAGAAAAGATATTTACAAAGCATAAAACCTGTAAAGGAACTAACGTCCAGTGTAACAAGAGCTTCTGCAAGTCAACAGGAAAAGACACAATCCCAGTGGGAAATGGGCAGAAGGCAGTAACAGGCACCCGCAGCAAAGGAACCCCAGAACCATATAAGAACACCACGAGCTGCCTAAACCAAATACAGAAGTGCAAATTAAAACATCCCTCTGAATGACAAAATTTGGGCAAGTGAACATCAAGTATATGCAGATGTACAGGAAAACAAAACCCAATGTGCACAGCGCTACCGAACTTGTAGACTGAGGCATCCTTCATAAGAGCTTAGTCAAATTAATTACCCATATGCACATGGCATCACCAAGGAGGAATTCTTTCTGGACGTACATCCCAGTGAGTGGCCGTGAAGAGCTGGGGCAATGCACAGTCATCCGTGCCGGAGGGAAGCTGGAGACACTCACCTGTGTGTCCACGGTAGGGAAATAATTCAAAGCACGCGGAAAGGGTATGATGCGAGGAGACACGGAGCACAGCGAAAACACCCAGGTTATCCTAGCATGCGACGGTGACGGCATGGCGAAGAAAAAGGCAGAGGACACTCCCCTTAGGGTTGTAGACAGAGCCAGACGAGGTAATGCACGGAAAGTGCCCAGTCCCTTGCCCTTAGTCCTATGAAAGTAATTCCTGCTACTTGGTATAGGTCACCCCCTAAGCTTTCACCCCACTGTTTGTTTATTTGTGCAGCTGGAGCACGGAGCTTTGTTAGGAGAACTTAATAGAAGACGCGGCGGCAACGTGAGAGCCCGGGGGAGGCGAGGCCTCCGGAGTCTCACGGGTCCTGTGTGCACAGCGGCTGCTCCCCGCGCTGCTGCAGGCGGGACAAGCCTCACTCCACCCGCATCTCCATCTGCGCATCTGTAGAGTGGAATTGTTAAAGCCAATGCCATGTGGCTGATTTGAGGGTAAATGAGATAATGTAAAGCTCGTAACAAGTGTTCCTTCCCCTCGCTTCTCCTCCCTCCCAGGCATGTGAAGGTGCCGTCTCACCAGGGGGAGCCACGTGCCACCATCACATGTTGCGGTGGCCACGCAACAACATGGAAGAAGACTCAGCCATGTGAGACAACACACACCTATACAGAAAATGACTAGAAAGAAGAAAATCAAAGTGAGTACCTTACTTGAATTTGGGTAGAGAAATTATAGGTGGTTACTTTTCTGTTTTTCTATTTTCCGAGTATTCTATAATATGGTTACGTTACTTTTAGAAATGGAATATTTCATGGTAAACAAATATTTTACTTTAAAATTGCATTGAACAAAAAGTGTTAAACTTTAAAACCTAAACAGCATCTTTATAGATCCTCCATCAATGGAGTTAATTTTAAAATTCTAGAATATATTCTGAAGCACTAGGTTCTTCTTAATTCTAACACTTAACGTGGGACAAATAATTTACTCTGAGAGCCGCATTCTTCACCTATAAAGTGGGGCTAACTTTAACTCACAGTTGTGAGGATGAAATGAGATAATATGTAAGTACCATGGAGATGATCATGTTTTGAAAACTTCAAAGTTTGCAAAGATATAAATATAAACCCATTAAATACCAGAAGAAAAAATTTTAAATGTTTAGTAGCTTGAACTCCAACATCAGATAGACCTATATTCAAATTTTAGCTCTGCCACCAACAACCTGGATGACTTTGGGCAATCTACTTCACCTTCTTACTACAGCATCTTCTCAGCAGTGTGGGGGAACGACAACATGCCTGTGTTGCTGTGAAAATTAAATAAGTTACTTATATAAAGCCCAGTGCTTGTCAGAAAATAATGGCTCATTTAATGTTACCAATTATAATCCTCCTTAAAACCACTTCTGTAGTTAATGAAACTGAATATTATTATTAATGTCCCAATCACTGTTTCACATTAATATACAAAAAGAGAAAAGACATTTTCCCTACTCTTAAGGTTCTCACAGTCAATAAAAGAAATGGAAATATATTTCAAAGATCATAGGAGACTTCAATAACTAATAAAATCAAATTTTATATCTATTACTAGGGGAACAAAGAGAAAGAGGAACAGGATTGGCTACAATGAGGAATGTATCAAAATCTCAAAGGAGATCATATTTGAGTTAAATCTTGAAAGCCTGGGTATGATTTTTGTCCATTAATGAAGGAAAAATACAAAATTAAAAATCTAAGCCAGGCATGATGGCACATGCTTGTAATCCCAGCTACTCAGGAGGGTGAAGTAGGAGGATCATTTGAATCCAAGAGTTTGAGTCCAGGCTGGGCAACCTAGCGAGATGCCATCTCTTAAAAAAAAAAAAAAAAAAAGCCATAGAGTGCTCAGGCCATTGACACTTGTCTCATCAGATGGAACACTGAGAGGGGAAAGGCTAGCTGTAAAAAAGAAGAAAGAAATATCATGATCTAATTGTGAAGAGCTTTACACAAATGCCCTGCTCCATTATTTGGACTTTATGCACAATAGGGAAATCAAAAGAGGATTTAAGAACACAATCAGACCTAAAATTTAGAAAAATAACTGGTAAAATTAAGTTGACTTAACGGTGTCAGGAAAGACTTCTCAGGAGATGACACTTGAAAGAGGAGTCTGGGAAGGTCATCCCAGGTGGCATGTGGGAGACACAGACCTGAGGACCTGCCAAGTGTATCTCTGATTTCTGGAGCGTAGCAGAGTGGGGGGTGGCAGAGGTGATGTGGAAGACACGGGCCAAGACAGCGACACCTTTGCACAGGAATGGGGGCTTCGAGGGCAAGAGAGAAAGGCCTGCGATGGTAGAGCGATCTGAGATGACATTGTGGAAAAACAGGGGCTGGAGGAACAGGCAGGAAATCACAAGAGTGAAAACCCAGCCCAGAAGAGGGAAGAGCAGATGGACTCAAGAGACATTTGAGGGGACCATTCAGTCTAGCCTGGGAGGGAAAAAAATGAGTATGTTCTACTTTTTACCATTTCCCTATTCAAAAAGCACTCACTATTTCCCTCTACCTATGGATTAAAATGTCAATGCTAGCATTCTCAAGGCCTTCTAGTCTGACCCTCCCTGCCTTTTTATCCACTTTTCCTGAAACCCCACAGTCCCTCTACTTGGACTCTCCTCTCTACGCATCAAACCCTATACAACGACTGAGGCCTGACTAATGCCATGCCACCCACAGGGCCTTCCGAGCTCTCCTGGTGTCTCTCCCCTCAAACAAAGCCTCCAGGGTTGTAAATTAATAAACCCTCATCATGTGGTAATGACCCTCTCCTATTACTAGGTCCTACTGTCTCATTCTTTAACAGCTGTTTACATTTCTATGTGCCTTGTCTGCATGTTTCCTTCACAGAACTGCAAAGAAATGTCAAGCACACGAAAACACCTAGACAACAATCCAAGGCAAGATGAATGTCAGAAGATTTTGGCATCCTGGAAAAAACTCAACATGCACTTTGGTTATTCAGAATTAGCTACTTCTTGTATAAGACTATCTTGTAAAATAAAATAGTAATGATAACAGTGGTAAAGTATACCTGCCAATCCACTTTCACAATAAGATATGTAAGAGAATAAATCAATATAGATTGATGTTGAGCCTAAGAATACTGAGTTATAGAAATGCTGCCTGTATTTCTGGAGACAAGATTTGATTTCAGAAGTCAAATAAGGCTTTGCCTTAAAGAAAAGATAAATGTGTTATTTGAAAAGCTGCCTCCTCTCAGGACGGCATCTCGCTGGTCAGTAGAAGCTGCACTTCAAAGAGACAGCTGTAAACTGGGCCTTTTGTTCTCACCTGTTTTGAAAGACAAGGCATGCCTTTTCTTTAGAACCAAAAGGTTGCAGGAACTGACAGGTAGACCCCCAGAGATGAGAGCTGATCATATAGATACACTAATGCCCAAGCCGGGCCCAGATGGAACCATGCAGTTCAAGTAATTAACACAAAGCACAGCTCATTGTTGACTTCTGGGATCATCTGTGTCCCCAAGAACACAATCACCAGAGCAAAGATGTCTCTGTTTGTTGCTAAAGTAATAGCCTTATCATAAAACTTACAAGTTTGCCCCAAGATGATTTTATAACTCATTGTTCCCCTAGTTGGAGTTAGTTAAAGGATCTGTAGTAGCCTTTTAGGAGACTTTGACCCTAAAGCAAACTGCCTGTCAGTATGCAAATCTTGTTGCCCTTGGCAACGGGGAGCCTGTAAGTACCCTATAAAATACCTGTGTGGAGTTTCAGTCAGGGATATATTTGATGAGGGTAAAAATATGTCCATCCGGATACATTCCTTTATTTATTTATTTTCATAAACCTTTACTTTATAAACTATATCTTTGGCTCTGTGTATTATTATTGCCATTACTTTATCTTTTATTTCTGTTTCCTACTATATTTTTCATCCTTTGCGATGACACCTGCCTGATAGGAACAAAGAGAAAAAAAAAAAACCTCTTTGCGGGGAGTGTAGCTAACTCCCCGCAGATCGAAAGGAGAATACAATTAGTAATTCCAAGAAGAATCCTTGGAATTACATAAGCAGCATAATAACTGGCAGTTTTTCAAACTAACTTATTTACAAAGAAGTAACTTAGGAATGGCCATTCTCCTCCTCTCTAATAATTCTAAGACAGAGAGACATAGCAAACTTTAACTTAAATAAACTGTTCCTGGAAATGGGGCTTCAACGAGTTAAATTATAATACATATAAAAAGAAATAATATGCACCTAGTTGCAACTTCAAAGTCAACATACACACGAAGAGGACTTACTGTTTGGGCTTATGTATATCTGTAGTGACAGGAAGAACTCCAGGAGAACTCAGAAATTTCAATGCCAAACATGTCACAAGAAGTCAGAGGTCACACATTTTTCTAAGTGGGATTTGACCCTAAAGTAAGCAATACATGTAATTAATTGATGCCTTATTCTGAAACATTAACTTGAATGGGACTAGTCTACCAATCCACTGTTAGTCTAATCATGCTAGTCACAATGTGATCACCTCTAGAAACACAAAGTCAAAGTTACTCAAGACAGAAAGGAAACATACAGGTTGACTATTTTGATTGCTTTTTCCCAGTAGTCAATAAAAAATAAGTTGACCTCCCCAATCACAGTGCCTAGGTAATAATGCCAGTAGAGACTAGTAAAAAATCCATATCTGTTTCAAAAGCATGTCTTTAAACTATAACTATTACTTAAAATAATTATAAACTTCTAATGCCATGTTATAACTACCCAAATTAGATGTGCATAATTTGTTTGGATTAAAGAAGAAAAGAAAGTGATATATGTAACTTGATTTTATTGGACATTAAACTATACATGGTATTTAGGGAAATAACATGACAATGAGTTATGGATCATTAGGAATCTGCATGATTGAAGGATTAAATTTCACTTGTTACTGATTTTTTGTTATATGATTCTTTTTTTTTTTTTTTTGTTGAGACAGAGTCTCACTTTGTTGCCCAGGCTAGAGTGAGTGCCGTGGCATCAGCTTAGCTCACAGCAACCTCAGACTCCTCGGCTTAAGCGATCCTACTGCCTCAGCCTCCCGAGTAGCTGGGACTACAGGCATGCGCCACTATGCCCGGCTAATTTTTTCTATATAGATTTTTAGTTGTCAATATAATGTCTTTCTATTTTTAGTAGAGACGGGGTCTCGCTCAGGCTGGTCTCGAACTCCTGACCTCGAGCGATCCACCCGCCTCGGCCTCCCAGAGTGCTAGGATTACAGGCGTGAGCCACCGCGCCCGGCCTTGTTATATGATTCTTCACCCTTTATATCTTGATTAGAAATCTGTAAAACAAGGGCTAACATCATCTTAAGCATAAAAATATTTTATAAATATTTAATAGAAATGTTAAGTAACTGAGTATTTCAAAGCTTTAATGACACCTATCCAAATTACATAAAAGCGATGAATTCATGTGACAACTATAGTGTTACAGACATTTAAACTGAAAAGAGGAGTACTATTACCTATGCGTATCTTCATACAATCCTCAACTGACTACCATATTTCCTTTTTTAATGATAAAATGACTCAATTGTTTCAATTTTATGATGATTAAACATTAGAAGACATCCTTCCATTTCTAGAAATGTAAAATGTTTTTACAGAGAGGCCAAAATTCGTGCTTATTTAGTTCCCAAGTGAAGTCATCTATAGAATTTATGCTATCATTAATTTATAAACATGAGCTTTAAATCAGAGGGACAGCTTCACCATTAATCAAAACATCAGACTTTGTCCCAGATATGTATTTTGAGCTCAGATTGATCTTTTCAGTAAAAATACTTTCCATAGCAAAATAATAAAACTTGTGAAAGAAGTTTCCCTTAGGTATATTTTTTTAAAGATTTGAATTATTGAATAAATCTCAGCAGTGATTCTGTAACTTACAGCACCTTTCCTACTTTCTTGGATACACTAGCAGTTCTTTTAAAAAAGGAAAATTAAAAGAAAGTGTCAGCCTAGCTCACAGCAACCTCAAACTCCTGGGCTTAAGCGATCCTCCTGCCTCAGCCTCCCCAGTAGCTGGGACTACAGGCATGCGCCACCATGCCCGGCTAATTTTTTTTCTATATATATTTTTAGTTGGCCAGATAATTTCTTTCTATTTTTAGTAGAGATGGGGTCTCACTCTTGCTCAGGCTGGTCTCGAACTCCTGACCTCCAGCACGATCCACCCGCCTCGGCCTCCCAGAGTGCTAAACAACTTTTTTTTTTTTTTAAAGAAAAATCGCAAGATTTTTGTCAGCTGGGAAGATGGTGGAGGTAACAGTTTTAAACTCACCCCTAAACCTCCTAGACAGAGTTACTGGAAGAGTAGCAAACAAAACAAAGCAAAAGGCCCTGGGACAACATATACAGTACCAAAAAAATTAAGCCACAAGGAGTCCTGTGAATCCCAAAATTTGAGCAGTCAGGACAAATCTGCAAGAGCTACAGTTGCAATTGGTACTGACAGCTACGTAGGACAAGGAGGGACACGGCGGGGAATCTAGGGGAGCTGAGCACAGGAGGACCAAACTCGCAGCTGCAATGGACAGGGTGAGACACCCTCCTCATGTGAGACGATCCACAGTAACACACGGATCCATGGCAAAGTCCCGAGGAGCTGGAGCATGACAGCCCTCTCAACACTCAAAATTAGGCAAAGCTCCCTTCCAAGACAAAGCCACATATCATAGAGAAGTGTGAGGAATTAAAGTATCAAATACTACTGGAGTCAGTTAAAAAGACCTTTAGTATAAGAAAGGGTGGTTCAAGGAAAAATGGGGGAAAGAGAGAAAAACCTAGGAAATCTCAAGAAATATGAAGCCATAGTTTTAGCACTTCATAAAACTGGCATAAGAAGAGCATTAGAGCCATGAATCTAGTAAAAGGATTCAGACCCACTTCTCCCTGCTACAAGTTTGGGAAAACAGATTTTCACACCAGAATGACAACAGGAAGGACTGCGGCTCATAGGACAGAGTGACACCCTTATGATGAAAGCGTGTCAGAAAGATACGCCTGCAAAACAGAAGAAAACCAGGGTCCACTGTTTCAAGAAATGAGAAAAGATATTAAGAAAATGATATAATAGGAAAGCTGTAAATCAGAATTAGAAAAACTCAGGAATGAGTTAAACATTTGAAGTAAATGGAAAAGAAATCACTTCAAATGTGAAGTCTAAACTAGAAGCTACACAAGAGTATACAGCAGATAATATCAGATAAACAGAAGTTGCGAAGAACAAAAAAATTAAAAATCAAAAAGAAAAAAGATGAAAAGAATTCAATTGAAAATTACAAACACAGAAGACAGGAAAAGAAGACTAAACACACTAAGACAGGCCTCAAATAATAAAAACTAAATATATATAATAGCAATAGAATCATAACTATCTATAATTTTAAGTTTCTTATTCTCAGACAGCTGTGTATATAATGTTGCATAAAATAGTGACTAATTATATATTCTAAAACTTTATTGTTCATGATATCCACGATTCTCACCATGTCAGAGGAGAGGTAAGATTTTAGATAGAAGAGATACATAAAACCCAGTAGCCATAAATTTGAATGGAAAATATCAGTATGAATTAATGAGGTGTTTTTATCTTTTAAAAGTATATCGATTTCCTAACTCTGTCCATTCCAAGGCCTACAGAGACAACACAGTAGCAACACGGAGTGGCCAGAAAGTACTGTTGAAATACAATTTCAAACTAAAAGAAACCGGAGCCCCTGGAAGAAACTAGTGGTTTAGGATGTGTACAAAATGGGCCTTAAACCTTGTCACCCGAGAAAGCAGCAACGAACTTCGGGAGCCAACACAGAGGCTCCCGCTGGTCAAAGCTGGGAAAACCTCAGCATCAATAAGGGTTTTGTCAAAAACGGACTCAAGTATCTCAAGTGTATTTAAGTCCATGGATTGCAAATGACAACTAAAAGAAAAAACCTAGCTGGTTACCACTGGAGGATGCTATTTTGAAAACTGATAAATACATAAAGAGAAGGAATTAAACACTTCTCCTACTTTTCCCATGTGAACCATACCACAGCATAACCAAATAGCAGATAATGGGAAGCCTATGTCCTTACAGAGGCATTCTAGTTAGCAAAGGAAAGATAAAACTAGATTACCACCATTTTGCAATTCTTAATGAATTACTGGATCTAGCATCAATAGCTACATGTATCACAAAACGAGATGACTGACACATGTGCCTCCTGAAAACACAACTCTCCGCAGCCTGTGCAGCAGCCTTGACCCACCCACAGCCCCTGGACCAACCATCAGTTTCCATGAAATACAGAGCACTGAGCAGCAGGTCAAACTGGACCACAGGGCTGCGATCCTCGAAAGCCAGACTGTGAGAAACCAAATGACCCAGTTTCCCCAATCAATAAATCCCAAATGAAAGCCACAACAAAAAAGATGGATGAGAAATCCACGGATCAAAAGAACAGAAACAAGCAGAACGAAGCCATTATACCAAAGTAAACGATAATGTTTAGGACACAGGATGCAGGACTGTCTAAGAGGCGGTCACACCAAACCCCGTAACTTTTAATGCATGACTCAAACTATGTAGCTTTCAATTTTTTTTATAATGGAGTCACCAGTCAAAATAAAGAGTGAAACTTAATGACTACATATGCAATCCTAACAATAATTCTTCTGCAGCCTTCTGTAACTTCAGCCATTTCTAAAGTTTAAAAGTCACCTCTATGTTCAGACTTAACTGTAAATAAGCAGAACAACTTGACTTAAAATGAATCCAAGGCTTGAAAGTACAGAATAGGAATATCAGGCTTTACAGCAAAAGATGGGACTTCCTGTCCTCACCCCATGCCACTTCCTAACTGACCTCAGGCAAGCGCAGCAGGCAAGAAGCAAAGGCACTGGGTCAGGCAGTTCTCTGCACAGTCCCCCCTGGAGCCAACTGCCCAGCAGGGAGATAGTCACGACTGTGACTGATGTTGGGAAAGAAGCACAGAATGCTTGGACGTGAGCCACTGTGATGGGAGGAAACGCCGCACAGCTCTCAGAGGGGACGAGGAAGAGGACACACGAGGAACCCCTCCTGAGCACTTACCCTCGGGTTTTCTTCCTTTCTTTTCGTCCATCTTTATATGACACTAATAAAACTAAGACTATTTACTAGGTAAAATAAATTTATTGATATTTAATTTAGGAGCTATGGACCTCACAACATGAAGGAAGATAACCCTTGGCATCATTTAAGGCTACACTGATGAAGCAAGGAGAAAAAGGAACACTTACCGACAAGCCGCGATACAGAAGAAGGCCTGTGCAATCCTGTTCAACAACCTTTGCATCTTCTGCCCCAGTTTAACTTGCGCACACACAGGTGCTGTGAGAATCCAACAGACCTCTGCACCCAGCACTGTGGGGTTAATTCTCTGACTCCCACACGGCAGGTGGTCACAACTTAACAGCAACATTCACTAGGAGAGTCTGACAGCTTCCTAGGGAACATCCCTAGAGCTTCTAGAAGGATGCTACACGTGAGATCTAGAAAGATGCCACACGTGAGAAAAAGGAGTAGTCTGAAAAACTGAAATGGTTCAGTCAAGCTTACATGATTTTAATTTTTAAAAACGAATCCAAAGAACAGTATTGCATTTCAGCAGCCTTCTGTGAGCAATTTTGATATACAAAAACTGTTTTGTTAAAAGCCTCAACCATAAGAAAATACTATTTTTAAGTCTTCGAGATTTTTTAAATGTTTGTATTATCAACATCACCTCTCTGTAATTTGTATTTAGCTACCACACCTCAAATTATTTGCTTTAATTAAAAATATAATTAAAACCACGTACTTTTTATTCTTATTTTTCATACAGTATTATTTTGTTCCTTCCACTAACCTACAGGAGCTAAGAGTTGTGCATGGTCAGCTTTAAAGTATTCTGAGCATGAGTGTAGAGTCAGAGCCACACAGAGCCTGAACCCTTTCTCTATCTTCTGTTCCTTCCCTTGCAGGTAATTTTATGATCTCCTTCACCAGAATACAGGGAAGGGACAAAAATATATGTAATTCAATTTTGTTGCTTATTAACAAAGGCCAAAAAAAAAGTGTTTAAAGTGAGCTTTTGTAAATTATCTGTTTTCCATTTTTACACATAGCATTTAAAGAATATGGAGATATTGGCCGGGCGCGGTGGCTCACGCCTGTAATCCTAGCACTCTGGGAGGCCGAGGCGGGTGGATCGCTCAAGGTCAGGAGTTCGAGACCAGCCTGAGCGAGACCCCGTCTCTACTAAAAATAGAAAGACATTATATGGACAACTAAAAAACTATATAGAAAAAATTAGCCGGGCATGGTGGTGCATGCCTGTAGTCCCAGCTACTCGGGAGGCTGAGGCAGTAGGATCGCTTAAGCCGAGGAGTCTGAGGTTGCTGTGAGCTAAGCTGATGCCACGGCACTCACTCTAGCCTGGGCAACAAAGTGAGACTCTGTCTCAACAAAAAAAAAAAAAAAAAAGAATATGGAGATATAGGTATAAAGAAATTTTATCTAAATTAACAACAAAATAACAACAACAACAAAACCAACCTCCAAACATTTAAAAAGATAAATTTGGCTTTTGTTTTGTTTTGTTTTGACACAGAGTCTCACACTCTGTTGCCCAAGCTAGAGTGCCATGGTGTCAGCCTAGCTCACAGCAACCTCAAACTCCTGGGCTCAAGCAATCCTCCTGCCTCAGCCTCCAAAGTAGCTGGGACTACAGGCACGTGCCACCATGCCCAGCTAATTTTTTCTGTATATATTTTTAGGTGTCCATATAATTTCTTTCTATTTTTAGTAGAGATGGGTCTCGCTCTTGCTTGGGCTGGTCTCAAACTCCTGAGCTCAAACAATCTGCCCGCCTCGGCCTCCCAGAGTGCTAGGATAAATTTGGCTTTATTCCTTTAAAAATACCCAGAGAAACAAAATAAAACCAAGTTCTTATTTTAAGACATCCTTATAATTAGTATATCACATGTAAATAGAAGAGTCATAAATTAGTTTGATTTTTTTTTTTTTTGTATCCTAAATCTTTGTCTACCAATATAAATAGCATTAGAAACTGGGGTGGGGAGGAACTTTCTTTTTAAAAACTGAGTGGTTTATTTCATAATTTATAAAGTATAAAATGAAATTGTTAAAAATTCTGTCAGTGGGCTATGACCTAATACAATTTTGCTTTGTTTTGTTTTGAGGGTCTTTGAGGGGCTCTGTGGCCCCGGTTAGAGTACAATGCCATCATCATAGCTCACTGCAGCCTCCAACTCCTGGGCTAAGGTGATATCCTCCTGCCTCAGCCTCCCAAAGTGCTAGGATTACAAGCGTGAGCACACAGGCAAGATGTTATTTACTTACTGCACATACCATGCTTGTCCTGTATTACAATGAGTAACGAACACTATACTATTTTTGACAGTTTCACTACATAAAGCAAATGATTAACTTAAAAGCATTTTAATAAAAGACCTAAAGAGTTAAAAATTCTGATAACTGCAAAACTATTATAAATAGTACATACTGATATTTTACTTATCTAATATTTATTTTATAAACACAAGTTGCTTGTGGATGTTTCTGTATTTGTTTTTCTAACAACTATATACTCCTGCAAGGTAAGTGACTTCAGTCCTTTGTAATGTATGTTGATTAGCATAATAAAGTATTTTTGGACTTTCCCCCCAAGGTCTCACATGAAATTTTACAGGGATTTTTTTGTTTGTTTGTTTAAATTTACTTACTTTGTAATATGGTCAACGTTGGCAATTTGCTTCTGGTTCCGTATAATCTGAATGGCTGCCCAAAGATGCTGGATAACTTTTGTATCCGCCTGTCATCTTTTTGTTAAACGTGCCATGACCTGTTTACTTCTTTAGCTATAGTAAGACATAAAAACATAAGGGAAAAAAACATTACAAATTGAATTATTATCAACACAAGTGAGTACCATCATCAGTGCCTATTGACTACTGATCATACCAAGGTAGCAGGTAGCACTGCCAACTTTCTGCCTCATTCCCTACTATCCACCTCACCACCTTCTTCACACAAGTTACCATTTGCTTCATTACTTCATAAAAAGTGAGAGTCTAAAAACGAAAGGGTTAAGGTTTTCCCAAAGAAGACAAGTGGCTACCTTATGCCAACATGTTTTATTAAATAAATTTAAGTTTTTTTCTAAGGCACAGAAATATTACAAGACAAAATTTCATTTATCAATAATGCATTGTTTGTAATTTGATCAATATAAAATGGAATTTAAATGCCCTAATTGTTTGTACTTTGGTTTATTATAATCATGGCTTAAAAAGTCCAATTCTGTATGCATATATTGATAAATGGAAGCATTTCAATAAAATAAAACCATGAACAGAAAATGCAAAAAGTATTAATAGTTACTTCTGGGGTAAGATGGGAAAAGCTGGCAAACAGGATACCAGAGGGCCACAAATTATTAGGAACAATCATATTCTTGAATAGATGTTAATTTCAGGGGTATTTATTACATTATTAAGAAACAACATTGCTATTTTATTCAAATTTCAGTATTCTAGAGTAAGTGAAGAAAATAGCCACCCGGCCGGGCGCGGTGGCTCACGCCTGTAATCCTAGCTCTCTGGGAGGCCGAGGTGGGTGGATCGTTTGAGCTCAGGAGTTCGAGACCAGCCTGAGCAAGAGCGAGACCCCATCTCTACTAAAAATAGAAAGAAATTATATGGACAGCTAAATATATATATAGAAAAAATTAGCCGGGCATGGTGGTGCATGCCTGTAGTCCCGCTACTCGGGAGGCTGAGGCAGTAGGATCACTTAAGCCCAGGAGTTTGAGGTTGCTGTGAGCTAGGCTGATGCCACGGCACTCACTCTAGCCCAGGCAACAGAGTGAGACTCTGTCTCAAAAAAAAAAAAAAAAAAAAGAAAAGAAAATAGCCACCCGACCTCCAGATGATTTTCCACCTGTGCCTGGCAAGACTGGGGAAAACCCTGGGGCCACAGCTTGGGTGTCTGGTGACTGAGGGTTTTACAAAAGAGGCCTCTCCTGACTCAGCTTGGAGGGACTCATCTGTTAGGAAGAGAGTGAGCCTATGAAACCTTCACCACGAACTTTGTGTTAGATCATGAATCCCAGCATTTGGCAACAACTGAAACATATCTCTAAATCTTACAGATTATAATGCTAAGTTTAAAATCTAGGCCTTAAAAATACAGTACACGTTAAAGCTTCTGGGTTTCCTAAAATCTCCTTGCCGGGACCTTTCCTGTCCTGTAAGGGAAGAGAATGAGCGAGGGAAGCTCATTCTTGGCACTTCACTGTGCTGCGAGATTGCCAACTGACTCGCGTGAATCTCCTCTTTCTCCACCTCCACACTTCTTTTCTCAGCCCCCTCAGTTCTCCCTTTCCTTGACAAACCCAAGTAAACCCCACAGTTGCTATCAAAGCTTATCCTGAGAAGACTCACTTCCAGTCAGTCTGGGGTCAGTGGGGCTCCTAGAATGAGATGGTTTTCATAATTACACTACCGACAGAATACATTCTGAACATGTTTTAAAAGGTATTCTTGGCCGGGCGCGGTGGCTCACGCCTGTAATCCTAGCACTCTGGGAGGCCGAGGTGGGCGGATCGTTTGAGCTCAGGAGTTCGAGACCAGCCTGAGCAAGAGCGAGACCCCACCTCTACTAAAAATAGAAAGAAATTATATGGACAGCTAAAAATATATATAGAAAAAATTAGCCGGGCATGGTGGCGCATGCCTGTAGTCCCAGCTACTCGGGAGGCTGAGACAGGAGGATCGCTTGAGCTCAGGAGTTTGAGGTTGCTGTGAGCTAGGCTGACGCCACGGCACTCACTCTAGCCTGGGCAACAGAGTGAGACTCTGTCTCAAAAAAAAAAAAAAAAAAAGGTATTCTTGAATATCCTACTTCTTCACACTTTTACTTATAATAGTTCCAGACTTTGCTCCAAGAAAATAAATAAAAAATAATGCCAGTATTCAAATTTAAAGAAAACTTAAAGAAAATCAGTTGGTTCTGTACAAACTTAGATGTAAAACTAAAAGATAATGAAAATTACAATTAAGAAACACTTCTGTTTTAGAGTAATCACTTTAAGATGAAAGAAACTTTAAGATGAAAGAAGACAAACTTCTCAGTTTAAGTGCACTCATAGAGGAGTGCCAACTTTCAGGATCTGATAAACTGTACAGCAGAAATTCAGTGGTAAGAACATATGTTAGAAAGTGACATCTAATGGTGAACTGTAATAATACAACTTAACCCTGTGAGATTATACAAAGACTCAGACAAAACAACAAAATTTCAGTCATTCTTACATACTTGAAAAAATACACAGTTGCCCACTTTGTGTAAAAGCACTGTGCTAAACATAAGGAAGTATTTAAAAATGTATAAATAATGGCCAGGCATGGCATGCCTGTAAACCTAGCACTTTGGGAGGCCAAGGCAGGAAGATTGCTTGAGGCCAGCAGTTCAAGACCAGCCCAAGCAAAAGCAAGACCTCATCTCTATAAAAATTAGGAAAAAAAAAAAATTATAGCGGCCAGGCGCGGTGGTTCACGTCTGTAATCCTAGCACTCTGGGAGGCCGAGGCGGGTGGATCGCGTGAGGTCAGGAGTTCAAGACCAGCCTGAGCAAGAGCGAGACCCCATCTCTACTAAAAATAGAAAGAAATTATCTGGCCAACTAAAATATATATAGAAAAAATTAGCCGGGCATGGTGGCACATGCCTGTAGTCCCAACTACTCTGGAGGCTGAGGCGGTACGATCGCTTAAGCCCAGGAGTTTGCGGTTGCTGTGAGCTAGGCTGACGCCACGGCACTCACTCTAGCCCGGGCAACAAAGCGAGACTCTGTCTCAAAAAAAAAAAAAAAAAAATTATAGCCAAGCATGGTGGCACATGCTTGTAGTCCCAGGTACTCAGGAGGCTGAGGCAGGAAGATCACTTGAGCCCAGAAATTTGAGGTTGCTTTGAGTTGTAATGACACCACTGCACTTTAGAATAGGTGACTGAATGAGATCCTGTCTAAAAAAAAAAAAAGTAAAAAATACTGATGCTTGCCAAAAGATAACCTAAAACCAGTAGAGAAAATTTGGCATATGCATGGAACTATGAATTGTACGGTAATATATGACATATAAATTGTCCACAATATGAAAATTCGGATGGCGAGACATTAATTCTAGCTTCAGTAAAAATTAAGCAGAAAGAAAGTGATGTCTTCTGCAAAATGGTAAATATATGGAAAAATATAAGAGCCAATCTTTTCCTTTGTTAATTTCTTTAAAAGATAATTGGCTGCTTAAAGCAAAGATAAAAATAATTGGTAGGTGTCATTAGGTTTATAATGCATGTAGAAGTAAAATACATGAGAACCACAGCAAACAGATGGGAAAGGGGGAATAAACAGAATGATACTATTGCAAATCTCTTACATTTTTTGTGAAGTGGTATTATGTTACAATGTTATATATTATATATTGTAAATGAATTATATTAATTCATGGGAGACTATGGTACATTAAGCATGCATATTGTAATTTCTAGAACACTAAGGAATAATACAAATAGGTATAGCTAATATATAATGAAACTTGTAAGTTTTTTCAAAATACATATATATAAAATTATAAATAATTTATTCAGAACTATCAAATATGAAGCAGCAAAGCTAACATTTCTAAATAATATTAAAATAGGAAACACAACTATTTATAGAATATAACAAGCAGAAGAACACAGTGGGAACCAAGTGGCAAAAACTCTAAAAGTGATGTCACATATTTCTAGAAATGATTAAAATCGAGATTAAAGAATGATGCAATGCTACACACCTCAGGAAAAGAGATGTAATGTTAAAATCAAAGATTTGTGAGCTCTGCCTGAACCAAGACACAGAAAGCAGGTACACCTTGCAATGCAGGTGCCCTGTGGGGAGGGTCATTCGCACTAGAAGCCCAAGTAAGGAAGCAAAAGCGACAGGGCCAGGAGGAGGTGGAGGAGAAGAGCGACTTTTTCCCTGCTGCCTTCGCGGGAGCGAGCAGCCGTGGAAGCTTCTGGAGGGCGGGGAGTCGGCCCCGCGGCTGGAGGAGGCAGCCTCTGGGCTCCGGGAGCTGCAGAAACTTCTCAAGGACGCGGTTTTGTTCTGGCCGCCTGCGACCTGCGCGGGGACAGGGGACCTGGCGCGGTGCGGGCGGCCCTGGCCGAGCGGCGGGAGCTGCAGCCCGAGGCGCGTTTCGCTTCCCAGAACCGGAGCCGGACGGAGCTTCCGCCGCGCAGTGGACGCGGCTCCCGGCCCCGGCGGCCCTCGGAGGAGGAGGGAGGCTGCGGCTCCAGCTGGGTCTGCGGCTTCTCCCGCCCGGAGTCCCAAGTCCCGGGGACGAAGGCCGAGGAGCCACCAGCGCGAGCCCTTCTGACCGACCCGAGCGATGCGCGGTCGAGCCGCGGGGCGACCCCAGCACCCTGGGCCGACCAAGGCCCGCGGCTGCCGGCTGCTCTGCGGCCCGGGTCCGCCTCCGTGTCCCTGGAGGACCTCAGGGACTGCGTGCTGGCCGTGGCCCGCGACAGCTCCGCGTCACAGCACGGGGACACCGTGTCTTCCTGCAGGGGGTCAGCAGGGCCATCGCGGGGGCCGCAGTGGGACCCAGTTCGCCCCTTCCACCTGGACCTACCTGGGGATGGACAGAGACCTCGAGGGCTCTGGTTTAGACAGGAGCAAAAATCACTGGAACGACGCTGACGATTTCACTGGCTGGCCCGGGATGTGGCCTCCCCAACCCGGAGTGTCCTTCCTGAAGACGAGCCAAAAATGCAGTGGGACCAAGCAGTTGCCACTCTGTTCTTCACTCCTACCACACGCTTTCCATGTGGGAGTGGCTCCAGCGAATGGGGGCCCCAAGTTACCTACTCTTGTCACACTGTACACGTATTCAGTATTTTAAGGCTTGAGATTGTGACAGGCTCCGAATTGTGATTTACATTAAATTCATGACAGGTATTAAAAAAAAAAAAAAAAAAAAAGCCCAAGTAGAACATTACAAAGAACGCAAGAGAAAGACAAATCCAAGCGAGGTGAATCCAATGAAGTTTGGGGCGTACTATAAAAGTATCTAAAACAGCTTGACCTATTAAGACAAGATCTCTTTAAAGTATAACCACTGACATTCTTCTTACAAAATCTAAATTTATTCCTTGATTTAACATATAATTCACATTCGCCTGTGACAACACCAGGAGCTCTTCTACGCTCTAAGGATACAGCAATAAGCAAAGAGACAAAAATACTTCTCTAATCTAATAAATATGATTAATGACGTGACTAGATACAAGAAAAGAATTGTAATTTGGGTGTTCACCAATAAAAAGAAAATTAGATCCTATGTGTAGACAGTTGATCATTTAAGGTCCTTGTTGATGCGGCCAAACCAACTTTTCAGCCCCTCCTTACCTGGATGTGTATTCTATCACTATTAAACTGTACTATTCACATTCCCAAATATGCCCCCAAACCTCACACCTCTAGCCCTTTGTTTATGCAGTTCTCTCTTCTGGAATGTTCTCCCCTGCCCCATTACTAATTAGTAAAAACTGTCCTTTCTAGGACTTACTCTAATCCAATCTTCCCTGACCAAACTAAATCAAACTCAATTGTCTTTTGTATTCTAACAGTAATTTGTTTATATCTCTCTCACAAATTTATTGCCTGTACACATAACTACATATTCCTCAAAAGAATTCCTTTAATTCAACTAAGACAAGACATGTCGTTTATTTTTACATCTAATGTCTTTCAAGGTGCCTAGCACAGGTTTCAACATGTTAAATCTGCAATACAAAATTTTTAAACTCAACTTTTTCAGCTGTTATGTAAACAACAAGATCCTAGAGTAAGCCTTCATTTCTGTTTTATCAAAGACTGACACATCAAAAAGGAAGACCAAGACGGGAAGACTTGCAGAGATCATTGCTATAGTCCTCAATCTTTTTCTGCTCAAATGCATTTGAGGAATACGACAGACTCCTTTCAGTAAAAGTAGCTCGTGACCCTCAAAAATAAAAACCAGAAAACTTGTGAGTAACTTTAATGAGGCCCCAGGCGACACTGACACTCTCCACCCTACAAACTCAGGCTCACCGCAGCCCCTCCGTCACAGCAGCGTCGTATTTTGCACCCACACCAGCTTTACACAAACAGCAGGGAAAAGAGGAGAGAAAAGGAGAAAGCAAGTCAGGAAAACCTTTAAAATGGGCAAAATAGAACAATCTGCTTGGGGATATACATGTATGTGAAAATTGCTTTAATGCAAGAGAATGATAAACACAACAGGCAGGAGAGCAGCGAGGGGACAGGGAGGGGACAGGGAGGAGACAGGGAAGCCACATGCAAATTCACATCAAACAGGTTCTGAGTTTTACTTGCAATGGGTTCAAGTTTTTGCTTTTTTATTATGTTGCATAAAATGAATATAAAAATACTTTCAAACATTTGCATCAAATGTTACATAAAATTAAAAAATTAATCCCATTTGTTTTGGATGTACATTTCATCGTTACTTCGGTAAGTCTGAACTTTCCCCAAAAGTCTACTAGCAATTTTAAATTATTTTTCATTCCTCGTCAATTCATACCATTTTCCCATTTATGTGTTAATTTTTCATATATTAACATTACTCATACTTTTCTCTCTTTGCCTCCTAAGAAACATTAAATAAAATTATACTGAAATCTAGCTATGTATCCCTTTATCACCATGAGTCTTGCAGTCGGATACTGTCAGTCCTCCAACTTCGTTATTCTTCAAAATTATGTGGACTAGTCTGGGTCTTCTGCCTCTGCATATAAACTTTAGAATCATTTTTTTTTTTTTTTGCATCCACTTATTCCTTCTTGAATGGTCTTCCATTCTTCAGGAAGATCCAGGTTTCTAATCTATATAATTTTCCTCTGAAGGACTTCTTTTAAAATTTCTAATAAGGCAGGTAACTGGCAAGAAATTCCCTCAATTTTGTCTGTCTTATAAAGTCTGTATTTTTACGTTTTATGGAAGACATAGCTTTGCTGGATACAGAATTCTAGGTGGGTGGATTTTTTTTCTTTCAATACGTTCAATATTTTCACTCCACTCTTCTTGCTTAGTTTCTGAGGAAAAAGATATAGCTCTTAACTTTGCTCCTTTATAGGAAAGGTTTTTTAATTTTCTGACATTTGAATATCATATGCTTAGGTATTTTGGGCATTTATTCTGCTTGATGTTCTCTGAGCTTCCTGGATCATTGGTGAGGCGTTGACATTAATTTGGTGAAATTCTCAGGCACTAGTGCTTCAAATATTGCTTCTGTTCCTTTCTTTCTTCACTTCCAGCATTCCCATTACACATACGTTACACCCTTTGTAGCTGCCCCACAGTTCTAGAATATTCTATTCTGGGTTTGGGTTCCCCCACGTCCAACTTTTTTCTCTTTGCTTTTCAGTTTTGAAAGTTTCCAACTGTCAAGCTGTGAGAGTCTATCCTCAGCCCTGTCCTGTGAGCCCATGAAAGGCAGTGTACATTTTGCTATAGTGTTTTTTATCTCTAGCACTTCTTTTTGGTTTCTTCTTAGAATTTCTACCTCTATGCTTAGATCACAAATCTAACCTTGCATGTTGCTTATTTTTTGCCTTAAAGTCCTTACCATTTTAATCATGGCCTTTAATCATTCCTGGTCTGATTATTCCAACATTTCTGCCATATCTCACTCTAATTCTTGTGGTTGTTTAGTCCCTTCAAACTGTTTTTTACCTTTCAGTAGGCCTTGCACTTCTGTGTTGAAAGGCAAACGTGACGTATTGGGTACAAGGAACCAGGGTACACAGGCCTTCAGTAATGCAGTGGGAGGTGTGGGAGGGAGGCATTCCCAGCCCTGTCATCAGACTGCAGTCTTTGGTGAGCCTGTGCCCTGCACTGCGAACTTCACCGGTGCTTCACAGTCCCCCCTTGGGTGGGGCAGGATGGCTGGAGGAGGCTGAAGTTGTTTATCTCCCTTTCCCCCAGTAGAATGATAGAGGGGGCTGGAGTTGGGTACTTCTCTTCCCCCAGGTAGGTTAGGCTCTGCTAGAATCACCTCTCCAGAGGGGAGGCCTCGCGAAGAACAGAGCACTCCAGCATCTATCAGAACGGTTCGTCTCTCCTTTCTCATGTGAAAAGCACAAAGAGGTTTTTCTCCAGTATTCCCTGTGAGGTCCTGGCTGAGCTCCTGGAGGTAAAACTCAGCAATGCACGGAGGCCCTCCCCTGTGACTCGGTCCCTCTGGAGTCTGTAACTCTGAGTTGTCCACATAGAATGTCCAGCAACTCATCAGTTACAGCTCAGGTTTTCCGGCCCCAGCACTGGTTCCTGCAGAGGTTTCTGCTTGCAGGCCTCTGCTGTGAGGAGCTGGGATTCTTTGTATCTGCCTGTCTCTTCATTTTTGGTGCAGCAGTTTGTCCTGTGGTCTGACTCCTCTAAAAGAGCTAAGAGTTGGGTTTTCTTGACTGTTCAGCTTTTCAGTTGTTGTTAGGATGGAGTGGGGACTTGGGAGCTCCTGAAATGCCAGACTGGAAACCACGAAATTACTTTTTTATATGACATTAAATGAGAATATGCAGTGTTTTCCCAAAGAGGCAACAACTGAAGTAGCATGATTTACTGAAAGATTTCCTTCTTCTC
Source organism: Eulemur rufifrons (assembly GCF_041146395.1). Lineage (NCBI taxonomy): Eukaryota > Metazoa > Chordata > Mammalia > Primates > Lemuridae > Eulemur > Eulemur rufifrons. The sequence goes on from NC_091010.1 coordinate 71,644,886, forward strand.
CAAAAAAATGTGACACATTCCTAATCGTATATTAAACTCTTTTTTATTTAGAGACAGGGTCTCACTATGTTGCCCAAGCTGGACTCGAACTCCTAGGCTCAAGTCGTCCTCCCACCTCATCCTTCGGAGCAACGGGGACTACAGGTGTGCACCACTGCCCAGCATTGTAATTAAATTCTTATCAATGCTGGCATTACTTTCTTTGATCTGTTTGGTCTCTTATTAGTGCCCCATAATTTATTACAACTTGCATATACAAGCTACATATTTAAAAGCTACAATTATAATTCCATGTTTTCATTCATTCCTATATAATTATCGTATATGTATTATCTGTCCAGCAATATTGTCAGTGTTTTAAAGCATGCCATGCTTTCAACATTCTTTATGTCGCTAATAATTTTTACCATTAAATAGACACTAAATAAACACTCACCAATTGAATACTCTCCCCAACCAACCCTGAGATAGTAATGAGCGGGTGGCTGCCGGCGGCCGGGGGAGGGGAGAGCAAGCTCCTGCTTAGTGGGTGTAGAGCCCCAGGGTTACCAAACGGCGGTGCCACTGAGATGGATGATGGTGAGAACTGCGCATTATAGATGATGTAAATACACTCAACTGTATACTTCAAATAATTAAAATAATAAATTTTGTTACATGTATTTTACCATAATAAAACTAACTGAAAGAAAAAATAAGGGGAGGAGAAATAAAGTTAGTCCTTAACAATAAGATCCGGTAACCAGCCATTTTTTAGGAAGAGTAACTGTCAATAACATTTCCCCAAGAACCTCCAAGCAGTCAGTGTGGCAAGCACTGAATGTGGACAGTTAGCAGAGTACTTAAATTAAACTTCCTGGTAGGTTTTTGTTTATTTATTTATTTTGGCATCAAAGTACATTAGATTAAGAACAGGAAATAACACTATGCAACTTATTGATCAAGGTTCCTGATAGCAAAACAGGTCATTTTGAATACTTTATTCAGTTTTATAAAATGTTTTAATTATTTTTTTAGTTAAACTAGTAAAGCAAAAGTATGTTTCCAGGCTTTTGGATTTGACAGAATAGCAGTTTATAAAACAAAATGATGGGTGGGGAAATTGTTGATCTTTCATTTCTTAAACAGTTACATTGAGGCATAATGCACACTCCATGCAATTTAACTATTTGAAGTACACAATTTAGTACTTGTTATATATAACATTTTTAATTTTTTTAGAAGTGTAAAACAGCACATTTTTTATTGACTACAAATATATCTGCCTCATTTAACTGCATAGTATTCCATAGAATTAATATACCATTATTTATTAAGAATAAGCACCCAAAAAGTATTCATAGGAAGGAAGGAAGGAGATGCTGAGTTGCCACTCATGACAATGTCCAGCAGATTCTCTGATCCAGATTCCTGGAGGTGGCTTATGAAACAGGCCCTCCCCATCTGGCCTATTACATCATTGGAAGGAGTTGTCATTCATGCAATCAGAAAGAAAGTAGCCAAAAAGCTAACACTGAAGTGCAGTTTGTCCATCTAGTGGACTGTCTTGCCTAACCAGTTATCTTGGACAATATCTTTAACTGTTTTGGGGTAAACTCAAGTAATACCAAATTTAAAAGGGTCTTCTAAAAAATTAAATGAAGTAAGAGAATTCCTGTAGCCTCTCCAAAAAGTTAGTTCTGTTTCCAGCTGCCTGCAAGTTAAATTGAGAGAGTAATGGTTCATTGCCATATTTGTCACTATGTGCAATTAAGTCAAACCTAGATTGGAAAACAAAAAAAAAACAATAGCTGGACTGGAGAAGAAGTCTCAGCCAGCACAGTTGAGTTGGCAGTGCCAAAGAGGAGGAGATGCCATATGCTCAGGTGATTGGTTACATGTAAAAGGACTAAGCAGGCCCGATGTAGTGGCTCACACCTGTAATCCTAGCACTCTGGGAGGCTGAGGCCAATGGATTGTTTGAGCTCAGCATTTCGAGACCAGGCTGAGCAAGAGCGAGACCCCGCCTCTACTAAAAATAGAAAGAAATCATATGGACAGCTAAAAATATATAGAGAAAAATTAGCCAGGCATGGTGGCACATGCCTGTAGTCCCAGCTACTCGGGAGGCTGACACAGGAGGATAGATTGAGCCCAGGAGTTTGAGGTTCCTGTGAGCTAGGCTGACACCATGGCACGCTAGCCTGGGCAACAGAGCAATACTCTGACTCAAAAAAAAAAAAAAAAAAAAAAGACAGAAAATAAAAGGACTAAGCAAATATGTCAATACATTGAGTGCCTACCCTCACTCTCAGGGAAGGCAGGTACAAATGTAAAAGGGGGAAAGACTAGAATTAGAAACATCTAAGATTGGATTGTAATTGGAACTATCAGTAAAAACTCCTGGTTTCTGATTGATAGATGATAGAGAGAAAAACATCTATCTGTATATAGACATAGATACATATACAGTCAGGCCTCTATCTGTGGGCTCTGCATCCATGGATTCAACCAATTATAGATCCAAAATATTTGAGAAAAAAATTGTATCTGTACTGGACATGTACAGACTTTCTTCTCTTGTCATTATTCCCTAAACCATGTAACAACTATTTGCATAGCGTTTACAATACATTAGGTATTATAGGTCTTATAAGTAATCTAGATATGATTTAAAGTATATAAGAGGATGTGCATATGTTATATGCAAATACTACACCATTTTATATCAGGGACTTGAGCATCCATGGATTTTGGTACCTGTAGGAGGTCCTGGACCCAATCCCCCACTAAGGAAGAAGGGACAACTGTATATGTATGTATGTATGTATGCATACATGCACACACATACATACATACACACATAAACACAAAGATGAGTATACCAGCAGCAATGAGCATGCCAGACATCCAGACTTTGGTTTCTAAATACTATTCTCGGCCGGGCGCAGTGGCTCACGCCTGTAATCCTAGCACTCTGGGAGGCCGAGGTGGGCGGATCGTTTGAGCTCAGGAGTTCGAGACCAGCCTGAGCAAGAGCGAGACCCCACCTCTACTAAAAATAGAAAGAAATTATATGGACAGCTAAAAATATATATAGAAAAAATTAGCCGGGCATGGTGGCGCATGCCTGTAGTCCCAGCTACTCGGGAGGCTGAGGCAGTAGGATCGCTTAAGCCCAGGAGTTTGAGGTTGCTGTGAGCTAGGCTGACGCCACGGCACTCACTCTAGCCTGGGCAACAGAGTGAGACTCTGTCTCAAAAAAAAAAAAACAAAAAAACAAAACAACAACAACAACAACAAAAAACTATTCTCCTCAAAAGGAACCAGAGAAATGGCTAATTTCAGGGCTCAGGCAGGGAAAGTATTTAATAAGCCTAGAACATCATGTACCATAAAGTATGGAAATTCCCAAAAGATCATGGAGATATATCAAAATGACACTGGAGCCAACCAAGGGGCTCCCACTGGCTAAATCTGGGACAATTTGAACATCAAAGAAATGATATGAGAGCAATCGTTTATAAATCATTGAATAAAACAGGAACCCAGGAGCCCATACTGATATCAATTAATAGATAAACAAATGGAGGGTGGATACAGAGGCAGGAAAGCTTTCCCTTACAATAGAAGGTCAACTAATAAATGTAGAAGGATGATGGAAGGGATGGTTACCATTTGGTAACCCTTATAATAATTGTTTTGGTCAAGGAGCAAAACTGGATACGAATATAAATGGGTTAAAGTGTGATCAGGAACAGGATTTTTACATAGTCTGAAAATATCTCCAGACAATATTTATTCATTAACTTTCCATTGCAAAGTCTGGCAGACATCATCTTACCAAATGATGAAAGTAAATTTCATCAGCAATGGGACAAATCAACATCATGTGCCTTCTGATAGATGCATTGAGAAGAACACAGCATCACTTCTGTGGTATTCCTGCCAAAAACGCCTGTCCTGAGTACATTGGTGGTATAGTGGTGAGCACAGCTGCCTTTCAAAATGCATGTCCTAAATCCAGTCATGAGGAAACATCAGACAAACACAAACTGATGGACATTCTGCAAAGTAATTGGCCTGTCCTCTCCAAAATATCAAGGTCATGAAAGGAAGGAGAGACTCGGAACTGTTCCAGATAGAAGGAAACTAATGAGACATGACAGTGAAATGCAACATGTGATCCTATGTTGGATCCTGGATCTATAAAAGACTTTATTGGAGAAAACCAGTAAAATTTGAATGAGGCTTGTGGATTAGAATCTGCTATGGTATTAATTTCCTGATTTTGATGGACATAATGTGATTCATGTAGAAAAGTGTCTATTTTTTAGGAAACAGACATTGAAGTATTGAGGGGTCCTGTGACATCATGTCTGCAACTTACTGCCAAATGGTTCAGAAAAAAATGACTTGTATCTACACAGAGAGAAAGAGAGAATGATAAGGCAGATGTAAATTTCTAACACCTGGGAAATCAGGCTGAGGGAACACAGGATATCTTTGTACTATTCTTGAAACTGTTTTGAAGAGTTTAATTATTTCCACTTTAATAGCTTTGAAATATTTTTAATAACCCTACTGTAACATCCCCTTCAGCAATTTAATTCAAGATCAGTATAAAATAAGAGCATGAAGCTAATAAGAAATAAGTCATGCACAAAGTAAGAATTTATAAAGATAAATAAATAAGAGTTACTAAATATATTAAGACCTATGAATCTTGGATTCTATCTTTTAATTACATACTAAATTTTACTGTTAAAGAGCCATGGGGGGCCAGAAAAGTTCTAAGAGGTCTTTTCTTCATGTATTTTTACATTAGGATCAAGAATAAAGTACAGGCCGGGCGCGGTGGCTCACGCCTGTAATCCTAGCACTCTGGGAGGCCGAGGTGGGCGGATCGTTTGAGCTCAGGAGTTCGAGACCAGCCTGAGCAAGAGCGAGACCCCATCTCTACTAAAAATAGAAAGAAATGATATGGACAGCTAAAAATATATATAGAAAAATTAGCCGGGCATGGTGGTGCATGCCTGTAGTCCCAGCTACTCAGGAGGCTGAGACAGGAGGATCGCTTGAGCTCAGGAGTGTGAGGTTGCTGTGAGCTAGGCTGATGCCACGGCACTCTAGCCTGGGCAACAGAGTGAGACTCTGTCTCAAAAAAAAAAAAAAAAAAAAAAAAAAGAATAAAGTACAACGATCCCAAGAGGATTATGTATCAGAGAGTTCTTCTGGAGTTAACTCATTTAAGGTTTTTATTTTATTTCATCATAAAACAAGTCAAGCAAAAAAAAGCCTAGCTCTCTTTTCCTGCTGTGACAATGGGTCTGGTCATCATCTGTGGCGTATGCATCACACTGTGTAAACCTGTATCTTGCTCTTGCCCTATAATCCCATCTTTCTCTCCTCAATAAACCTCATTTCCATGCTTGCCTTACAAAAAAACAGTAAAGCCTAGGAAATACATTATGTAATATAATGAACACCTACCCAGCCTAAAATAAAACATTTCTAAACACAACAGACTCTCTTCTTCTCCCTACCGTGTTCCAGGACAATATTCTTAATTTATCTGTCTTAATTTATCTTAAAAGGGAATGACAGATACTATTAAGTATTTATACTTTTGCTTCACAAGTATATATTTCTTAACAAAATATAATCTTGTTTGGCATGATATTTGACTTTACAGAAATTGTAAAATACCATATACATCCTTCCAAGCTTATTTTTCTCACTCAAGTGTTTTTAGATTTAGTTAGCTTGATACACATAATTTTAATTCATTCGTTTTAACTGCTGTGTAGTGTTCCATGGTTTAAATATATTATTTTTTATTCTGTATCATATTGATGAGCATTTAAATTGTTATCCCATCTACCCTATTACAAACAATGCTAAAATGAACACCAAAGCTACGCCTTACACTGATTTGCAAGCATTTATCTTGGCCGGTGGTTCTCAAACTTTGGAATGCATCAGAATCCCCTGAGGGTTTTGTTGAAACATAGATTGTTGAATCCCACCCCCAGAGGTTCTGATTCATTTTCTAAAGGAGGTTTTTAAGTGATGTTGATGCTGCTGGCCTGAAGACCACACTTTCAGATCCACTGCCCTAGGATGTACATCCTGGAGTAAAATTGCTGGGTCAAATAATTGTGCATCTTCAGCTTTACAAAATTGTGCCAAATTGCTCTGCAAAGGAGTTTTAATGATATGCTCTCCCACAACAAGCAAGTTGTCTTTCTCAAATCCACACCACACTTGATGTCACAACACTTTTAAGGTTTTACCAATCCAAAGAATATGGAATTATGGCCGGGCACGGTTGCTCATGCCTCTAATCCTAGCACTCTGGGAAGCTGAGGGGGGTGTATCATTTGAGCTCAGGAGTTCGAGACCAGCCTGAGCAAGAGCAAGACCCCATCTCCACTAAAAATGGAAAGAAATTATAGGGACAATCAAATATATAGAAGTACTCGGGGCCGGATGCGGTGGCTCACGCCTGTAATCCTAGCACTCTGGGAGGCCGAGGTGGGCGGATCATTTGAGCTCAGGAGTTCGAGACCAGTCTGAGCAAGAGCGAGACCCCATCTCTACTAAAAATAGAAAGAAATTATAGGGACAATCAAATATATAGAAGTACTCGGGGCCGGATGCGGTGGCTCACGCCTGTAATCCTAGCACTCTGGGAGGCCGAGGTGGGCGGATCGTTTGAGCTCAGGAGTTCGAGACCAGCCTGAGCAAGAGCAAGACCCCATCTCTACTAAAAATGGAAAGAAATTATAGGGACAATCAAATATATAGAAGTACTCGGGGCCGGGCGCGGTGGCTCATGCCTGTAATCCTAGCACTCTGGGAGGCCGAGGTGGGCGGATCGTTTGAGCTCAGGAGTTCGAGACCAGCCTGAGCAAGAGCGAGACCCCATCTCTACTAAAAATAGAAAGAAATTATGGACAGCTAAAAATATATATAGAAAAAATTAGCCGGGCATGGTGGTGCATGCCTGTAGTCCCAGCTACTCGGGAGGCTGAGGCAGTAGGATCACTTGAGCCCAGGAGTTTGAGGTTGCTGTGAGCTAGGCTGACGCCACGACACTCACTCTAGCCTGGGCAATAGAGTGAGACTCTGTCTCAAAAAAAAAAAAAATAATAACAATAATAGAAGTACTCGGGAGGCTGAGGCAGGAGGATTGCTTGAGCCCAGGAGTTTGAGGTTGCTGTGAGCTAGGCTGATGCCACGGCACTCTAGCCCAGGCAACAGAGTGAGACTCTGTACCCCCCCCAAAAAAACAACAACAACAATATGGAATTGTGGTTTTCATTTGAATTTTTATAATTACTAATGAGGTTGGGCATCTTTTTATATATCTGTAGCCATTCAGGCTCGGTTTTCTCTTGTCTGCTTTATCTGTTCATTCCTTTGTTTGTTATTAGGGTGTTTAACTTATGTCAAAAGACAAAATTACAATAAATTTAAAGATCCAATTAGCTTTTATTTGTGCTTCTAGAATTGGGCAACACCTCACTCTGTGAAAATAAAATGAGTGTTGCAATGAACTGAGTAGAGAAGTCTGGCTTTATAGACAGAAAAAATGCTGCAGAAAGCAGAAACAACACAAAAAAATGGATTGGCCATTTCAAAGTTACTTTCCTTATAGGGTTAAAAAAGAGGGGACTTCCTTACTATGCGACTCAGGTTGGTTGACTGGTATTCACCTGCTTTTTGGGAAACTGGTCTGTTTCAAAGTTCTATTTAATTGTGGCACTTAGCACAAGCAAACCCATTCTGGTTTGGCCTGGTCTACTGGGGCCTAGTGCAGGCGGCTAGTCCAAAACAGTGGCCTCCCATAAACCTTGTTTAACTCTTATATAGAGTAATAGTTACTAAACTGTCATCTTTAGAACATAATGTGAGGACAATGCACCTATAATACATTTTTGGGAAATTCAACATATATATTTACACTCAATTTATTATAATATAAAAATTTGTGTTATATCAACCTAAAAGTAAGAAGCTGATGAAAAATTAATATAGAGAGTTTATTTGGGCCAAGGTTGAGGACAGTAGCCTGGGAAACACTTTCAAGTTGCCTTGAGGAGTCTTCCAGGGAGCAAGGAAATGTTCAAGATTTTAAAGAAAAAAGGACAAATCAGGAGAGGGGACAATTACAAAAGTTGTTCAGCAGGAATTCTCATTGGTTTACAGATACAACAGTGGTTAGTGATTGGCTATAGACTGTTGAACTATAGGGTGTATGGCATTTTTATGGCTACTTGGCATCAGGTTAGTCTAGAACCTCATAGCAAGTGGCTTCAAGAGGTAATTATTCTGCTCAAGGGGGAGTGAGAGTGACTGCTGTTATATTTTAAATGCCTCTCCTGATAGTTTTAAAGTGCTGGAATTTCTCAGATAAAAAGGGTTTTTTTTTTTTCTTTCTCAGTTATAATAGGAGAAATAAGAATACAAAATTACATATGTACCACAATATATAAACTAACACCCCAAAACACCATACTTAGAAAAGAAACTAAAAGGAAATATTCTATCACTGTATGTTCAAGTTTACAGATAGGTTTTCTTTTTTTATGGCTTTAAGTATGTACTCTTTCTTCCAATTTTCTATATTTTCAAATTTTTAAATTAAAATAATGTAGTTTCATATTCCATGGAGATTCAGCGCCAAGCTAACACATAAAACAAAAGTCATGTATGTAATATTACCCTGAACATCCCTTAAATTGGGCTGTCTCTCAGAAAGTCCAATAGTGATTGAAGAAATGTTCAGGGTAATTTTGCAATACAACCCATTTTCTGTCTACCATTGGAATTATTGCTGTTTCTTCAGTTGAGTACCAGATAGAGCAACAGAAAAGCAACTGGGTAACATAAGAAAAATCTATATTGTATCTCTTCTTAGAATCACACTTAATCTAGTGAGATGATAATATCAGAGACACCCAGAAACTGGGATCACTGAAGAAAAAGCAGGTTTACACATTTCATCTCATGCTCACCCTACGGTTCATTGAGTGGAATGTTAGGCAGTATAATGCACCATTTAGACTGTTGCTTTCTCCCTCTCTTATTTTTGTGGGGCTAAGGCCATATAGTTGAATTCGCATAAGCTAAATTTGTATATGAGGAGACTCCATTGTACATAGTTTGTTTATAATAGGGAAAAAACCACCTTTTTCAAAGGAACAGATATTCTGGAATACATAAATATATACATGCCCCCTGTTTTCATCATTTACTCAGTCATTCAATAAATATTGCATCTGCTATTTCCAGCACTGGGCTACATAATGGAAGAGATAGAGGAAAAAGTAAAACAATCTCTGTCCCTACCCTCATGGCGCTTAATCAATTAATCAATCAGTCAAATAAAAAATTACCCTGTGATAAAAAAGAGGTACATAGTATCTTGAGAACATATAATAAGGATATTGATGTACACTGAGGGTTTTAGAAAGGCTCCCTGTGAAAGTGACTACTGAGCTGGTTAGGAAGTATGGGATGCTGTGATGTAAGCTGGAGCCAGATGACACTGCCTCATGAGAGCCAACAGCTTAATTTTCAGAAATTTTGAGACAGGTTTTAAATAGCCATTATTAAACATTAAATTATGTAAACTTATAATTAAATTATATCAAAAACAGATCATAAATACTCAAAACTCATCACTTCTTAATTATTTTTACATTTTACTCTTATCTATGCTCTTGAGGTTATCAACTATGCATCTTTTCCCATTCTGAGTAGCAGAATGAAATCATCCTGTCCAGCACCTCTGCACTGCATATGCTACCTGCCCATTAGTGACTTAGCCATGTCAGTTATCAGATCGACTGTCACAGTGTCACAGTGCTTATGTTCAAGTAAATCTTATTTTACTTAATAATGGCCCCCAAGCTCAAGAGTGGTGATGCTGGCAACTCAGCTATGCCAAAGCCATAAGTGCTTCCTTTAAGTGAAAAAGTGAAAGTTCTCAACTTAATAAGGAAAGAAAAAAAAAGTAGGCTGAAGTTGCTAAGATCTACGGTAAGAACAAATCTTTCATCCGTGAAATTGTGCACAGTATATTGTTATAATTGTTCTATTTTATTTTTAGTTATTGTTATTAATCTTTTTACTGTACTTAATTTATAAATTAAACTTTATCATCGGTATGTATGTATAGGAAAAACATAATATAGGGTTTGGTACTATCTGAAGTTTCAGGCCTCCACTGGGGGTCTTGGAACATATCCCCTGAGGATAAGTGAGAACTACTACATCCATGGAAAAGCTGCTTCAGAGCAGTGACGAGTATAGAAGCAAGGCTGGAATGGGTTAAGAAGTGAATAGGAAAAAAGAAAATAGAGGCGCTTTTCCTTCTATTACAAAAAACAATTGTAGGAAATGTACTTACTTACGTTGGCCTAAAAGAAAAATGTTGTGATTTTAACCAAATCAGAAATATTAACTGAATTTAAGCTCCACTTAGGACAAAAGTTCACCTCAATTTATCCATGTAATTTTACCTAGTTCTCTGAGTTCCAGAGGATGAAACTAACTCTGGAAAAACACAATGGTTATAAAACAAAAACTAAATAAAGTTTAGTTTATTTAGTAAAAAAGTAAAAAATAAATAAATACTTTTTAAAAACCACAACAGTAAGTTGTTACCACTGCCATTCCATTTAAGAAACAGCAATTCTACAAAGAAATTGTTACCAAAAAAAATTGCTGCAAAAAAGTCAGCTGGAGAAAGTGAAGCAAGAACGTCACTCTGCTGAGCCTTACCTGGCCCACCCCATTCTGAGTCGATGATTATCACCAGATGCAGGCAAAAGACATGGATATTTTTATATAAATTTCATAAATAAACATAATACTATGAAAATCCTGAGTTTAAAACCCCAGTACAGCCGAGGGAGTACTGTACCTTTGTTTTTATTTGCCTCAAACGGGAGCATATGCATCTTTAGCTGTTAATGGTCACACCCTCCTCTCACTCTGTGTTCCATACAGAGGACGCCTTTCTTTCCTCAGATGCCTTTCTCTCATATCAAAAACCTTATCTAAGTTTCAGCTTGAGTTCTGTCTACCAGTGAGTCTTTTCTGGTTATCACACCTTATTTGGGAAATTTTAGCATTTGTGCTTTTAATGTGTAATACTGCCAACTAGGCCTTGCTCTCAAATTGTTAAATATTTTCCACAAGAGATTATAAAGTTTTAGCATGTAGAGACTGTGATGCCTCATTCTTTCATGTTTCCAAGGCTCTTTGTATTCAAATTAAGTAGAGTACTGTAAACTATTAATAATTATAACTTATACTGCTCAAAGTCCCATTTTCATCCCCAAATCTCCATTCTAAAATTTCTTTGAATAATAAGAGTTAACATTTATTGAGTGATACTATATAGCATTCACTGTTCAAGATACTTTTCACATATTAACACACATAATCTTCCCAACAATCCTATGATATAGATACTACTATTCCTATTTTACAGATAAGAAAACTGAGGTATAGAAAGGCCAAGTGACCGACCCGAAGTCCCACAATTAGTAAGTGGCAGAGTTGGGATTCAAACTAAGACTGACACAGGAGCTCACATTTCTAAATTTTTAGCAACACAAAAATAACTCTTATGAGGCCTGGTCCTCCCTGGCCTTGTTTTAAGATGTGCCTGGATAAGTAGCACAGTTTCACAGCCAGAATTTAAAGAAATTCTACTTTTCTTTTCAAAAAGGGATAAAACATAGTGTACAGCAACACTTAACCAAATCCCCTTCCTTCTCCTGTGTTCTGTCCCCAGGCACTTCGATTCCAAGGCCTTTGTCTAGCGATCACTATCAGTTTTCCAGCCCCCAAAGGGAAAACCACAAAGGCATTCTTTTGATAGATGGCCCCAGGCTCCCTGCTGGCAAAGAGAATCCTTCCTTCAGAAATGTTTATGTTCAGTTGTCAGGGTGGGAGAGAAGGCCATAAAGATACTCACAGTCACTCCTAGAAAATTGCCCTGAGGTAATTTGCGGAGAAGGGAAACTTTGGCTAAATACAAGTTTCTCCTCTGCAAAGTCCATCGAGAGAGTTGTTCAAAAGAAAAGGCTGGCCCACTATTTGCAATAGATTCTCTACATATTGAAACACAGTTATCTCTCTGGGGGTCACAAGCACTTTTAAGACTTTGGCTTTTTTCCTTGGTTTGTTTTTTGCCCGGGCTAGAGTGCCATGGCATCAGCCTAGCTCACAGCAACCTCAGACTCCTGGGCTCAAGCGATCCTCCTGCCTCAGCCTCCCGAGTACCTGAGACTACAGGCATGCACCACCATGCCCGGCTGATGTTTTTTTTAAATATTTTTAGTTGCCCGGCCAAGTTTCCTTCTATTTTTTTAGTAGAGATAGGGTCTCACTCCCGCTCAGGCCGGTCTCAAACTGCTGAGCTCAGACAATCTGACCGCCTCGGCCTCCCAGAGTGCTGGATCACAGGAGCGGGCCACCGCGCCGGGCCGAGACTTTGGCTTTCTTATCAGAAAAATGTTGATTCATACACAAACTTTGAGGAAACGCGTACGTCACAGTCCTAAATTAAGAAACCCTGGCCGTGTGTGGCGACTCAGGCCTGGAACCCTGGCGCTCTAGGCGGAGGCGGGAGGGTCCCCGGAGGCCAGCAGTTCGAGACCCGCCCAAGCCAGGCAAGGCCCCGTCCCTACCTGGAGTCAGCGAGGTCGGCTGGGCGCGGCGGCGCCTGCAGCCCCAGCCACCCACGGAGGCCGACACAGGAGGCCAGGGGTCGCTGGAGCCCAGGAGTCTGAGGCTGCAGCGAGCTGTGAGGACGCCACGACACCACTCTAGCTCGAGGGACAGAGCGAGACTCTGTCTCAAAAAAGAAAAAAAAGAAATCCCTAATGCGGAGGGATTGTGAGCTTTGTTGAATCACACAACTTGTACGTTTTCTTAAGCCCCGGTCATGGCACTTATGGAACACCGGGACCCGCTGTGCCAGTGGCGGCCCACAGGTGGCGCTGCGGGGACAGCTAAGTGGTCCGCCTGCGTCCACCACAGAGGCTGATGGGGACGGGGATTCGATTTTAACTTTTTTAAATTGTGCTAAATATGTTATCATAAAATTTGCCACCTTAACCATTTTTGAGTATACAGTTTGGTGGCATTAATTACTGTGCATTCACAGTGTTTTGCAACCATCACTATTTTCCAAAACCTTTTTGTCACCCCAAACAGAGATTCTATAACCATTAAACAATAATTTCTCATTCTCCCCTCTTCTCAGCCCCTGGTATCCTCAAAGCTACTTCCTGTTTCTATGCATACGCCTATTCTAGATACTTCATGAGTGGAAACCTACACTATTTGTCCTTTTGTGTCTGGCTTATTTCACTTAGCATAATGATTTAATGTTCATCCATGTTGCAGCCTGTGTCAGAACTTCATTTATTTTCATGGATGGATAATATTTCACTATATGGAATATCATACTCTGCTTACCCATTCCCCTGTTGGACACGTGGGTGGCTTCTACCTTTCGGGTACTGTGAATAGCGCTGCAGGACACACTGGCACACAGGCATCTGCTGAAGTCTGCTTTTAATTCCTTTGGGTATATACCCAGAAGTGGAGTTGCTAGCTCACATAGTAATTCTATGATTAACATTTTAAGGAATCAGAAAACACTTTTCTACAGCAGCTGTACCATTTCACAATCCTACCAGCACTGTACAACTGTTCCAATTTCTCCACATTACCAACACTTGCCATTTTCCATTTTTTCTTTTTTTTCCCCCAAAAAATAAAACAGCCATCTTAGTAGATGTAAAGCAGTATCACATGGTGGTTTTGATCTGAATTTTCCTAATGACTAATGGTGTTGAGTATCTTTTCATGTACTTATTGGATATCTGTTATCTTCTCTAGAGAAATGTCTATTCAAGTCCTTTGCCCATTTTCGAATTGGGTTGCCTGTTTGGTTGTTGTTGAGTTGTAAGTGTTCTTCATAGATTCTGGATATTAGACCCATGTCAGACATAAGCTTGGTAAACATTAGGTTGTCCTTATACTTCCTTGATAATGTTCTTTGATGCATAGCAGTTTTAAATTTTGATAAATTATAACATCTATTTTTTCTCTTGTTGCTCATGCTTTTGGTGTCATACCTATGAATCCATTGCAAAATCAAAAGTCTGAAGATTAACTTCTGTTTTCCTCTAAAAGTTTTAGGGTTCTGGATTTTATATTTAGGTCATTGATCTCTTTTGAATTAATTTTTATATATGATGTGAGGTAGGAGGTCCAACTTCATTCTCTACAATGTGGAAATCAAGTTACCCCAGCACCATCTGTTGATGAGACTATTCTTTCTGAATTGGATGGATTCAGTGTCTTGTCAAAAATCTACTGGCCATATAGATCTATGGGTTTATTTCTGAACAATAAATTCTAATTCATCAGTCTATATGTCTATCCTTATTCTAGTGCCACACTGTTTTGATTCCTGTAGCTTTGTAGTAAATTTTGAATTGAGGAAGAGGAGGAGGAGGAAGAAGAGGAGGAGAATTGTTGAGAAAAAGCAGGACAAGGAATGGAAGACTAACTGCAGTTTTGGAAAATGATAGTTTTTTTTTTAAGTTGCTTCCAGCTACAGGGTGCAAAATGAAGAGAAAACATCACCAGGATTTAATTTTGGACGGGGAATGAGGGAGAGGCAAGTCTCAAGGACAAAGTTTCCATTTCTGGCTTACACAGGGTACTGAAGAAAGGACTGTGGGAAGAAGACTAAGTTTGCAGAAGGCAGTGGTGTGTGCATGTGTGTGCTCAGTTTGGTTTGGGGCAGACTAAGTTCAGATGCCTTTTAGAAATCCAAGGGAAGATGCCAAGCAGCTATGTGGAGAAACAGCTGAGGACTTCAGGAGAGCACATGCTGAAGATCTGTGAGACACGTAATAGTAACCAAAACCATAAATGCAGATTTGACTTCCCCAGGACAGAATATGGCAGAAAGAGACCTAGGCCCCAAGAACTAAGAGCAAATCCAGGAGAGCTATCCTATAGAAATCCAGTGAAGATAGGATTTCAAAAAGTGCAGAGTATCACTGAAAAGTCAAAAAGCAAAAGGAACTGAAAAGTCCACTAGATTTAGCAAACTGTTAGTCACTGGTGACTTTAGCAAGAATAATATTATTTTGTTGAAATAATATTGTTCCAAACCAGATCAGGGTAGGGTGGGTTAAGGAGTGAGTGACAGGTGGAGAAACTGAAACAGAAATAGAGCCCTTCCTAGAAGACAGACTGAACAAAGGGAGGACGCAGATGGGAAAGGACCTGGAAAGAGATCAGAAGGCACAGGAAGGTCTACGGTTATGCAAATTTTATCCTCATTTTAATTAAAATACGTACATATGATTTTTCAAAAATCAAACAACTCCAAATCCCATGCCCCTATTGCTGCTACCCTACGGCAATCCCTGCCCTCTATTTTAGTTTTGTTTTTTGGTACTTACCTCTGTATTTATAAGCCCCACCCTTACCTACTGACGTCCTACCTCAAGTCAATTAATCTCTTCCACATACACCCACCCCCAACACAAACACACATACACTATCCTTCCTCTTATCTTCTCAATAAAGTCATACCCCACTTTCTAGTTAAACCAGCATTCACTGTTTTAATTACCAGGACAACGTGCTGACACTCACAACTGCTCTGAACTCTTATCACATCTCCAGCTCCCCAAGACCCAGCCCAGACATTTCCCCAGACACAGAGCAGGGCAACTGTGGGCTCATCTCCTCTATTTACTTCCTCTCGCGACTGCAGTCTTATACTGCCTATTGCCCAGTGCTGGAAAGCAATAGCCTCATGTATTTTACCCAGTTTCATCATGGATGGTGGGAATGTAAGTCCATTAGTAGTTGCTCTGCCCTGGCCAGAAGTAGAAGTCTAGACTCTCTCCTAGTACCCCTGTTTCTAGAAGGGCATCACCCACTTTCAAGACAGTCTAAATGAGAACTGTTCTCATTTGCCCTTTTCAGAAAATACACCTCAAGTCTTTTGCAGTATAGAAAAGGGTAGTGAGCTGGCTGCAGGTGCTGGGGAAGGGCTGTGTGCACGTAACTACCACAGACTGGGAGCGATCACCCTATTCTCAGCCCCCTTCACTTCCCCACCCTCAGAGGGACCTGGTGCCTTTAATTCTTGAGATTTCAATGGTTTTGAGGCTCAAACTGGCATGTTCCTTGACCTTCCCTCTGAGGCACTTACCTTTCCTGCTAAATCAAAAGACACTTCCACCACTTTCTTTCCAGTTTCCAAAATGTCATCTTTTCTACACTCTAGTCTATCTCATTCTTTTTGTCTATATATATGGATATACATACATGCACACACACACACACGCACACACACACACATAACACTCATTTCGATAGGGTTTCAGGAAAGAATGCACATTCAGTTAATCTTGTTCCAACAAAGGTCATGTTTGAACTGTTTGTTTCAAATACGATAGACTTCAAAATGTTTGAGATTCGACAAAAAGATTCACTGGAAAGGATGAGGTTGACTATATAAGAGAGAAAAGACATACCTAAAGTTTTTCTAAAGCCAGAAGATCAAATTCAAGCCAGAGAAAACATAGTTTTTAATAAGAACAAAAAAAGTATATCACATGTAAATTAATAACTTTGGCCATATTTGAAAAGATTTATTAATATTTATAAATCTAAAGAATCCTAAGGAAAATAATTATCTTCTCCTAAATAGAAATTCAGCAATATGCCATAAAATTATTGAAATCAATATAAAAGAATAGTGAAAAGAAAGTATTCAATTTTCTCCTGCTTAATCATAAAAAGTGGGGCACTATAAAGGGCTTCTCTGTTAGCCTCAAGTATTTGATGCATAAAAATGTCCTATGTATCTACACAACCTGCACTGGACCTGCCAGAGCACAGCACAGTTCCCATAAGAGTTAGTTTGTTTTGACACTTTCTTTACATTCTGTGGGACAGAGACTGTATGCTGTTCAGCATGGGATCCATAGCTTAACGTGGAAAAGTCTGAATTTAATAATTCCAAAACACTGTACAACACTGTATCCTGGGGAAGTAAATAAATCTATATAAACAGAAATTTTGGGTGCTGATTGCATAATTCAAATTTTTGCTTTCTTTCTTTTTTTTTGAAATGGAGTCTCACTCTGTGGCCTGGGCCAGTGTACAGTGGTGTCATCACAGCCCACTGCAACCTCAGACTACTGGGCTCCAGCGATTCTCCTGCCTCAGCCTCCCGACTCGCTGGGACTACAGGCGTGTACTACTCCACCTGGCTAATTTTTCTATTTTTTGTAGAGACAGGATCTCATTCTTTCTCAGGATGGTCTTGAACTCCTGGCCTCAAACAATTCTCCCACCTCAGCCTCCCAGAGTGCAAAGATTACAGGTGTGAGCCAAATTTTTGCATTCTGAACATATCAAAAACACTATCACATACAAAAATGACCTAAAGCACAGTTTTGCTGTCTACACATTTCTCCATAAAAATGGAAGTCTGCAAAAAATCATAAATTATGGAAGAGATTTGAGTTGTAATAGCTTATCAACAATATACTACATAAAAAAATGAGTATATCACCTTGATCTAAAAATTTTAGAACTACATTATGAAACCTAGGCTGTTAGTTTCTGTACTTGCTACAAATGATTTTGGTTTTATCCAAAGTGGGTTATGTGTCCAAACCTAACAAATATTAAATTACAAATTTCCTCCATTAAAAACCCTAATATTTTACACTTCTAATAGAAGACAGCCTATAAATATATAAAGCTAAAATTTCAAACTGTAAAAAATTCTTTATTCACAGAAAGGAAAAACTCTTTCATAAGGAAGAATGTCATTTGCAAGCAATAGGGAGTAATAATTATTAGTGACTATTCATTTCTGCAGGGACATAAAGAACTAGAAGGTTAAAAGGTTTTGTTTTCTTTTTTACATCTTGTCATGTAAAATTATGATTAAATATAACATAAATGTCTCCCTATTCAGCAAAGATAAACAAGTATTCTCATAAAAATATAGCTAAGAGTTGAAAATATTTGATGTTAGACAACACTACTAATTTTGCATAATTTTGCACTCCACATTGTTGGGCCAACAAAGTTTTTTACCAGTGATCTAAATCAATACTGCAATTGGAAGTTTATGGAATTATAAACATAATACATTGTATTTTTGTGATAACTTTCTAGTTTGTATTGATCAATGACGGTCATTTCTAATGACTTTTCCTAAAATGTTTTTGAATGCTTAAAATTAACTCTATTACTATCAAAGAAAATTACTCTCAGCTGTCTATAGCAATTCATATCAAAAGCACACCTAATTTTGTTTAATGGACATTAAAGAAAATAGGAAAAGTGCCCAGTTCTATTAAAAGTGCATATTCCCTTTAGTGGGAAGTGCTGTAAAATTTTACTTATTTCAAAAATTAACCTAGAATCATTCATCCAATGTTTTTGAGCACCTACTATTTGCTAAGCACTGCTCTAGGTACTCAGGATATAGTGGTGAATGATTCAGAAAGGTTCCTATACTTATATGGCTTACTGTTAACATTTGAGGGTATTGGGGGAACAGACAATAAATGTGAAAACAAAAGGATGATTTCAGATAGTGACAAGTCCTGTGAAAAAAAGAAAAGAAAAGGAAAAAATCAGCAGGCAATGGGGAGGGCCACTTTAGATTGGGTGGTCAAGGTTGCTATGGTGGTCATCAGTGTTGTTCACTAAATACTTCTAGTTGTCCTAAGCACCAGCAGTATTGCACTTGTAAAGGAAAATAAAAATCTCAGGACCCTCCAACTCCCTATGCCAAAGGGAAGGTCAAGCCCAGATGCTGAGTCATGCAACACCCTCTTGCAAATGAACAGCTGTTACTAACACTATGGCCAGATTGCCACAGAAAGGTAAAAATAGGCTTCAGGCATCTACAGGGACAGTTCCCACAGATCATTCATAAGAACACTGTTTGCTGGCCTCCCATCAATGAGGACATTCAAATTGTAACTTCCAGGTCTGCAGGCTAAGTCTAGCTCCTAAAACTAAAGGCCACTTTGATTCCACACTAATAATGTGGATTACAAGTTTATCTTCCCAAGTGCAGAACAGAGACAAGACCATTCTTTCTTCCAGCTACCCAGGGACATCTGTATAACCGATTCTTCCTTTACTCCCTTTTCTCTTCAAACATTTTCCTTAACCCTGTGTAAAATGCAGATTTCCTGGCAGTAACTAAAATCTCACAAGAATGTAACCATTTGCATCACGGCCCACCCTCTCCCCTTTTCTCTTTCTATATGCCCTCACTCTTTAAATACTGAGTTTCCAAATCCCTCTTCAGATAGCACAGGTCACAGATGCTTCTGTGGTTTGTCCTTGAACTTTGGCTTCGTAATCCTCCACTGACTGAGATCTTTGCCTGGCCACCTATTTGGGTTGTCACACTTCCCCATAGCCCTAAAAAAGTGATTTATGACACTTGGCATTTGAAGATTCAAGAATCTTACTCTGATTTGCTACACTTTTTCTATACACCACAGGCAATGGCAATGCCCCGATGGTGGCTGCTGTCAGCCTCCTACCAGAAGGAGGACCATTCGAGGCAGAGCTCCCACTAACCCATGATGGATGGGTAGTATGAGCAAGACCTGTTGTTTTGAACCACTGAGGTTTGAGGTTGCTTCTTTCACAGCACAACCTAACCAATCCTGCCTATCATAGAAAGTTAAGGAGATCATAAATGAAGTAAAACTTAAATGATGAAAAAGAGCTAGGCACACCAAGGGGAAAACACATGCAAAGACATAACTGAGAAAGGACAGTGGCGGGAGTGTGGTGAATAAGGATAATCGTATGAAGGAGGTGGAGAGCTGTACTCAGATCAGGCCACGCAGGATTGAAAGCAGACTGTGGGCGGCTTGGGCTCAATACCATTTCCATAGGCGAGCAAGGTGGGGATTCTAAGCTGGAGTGGGTGGGATGGGCATGGGGGGGCTTTTAAGGGAAAAGCTACCTAACGAATCATGAACAGGTAAAAAGTCCATTTCTACCACCAAATTCCAGATGACTGGTCTCAGGCTCAGACAAGAGACCAAACTGTACCTTTCTGGAGAAATTAAATGATCCCAGAGAAAGAACCTTCAGACACTGACATCTGAAGAAACCTAAAGAAACAGCCATCTGACCACCTGACATCCCAACAGTAAAACCCACACAAAGAATATCCAATTAGCTTCCCAATGTCTCACTCATAAATACAGACAGACAGCCAGGAATCACCAGACATTTGAGACCGGCTTCTCCACAAAAGAGTGAAAGAGGTCACATGGAGCAAACAGAAAATACATATAATTGATATCATAGAAGAGTAAGAAATGGAATCGCACCTATAAACCACAAATAGGATACTCTAAATAGAAATATTCAAAAAACTTTAAAATATGATAAACAAATTCAATTAAAGGGTTAGAAAATAAAGTTGAGGCAATCTTGCACAAAGTAGAAACAAAAGACAAGAAATGCACAAATAGGAGATAAGAGAAAAAAACTTTGTGATACAATATCTGAATAACAAGAGTTACAGAATGAAAACAGAGGGGAAAAATCATTCAAGAAAAGTACCTACCAATGAAAATTGTCATCTGCAAATGGACAAAGACCATGAAATGCCCAGCATATGAATGGAAGGAAGCGCAAAGCACATCCACCTGGAAAGTCAGACACTGGTGGTAAGAAGAGGAGATGAAAGGCTCCCCAGGGTAGGTGACAGGAGAGGTCATAAAACAAACTGGTATCAGATTTCTCAGTAGCAACTGTGGAAGCTAGAAAATCATGGGTGAATGCCTTCAAAATTCAAAAAAAAAAAAAAAAAAAAAAGAAGTGGAAGATGAAGATGTGACTCAATTGCTACAATAACAGGATAGAACTTTAACACATGAGAAGTTGCTTCTTATGAATGAGCAAAGAAAGTGGTTTCTTCAAATAGAATCTACTCCTGGTGAAGATACAGTGAACATCATTTAAATGACAACAAACGATTTAATAAATTTAATTGATAAAGCAGTGGCAGGGTTTGAGAAGACAGACTCCAGGGTTTTTTGTTTTGTTTTGTTTTTGGAGACAGGGTCTTGCGCTCTTGCCTGAGCTAGAGTGCAGTGACATCATCATAGCTCACTGCAACCTCAAACTCCTGGGCTCAAGCCATCCTCCTGCCTTAGCCTCTCAAGTAGCTTAGACTACAGGCACATGCCACCCCCCCAGTTAATTTTTCTACTTTTTACTCTATAAAAAGTAGAGACAGGGTCTTGCTATGTTGCTCAAGCTGGTCTTAAACTCCTGACCTCAAGAGATCCTCCTGCCTGAGCCTTTCCTATGACTCAAAATCCAGAAGCAAAGCAAGTGAAAGGCTGAAAAATGTGACTACCACCACATACACACAAAAACACAAAAAGACCCCACAAAACCTAAAGCAAACAAGCAAAATTAAAACCTTTTATATGTCCAAAGTACACCATAAACAAGGTAAAAATATAAATGACAAATGGGATAGGTAAAAGAAATTTTTACAAATTAAATTATGAATTAAGGGTTAATATTCTTGATATGTTAAAAAAAAAAAAAAAAAAGAAACCTCTAAAATTTCAGAAAAAGCCCCAAAAACCCAATGGAAAAACTGAGCAAAAGATATGGACAAACAGAAAACACAACACAAAAGGTCAAGTTATGGAAAGACAATTTCTCTTAGAGAAGACCAATTTCTAAACTACATCTAATATAGCATTTCTATTTAATACCTATCAGACTCGCAAAACTATAGAAGCCTGGCAATGTACTCTGTCATACAACTGTACAGAAACAAGGATTCTCATACAGCAGTGGTGGGAACAGAAAATGTCTCAATCTTTATGGAGGGGAATGTGGCAATAACCACCAAGATTACATATGCATTTTCTCTTTGACCCAGCAATCCCACTGGCAAAATCAAAAATGATGTACCTACACATTCATGTCTCATAGCAGTCTTTGTAGTAGTAAATCCGCAAGGAACTGGTGGAATGCAGTGCAGGGCATCTACACAGTGGAATGCAAACAAACTAGAATAAAGGGATCATATCATGTCAAAAGGCAACCAAAGAAAAAATATTAATGGATAAAGTGGACTACGTCAAAATTAAAAACTTTTATGTTTCAAAGGACACCATCAAGAAAGTGACAGCCACAGAATGGTCAAAAAGACCTGCAAATCCTACATCTGATAAAAGACTTCTACTCAAAACACATAAAAGGTTTTTACAATTCAATATAAAGACAACCCAACTAAAACATGGACAAAGGATGTGAACAGACATTTATTCAAAGAAGATAAACAAACGGCCAATAAGCACAAGGATGCTCAACATCACTAGTCATTAGAGAAAAGCAAATGAAAATCACAATGAGATGCCACTTTATGACCACCAGGATAGCTATAGTCAGGAAATCCGGACAATAACAAGTGCTGACAAAGATTCAGAGAAACTGGTATTTTCATACATTGCTGGTAGGAATGTAAAATGGTACAGCTGCTTTCAAAAGCAGTTCAGCAGTTCCTCAAAAAGAAAACAGAGTTGCCACATGACCACAGCAATTCCACTTCTACATACATGCCCAAAAGAACTGAAAATATATGTCCACACAGAAACAGGTACATGTATATTCACAGCATTATTATTCATAATAGCCAAAAAGTGGGAAAAACGCAAATGTCCATCAACTGATCAATGGATAAACAAAATGTGTTACACCCAATGGAATATTATTGACACAATGAAACATTATTCAGCCATAAAAAGGAATGAAGTAGTGACACATGCTACAACATGGATGAACCTGGAAAACATTCTAAGTAAAAGAAGCCAGACACAAAAGCCAACATATTTAGATGATTTCACACATATGAAATGTCCAGAATAGAAAATCCAGAGACAGAAAGTGGAACAGTGAATGCCAGGGGCTGGGGTGAGAAGAGAATGGGAGATGACTGATATCGCATCTGCGGTTTCTTTTGGGGACAGTGAAAATGTTCTAAAATCAGATACTAGTAACAGCTACAAAACCTTGTAAATAGACTAGAAACCACAGAATCATATTTATGGAAAAAAGTTACTGGAGCCAATTTACATGTCACTTTGTTCAAGTGGGGAGTCAGCAGAGGATTATTTTTGTAGCTTCTATGTAAAATTATCAATTTACAAAGAATTTTCAATGATTCCTGTTTTTTCCATGTGTTTCCTCTTCCTTTGAGACTTTCCCCCACCCGCTAGGAAAGTTTCCCTCATTACTGTTACTATTAACTTTTAAAAGTGTCTGTTATGGACATTTTTCAAGCATACAAAAGTAGAGAGAATTATATAAGCCTTTTGTGCTACAATAGTTTATTAACATGTGCCATGTATTTTAAATCTAAATTATTTTCCTGAAATTGCCAAGACCCAGGCCACAGCCTGAGGCATGGCTAATCACTCAAACCTGCCAGGATGGTGCTGGGCCAGTCATGTAACGCTTTCAGGCTAACTTTGGGTGAATTCTGGCAAACTATTTCCTTCACTCACAATGACATTTCTCAAACTTTCTCCTTCACTATCTTTGAAGATAGGATGGGCAAGGTAACTAGTGACCATTACATCATCTAAGGAGCAGGGTTCCATAAAAAAGGAAGAGAAAGAAGAGTGAAAACAATGCACGTCATTAGACTGTTTCAGCCTTTGTCCTTTCTCACAATAAAGTGCCATTCTCCTAAGTGATATAATGTCTACTTAAAGTGTAAGGCTTGATAAAGTATAAAATCCATCCCCATATACACCAAAACATACCCAGAATGTAGAATACAGATATTTAAAATGTAAGGTAACTGAATATATTTAGTTATACTTTACTAGTGTGTTGCTCTCCCAAATGTAAACTCTATGTTTAAGATATCACCAGTTCACTGCCTTGAAGCAGTTCTCAGGCCACAGTGCAGGGACGGAGACTCCAAAAGGAGCCTGAGGACTGAGCTGTGGAGACAGAGACCAGAGACTGAAGTGGCCAATTTTCAGTTTAGCCTTTTTTCAGAGAATTCATATTTTTCAAAGGCAATTATTTTCTGTGATTCATACTTCAGATTCTTTTCCTTTCCTGTTATTTACATATTTAGGATAATAGTATGAAATGGTACCTACTTAAGAATACTGACTCACAATAGTATAACCACCTAACATTTTCTACTCTGTTCAAGATCAAATTTTATAAAAATATTCTCTTTAAAATGCAATTCTAACAGCAGCAATTAAGAATATAATTCTTGACTGTATCGGATCATCTGAAACTGAGAAAATTATGTGTATTAAGAAAATTTGACTGAACACACTTTAAAAACACAGAACTTTGTGTGTTCTCCCCTGAGGTAAACTGAGAAGACAGAACACTGACACCACTGGGAATCCAGCCACCTGGGGAAGGACCGTGTCACACAGCGGGAGAAGCTAACAAAGAATGCAGACCAGACTCTGCTGAACACCCTGTCAACAGTACCAGGCCCAGGGAGGCTTTCCTGTCACTTCCTAGATGTCCCTCTTCCTTTAAAACCAATCTGCCACGCACCTTGACTTTTGTGAAACTGGTGGAGAATTATGAACCTATATTACAGAGGAATTAAAGAAACCTGTGGAAATTATCACAACTGCCTAGGTCCTAGGATCACTATGAAGCCTCAAAATGCTTGTGTGAGAAATCCAGTTAGCAAGGAGTGAACACAGATATTGTCCAGTAGTGGCTGAAGCCACAGTAAGTCTTACAGCTCAAGGACTTCTTCCCAGGGCAAAGGAAGTAAGTCATAATCTTCTAGAACTCAGCTGAAAGACTTTGAATCTCCTCCTCTGGATGGCCATCCCCACTGAACAACCTGTAGGTGGAAATGCCACCCCTAACCTGAAGGAACAGGAAGAATCATCTGAAACCCAGATAAAGGCCAGGGAAAAGAGGAGGCTAGCCAGAGAGCAGGGCACAGCCCGGAAAACTTTCTCAGGTTGTCTCACCACGGAGTGCAGATGTGACCCCAAGACGGTTGGTCCGACTGCCCTAGGGAAAGGCTTCCAAGCTTTTCTGATTTTCCTACAGGATTATGAGAAATCCAGAGCACTGAGGGCAGAAGGGGCAGGAATGCCATGCTGCTGCTTTTCAGTCCAGTTACTGGAATGCCCAGACATTCAAACTGGACGTCAGCCTATCTCCTGAATATTACCTACCTCAAGATATGGTACATATTCACCTGTGATTATAGCTATATCTAAGCCCATCGGGGGACATCAGCCAATGGGACCTTTGATATCCATCTTACCTAGCAACACGGTAGCATTTCTGAGGAACCTGAAAAGACTTAAGGCTTTCTTCTAGGATGCATTTATTTTTCAGGTTGTGTTTTTTTCCCCCAGATTGTTTTAATTATCATCTTTTTCCCCCCAGGAAACTTAATTGATCTGATTCTTGAAAGAGAATTTCTGAGATTTAGAGCTAAAGGGCCCAGGGTACACCATTTTCTATAATCTATTCCAAAAAGAAATATTTAAAAAGAAAGCATGAATACCACTTAGAAAAATAAAAAATTTGAAATGTGAAACATTTAAAAAAGTGTAACTTTTAAAACTTAGAGCTTAGATCCATCCCCAGAGATTCTGGTTTAATGTTTTTTTTAAAATTTAAAAAGCAATTTAGATGCTCACTCATGATTGAGAACCAGCATGCTTAATATTGTTTCTTCCTAATGTGACTTGTGTAGCACCGTCACCTAAAATCCCAAATAATTCATTTAAAACAATATGGTACAAATACTACTGTAACTAAGGCTTACAATAGTACATTTTTCATCAGCATTTGTCTAAAACTGCAGGTGAACCAAGAGAAAGTCCAACTTTATATTAGACTGCTGGTCGTTTGGCTTTTAAGTCACTTGAAAGTAACTGGGACTAAAACTAGTTTTATTTGAATAGTCCTTCAAAAAAAACTTTCAAATGATTCAAATGGCAGTTTCTTGCCTGAAACAAACCAACATGAATATTAATCACAAGTAAGAGGCTTCTTAAGATTGTGTAGACTGGGCGCGGTGGCTCACGCCTGTAATCCTAGCACTCTGGGAGGCCGAGGCGGGTGGATCGCTCGAGGTCAGGAGTTCGAGACCAGCCTGAGCAAGAGCGAGACCCCGTCTCTACTAAAAATAGAAAGAAATTATATGGACAACTAAAATATATATATATAGAAAAAATGAGCCGGGCATGGTGGCACATGCCTGTAGTCCCAGCTACTTGGGAGGCTGAGGCAGTAGGATCGCTTAAGCCCAGGAGTTTGAGGTTGCTGTGAGCTACACTGACGCCACGGCACTCACTCTAGCCCGGGCAACAGAGTGAGACTCTGTCTCAAAAAAAAAAAAAAAAAAGATTGTGTAGAACATATATGTGAAGAGTGGTAAATAAGTAGGTATTTCAAAAGAAACGTTTCAGGTATGTTGATATTAAATGATATTAAACTTGATATTTCCAAACATATAAGAGAAATGATAAATTGTAAGTACAGTAGAAAAAAATTACTTTAGACTTTATATTGTCTATAATTTAAAAAGATAACATCTCTAATGGTAAATACACCTCCTCCCAAAACCTATTAAATTTGCCATCAATGGAAATCCCAAATAAATTATTCTTATTTTTTGACCAGGCAGTTAAAATAAGCATATTTTATATTAATTGGGGAAGGGCCCCATGTCAAAATTCAATTCAAAATTAAGGACTTGCTCTCTCAAACAGCATTTTTCAGATGCACTTTTGAGACAGAAAAACAAACAATAAGCAGGTAAATCAAGAATCTACAAAAAGAGAAAACTAAAAAATTCATAATAGCTTCCCAGTTGAGAGAGCTTCTCTATACTTAGCCTTCCTTAAAAAAATTTTTTTTCTAAAATCTTTCCAAAGCTATCAAATATGAGAAAATCATATTTAATAACCCACTGGAACATTACTGTGGATGGCTGTCAGGATGATCTGGATCTGTGGATGCTATAACTTACTCCATCTGTTACTCTCTTCACCACATGCTTCTCATGAAATGGTATTTTATTTTAGATGACAGTGCACACCTAATGGAATTCTGAAGCCTTAGCATTTACCACAGCTTTCAAGAAATTAGCTATTTCAATGTAAATTGAACTTATCCAGGAGAAGGTATGTTAAAAGATTCCTCAAGACAATGACTTCCCCTTTCAAGACAAGAATGCTTTAATGTTGGAGTTAATTCAAGTGTTTTCAAACATTTTTCTCCATTACATAAGTATTAAAATAAAGATCATAGGTCTCCCCGCCTCCACTGCTCCTGCCTCAAGTTATCTTTATAACGTGAGCTACCATAGTGACAGCAAGAAAGTGAGCCAATTATCCACACTTGTTCTTAGATTGCCAGCTATCATCACCAGTGAAATTGGAATTAACCAGAACTTTATATATGGAATGTTTTGATTACCAGGAGTTTCCTAATATCCTGCCTTTCCACCTCCTGCTTTTGTAGGTAGAATGAGCATAGTTTTTATATTCTGTTAATATTACATACTTTTGGAGACTTATAAAGGTACATTGGGAACATGAAGGCATATCAGTACAAAGACTCAAGAGGTTGATGTGTTTTAGGGAGACAGAATAGCATAACATACTACAGGTTTGGTAGTCATACCCATGGATTGAAACCAATTTGATTATGTCTGTGTGAACTTGGGTACCAGCAATTTAACTGTGTCTCTTCCCTTATTATAAAATTGTTATAACAACATTCCCCTCATGATGCTGTTGTGAAGACTAAATGGAAAATGTACACTGCCTAGTATGGAAGATGCTCAATGATGGACATCTTAAAAAAAAATGGTAGTGCCATAGGCACTGTTTGTGATAAAACCTAGCTTGCTAGAAACTGCTTGCAAAGTGGACTTGCAAAGTGATCTAATGTGCATAGTCAAATTAAAATGTATGTAAGTCAGATTCTCTTGCTATAAACCATAGTATCTAACTAAATTTTTTAAGTAGTATTTTTAATCCCACTTATGAGAATTAATGTGACAAGCTCTCAACAGAAATCCATTGAAAAATATTTGTATATCTTGCTTTTATGTTCATATGATAAATGCTTAAACTAAGAAAGAAGATCCTACATTCTTTAAATTATATTTTAAATTTACTTAACATACAAGCTGACCAAACCAGGAAAAAAAACAAAAAAAACAAAAAACCAACACTGAAAACTTTTAAATGGGTCTACCTTTCACTTAAATGCCCAGATAATATCTGGAGAACATAATATATGTTTGATATTTAATACAGGTCTATTTTTCAACAGAGTAGTGTAAAAAATTAACATAAGAAAGTTGCTTTTAGGCCAGGAGTGGTGGCTCATGCCTTAATCCTAGCACTCTGGGAGGCTGAGATGGGCAGATTGGTAGAGGTCAGGAGTTCAAGACCAGCCTGAGCAAGAGCGAGACCCTGGCTCTACTAAAAATAGAAAGAAATTAGCTGGACAACTAAAAATATATAGAAAAAATTAGCCGGTCATGGTGGCACATACCTGTAGTCCCAGCTACTCCGGAGGCTAAAGCAGCAGGTTTGCTTGACGCCAGGAATTTGAGGTTGCTGTGAGCTAGGCTGATGCCAGGGCACTCTAGCCAAAAAAAAAAAAAAAAAAAAAAGTAAGTTGATTTTAAAAACCCTCAGGTGATTAATACAGTAAAAAAGTTACAAATTAGAATAAATTTTAAATCATCAGTGCTAACACCTCACAAGTAATTTTAACTCAAATACAATGTATCTTATTTCAGCTTCTGTTCCACAGTACCCTGGACTTACTCTCTTCTGTTACACTTTATTGTGCTTCCTTCAGTAATTGCGTTACTCTGAACTATAAACTCTGCAATGGCAAGAACTCTCTTATCTTGTTCACCTCAGCACCTAGCAAGTGTATGGCACAAAGCAGAGTTTCAATAAATAACAATGTATTAATAAATGAAGTTAAGACATTAAAATTGCATATATTCTACTTGTACAAAAAATGCAATTTTAATGTGATTTTATGAAACAGATTTAATTATGAAGTAACTTGAACTATAAAAGCATTTATTTAAAATGAAACTAGCTTACCTACTATACTTATTATTCAGTTTAAAAAATAAAACTTTGTGTACAAGTTTTCAGCAACACACATTTTCCAACTAACATATAAGATAATGTGATCTGGAAATGTATCACTCTCATTTCTGAAGAACATACAGATAACAGTCTATGTGACTCCTTCAAAACTCTGATGCAACAGTATTCTATTACCTTCATCATTTCTCTTTTTGATTTTACATAAAGGTAGACAAACTTTTAGCCATTTATGGAGCAGTCTGGACAATTGCTGATGTTACCAACTGTAACTGAAATCTGCCACATACCCAGTGCAAATGCAACTTTACAATGATTTAACAGTGTGAATAAATTGCTTCAGTGTTTGCACATAAGGGTATTTCTATTGCTATCTGATCAAACACATTTAAAAGATCTTACCCTGCACCTTAATTGTGAAAATATATTCCAAGATGCTAAATTTCCCTTAAAAGAAACCTGAGTTAAAAATCAGAATACTACTCTGAAATAGAAAATATACAAAAAAGAAAGATT
This sequence comes from Eulemur rufifrons, assembly GCF_041146395.1. NCBI lineage: Eukaryota > Metazoa > Chordata > Mammalia > Primates > Lemuridae > Eulemur > Eulemur rufifrons. The sequence goes on from NC_091010.1 coordinate 71,674,639, forward strand.
AACTAAATATCTAATTAGATTATTTGTTGAATTAAATATCTAATTTCCTAAGTTTCCCTCCTAAAGTATGTAATGGATTATACAAATACTAAGAAAACTCCAAATAATTTTTATGTTATAGACTATTTCTTTCCATTTGTAACTAATTTTGATATTAAAGCTCATATAGCATTTTCACAATACAAACTAAGTAACTTTTTATGAATTTCCTACAGAAAAAACATAACAGCAGGTACCTATGCACACCTAAGCTCTTTCTTTAAAGCAATACTTCATTTCTGTATATGTTTTAAAAATTAAAGTTAAGCCATGATTACTCAAAAAGACTATTTTATTGAGTATTTAGATTTAGAGTCTTATCTCTCTCCCATTATCTTCATTTCTATCATTTACCTCTTATTCCAGGGATTCTCAAACTTTCATGTGACACGGATCACATTCTCTCTCAAAACATCTGATTCCCCCACTTCTCTTCTGTGTGTGTTTTTCTGTTTGTCATGCAATGGGATGGGAGGAGGGGTGTGCTACAAGGAGGTGAACCTTCTATAACTTAAAGGAGGACTGCTATGCTTTTAAGATAATACGTAAGGGTTTTAAGTGAGATAATGTTTGTAAATAATTGCACAGTGGCTGATATACAGTAGACAGACAATACATGATATTAATACATATTATTGTAACTCATCTGTGTTATAAAATCGTAGACACCAAAACATTTCAAAAACCAAGACTACTGGGGGACAAAGCACTGACAACCTGCAGTGCAACCTCTGCACAGAGTCTCCGCGCCAAAGCAGATTCATACTTGTTTTGAAATGTGACAGTGGCACTGCAAGTAAGTAACTCAAAGTCAATACGTGAGAGATACAAGTAGACATTGAACTCAAATCAATTACTTTTTACTTCTTGTGAAAATTCCTAGTAAAAATGTTGGTAAGGGATTAAGGACAAGAATACTCCCTACACACCATGTATGACATGCGGTACTATGTATACACCGTTGTCTATGACACCAAGTATTTCGTATACACTGTATGAGACAACAGGTAGCGCTTGCATACACAGCGTGACAAGGGCAGTGTGTACACACAGTACATAGGGCGCCGTGTAAAACACCAGGTGCTGTGCAAACCCGCAAAGCACACACACACACACACACACACCCCGCAAGCGCCTCCACAGCTGGCTCTGAAGAAAAGCGCGAGGCAGGACAGAGCAAAGGAAAGTTCGCGGCCGGCCGCCCCCAAGGAGCCCCCTCGTCCCAGCGCGGCCCGGCAGCTTCTCCCCAGAGCTCCGCCGGGAGGAGGCGGCGGACCCCGCAGGACAGTCCCGGAGGCCCGCGAGGACCCGTTGAGGCAGCGGCGGCCTCGCTCCCGGGGTCGCCCGCAGCCCCCTGGACACGCACGGACCCCTGCCTGGCCTCGGCCCGACCCTGCGCCGCGGCTCCCACCGCCCACGGCGCCCGGAGCCCGCGAAGCGTCGTCTCCTCTCCGCCCTCCGCACCCCGGGGCCCGCGCTGCCGGCTGGCCCCACCGCGCAGGGCCGGAGGCCTGGCCGGGCGGGCGGCGCAGGGGCCCGGCGGGCGTGCTCACGCGACTGTGCAGCTTCCCGGCCCAAGCAGGCCCCGCGCCCCCGGGCTTTCCCCACCATTGTTCTCCGGCTCCGCCGCCGCCCCCGCCCCGCCCCCGCGCCCGGCCCTCCCGCCGGAGCCGCCTGTTCCCGCCGCCGGCGCCTTTGGGGCCTGAGCAGGGACGGGCGGGCGCCATGTTGGCGGCGCCGCCTCAGAGGACGCCGCGGGGACCCGCCGCCCGCGTTACTATGTGTCCTCGCCAGCCGGCTGTGGCCAGAAGCCGGAGCGGTGGCAGGAAGTTAGGTGCCGTCGCCAGGACAGTTGGCGTCCCCGCGGGCTGCTCCTCCCTGCCGCCCGGATAGGCTGTGCCCGCGGGAGCCCTGCACGCACTCCTACCTCCGCTCCCTCCCGGCTCCCGCGCCGCTGCCCACAGCCGCTTCAGCACGTTCCCGCGCAGCCGCAGGCGCCCTCTGTCCCCACACGCGCCAAGGCGGCAGCCGGCGTCCGCGGTCCTAGCGCCGCTGGTTCTGCAGGCAACAAAACCGGCCACCTGGTTTTAATATCTTTTTAATCTGTGGTCAAGAGGAATTGCAGACAGGTGCTACATTCCCATTCCGTGCATATGCAAACAGGACTGCAACAAGAACAGGACCAGCCGTTACCAATTTGGCAAGGTCACCCTAAATCTGCGTTCCAAGTAGGTTGTCTATCAAAGTCAGTCTGTATCTGACATCTAAGGGGAGCAGATCCCGTACACCTGTGGTTCAAGGAAGTATCAGCGATAAGCATACTTTTATAATGCTCACATATTTTCCCTCTTGTCCTTTCTCCTAGAAGTTTGGAAGGAAGACCTTTCAGCTAAAATGTCTTGCACTCGTTATCAGTGGGCATATGTAGCAGTCAAGTGAGGTCTGAAAATAGGCAAGTACAGTACAGTAAGTTATTTTGAGAGAGAGAGAGAGACCACATTCACATAACTTTTGTTATAGTATTTTGTTATAATTCTTCCATTTATTATTGTTGTAAATCTCTTATTATGCCTAATCTATGAATTAAACTTTATCATAAACATGTATGTGTAGGCAAAAATCATAGTATAAGTAAGGTTTGATAGTATCCTGGTTTCAGGCGTCCACAGGGGGCCTACCTGAGAATCATGGGAAAGACACTACGGGGCCCCACCTCCTCTTTCGCTGGGCATGGAGGCTCCACCTCCTCCCAGGATTGGCTCAGGATTCCCGGCTTCTCCCCCATAGGACGTGGCCATCCCATCTCCCCTCATGCAGGGCCTGGCAGCCCCGCCTGCTCTAACGGTGGAGGTGGAGCATTGGCTAAACCGCCCTCCCTCTGGGCAAGGGGCCCTGCCTCCTCTCAAAGAGGTTGTAGTGGCCCCACTTCCTCTAACAGTGGGTGGGAGGCAATGGCCCCTCCTCCACTCATGCAGGGCAGAGCAGCCACACCTGCTCTAAGCTGGATACAGGCCCCAACCTCCTCTCATGCATGGTGCCAGACTTCGTCCCAGGATTGCTCAGGAGTCCCGGCTCCTCCCACAGAGGGCGTGGCCATCCCATCGCCTCTCAACAGGGACCGGCAGCCCCGCCTGCTCTTACATTGGGGAGGGTGCATTGGCTAAATCTCTTGTCACTCTGGGCAAAGGGCCCCGCCTCCTCTCAAACAGGTCGCTGTGGCCCCACCCCCTCTAACAGTGGGTACAATGCAATGGCCCCTCCTCCTCTCATGCAGGGCACAGCAGCCACACCTGTTCTCACACTGGATTCGGGCCCCCAACTCCTCTCATAGGGTACAGGGCCAAACCTCCTCTTCTGCAGGGCATGGGGGCCCCACCTCCACCCAGGATTCCCTCAGGGGTCCAGGGTGCTGCCTCATAGGGCGTGGCCGTTCCACCTCCCCTCATGGATGTTGCGGTAGCCCCGCCTGCTCTAGCGGCGGGGAGTGCATGGGCTAAACCTCTTCTCACTCTGGACAAGGGGCCCTGCCTCCTCTCAAACAGGGCGCTGTGATCCCCACTTCCTCTACCAGCGTGGGGGACGCATTGGCCTGTCCTTCTCTCATGCAGGGCATGGCAGGCACACCCCTCTCATGCCGGATTCGGCCCCCACCTCCTCTTATCTGGGGTATGTAGCCCCACCTCCTCTTTCGTGGCACAAGGGGGCCCCACTTCCTTGCAGGATTGTCTTAGGAATCCTGACTCCTCCCCCATGGGGAGTGGCCATCCCACCTCCATTCATGAAGGGTGCAAAAGCCCCGCCTGCTCTAACGGTGCGGGGGATGCAGTGGCTAAACCTCCTGTCACTCTGGACAAGGGGCCCTGCCTCCTCTATAACAGGGCGTTGTGGCTCCACCTCCTCTAACAGTGGGTGGGACGGCTTGGCCCCTCCTCTTACGCAGGGCACAGCAGCCCCACCTCCTGTCACTGGGGATTCGGGACCCCACTTCCTCTCATATATGGTAGGGGACTCCACCTCCTCTTCTGTGGGCCATGGGGCCCCACTTCCTCCCACGATTGGCTGAGGAGTCCTGGCTCCTCCCCCATTGGGCGTGGCCATCCCACCTCCCCTCATGCAGGTCAAGACAGCCCTGCCTGCTCTAATAGCGGGGGCGAGGGGGGTGCCTTGGTTTAACCTCCTATCACTCTGGGCAAGGGGCCCCGCCTCCTCTCAAGCAAGGCGTTGTGACCCTGCCCCTTCTAACAGTGGGTGGGACGCGTTGGCCCCTGCTTCTCTCACGCAGGACACAGAGGGCCGCTTCCTGTCAAGCAGGGCGCAGGTGCGTCGCCTCCTCTCAGGCAAAGCATGGCAGCACCGCCTTCTCCGATGCGGGGCATGGGGCCCCTCCTCTTCTGTGGGGCGGGGGTGCATCGGCCCCTCCTCCCCTCACGCAGGACACAACCACCCAACCTCCTCTCACGCAGGGCACAGAGGGCCATCTCCTGTCAAGCACGGACCAGGTGTCCAGCCTCCTGTCATGCAGGGCATGGCGGCAGCGCCTCCTCCGATGCAGGGCACAGCAACCCTTCCTCCTCTCACGCAGGGCAGGGAGGGCTGCCTCATATCAACCAGTTCGCAGGTGCCGTGCCTCCTCTGATGCAGGGCACATGGCTCCCCCTCCTCTCACACATGATTCGGGTCCCCACATCCTCAGGCAAGGTACAGGGAACCACCTCCTCTCCCGTCGGGCATGGGGGCCCCAGTTCCTCCCAGGCATGGCTCAGGAGCCCCGGCTCCTGCCCCATAGGGCAGGGACATCACACCTCCCCCCATGCAGGACGCGGCAACCCCGCCTGCTCTAATGGTGTTCAGAGCGCATTGGCTAAACCTCCTCTCACTCGGGGCAAGGGTCCCTGTCTCCTCTCAAGCAGCGCGTTGTGTCCCCGCCTTTTCTAACAGTGGGTGGCATGCATTAGCCCCATCTCCCCTCATGCAGGGAACGGGTCCCCACTTCTCACGCAGGACATGGCAGTCCCAACAAGGCTTGTCTGTTCGTTGTCCAACATTCTCTAAATCCCAGGGGTGGGGACTGGCCTACAGAGCAGGGCTCATCTGTGGGCTGTGTAAGGTTCCCTAAGTCCCTGGAAGGGACTGGCCTACAGGGCAGGGCTCATCTCTGGGCAACAACAGGTTCCCTAAATCCCTTGGGGTCTGGCCTACAGACCAGGGCTCAACTGTTGGGATGTCCCAGATTCCCTAAATCCCTGGGGGGGGGAGGCTAGAGGCCTCCAGAACAGGGTTCATCTGTGGGATGTCCCAGGTTCCCTAAATGCCAGGGGGCCTGGCCAACGGAATAGGGCCATCTGTATGCTGTCCCAGGTTCCCTAAATCCTTTGGGGGACTGGCCTACAGACCAGGTCTCATCTGATGGCTGTCCCACATTTCCTAAATTCCAGCGGGGGGGGACTGGGCAACAAAGCAGGGCTCATCTGAGCGCTGTCCCAGGTTCCCTAAGTCCCTGGAAGGGACTGGTCTACAGACCAGAGCTAATCTCTGGGCAGCCCCAGGTTCCCAAAATCCCTGGGGGCCTGGCCTACAACCAGGGATCCTCTGTGGGCTGTCCCAGGTTCCCTAAATCACTGGGGAGGACAGGCCTACAGACCAGGGTTATTTGTGCGCTGTCCCAGGTTGTCTAAATTCAAGGGGGGGACAGGCCTACAGGCCAGGGCTCAGGAGTGGCCTGCCCCAGCTTGCACAAACCCCTTGAGGACTGATTTACACACCAGGGTTCACCTGTGGGCTGGCCCAGCTCCCTAAATCCCTGGGGCAGACTGGCCTAAAGACCAGGGCTCGTCTGTGGAATGTCCAAGGTTCCCTAAATCCCTGGGGGGACTGGCCCACAGACCAGAGCTGTCCCAGGTTCCCTAAATCACTGAGGGCACAGGCCAACAGACCAGGGCTCATCTGTGGGATGTACCAGGTTCCCTGAATGCCTTGGGTACTGGCATACGCACCAGGGCTTACCTCTGGGATGTCCCAGGTTCCCTAAATCCCTGGAGAGACTGGCGTACAGACCAGGGCTAATCCTTGGGATGTCCCAGGTCTTTAAATACCTGGGGGGACTGATCTACAGACCAGGGATGATCTGGGGCCTGTCCCAGGTTACCTAAATCCCTGTTGGGGAGTGGCCTAAAAACCAGGGCTCCTCTGTGGGCTGTCCCAGGTCCCACAAGTCGCTGAGGGGACTGGCCTACAGCCCAGGGCTCATCTGTGGGATGCCCCAGATTCCCTAAACATCTGGGGAGGACAGGCCTATAAGCCAGGGCTTATTTGTGGGACGTCCCAGGTTCCATAAATCACGGGGGAGGGGGCAGGGGGAATGACACAGACACAAAGGCTCAACTGTGGGATGTCCCAAGTTGCCCAAATACCTTGGGGACTAATTTACAGACCAGGGCTCACCTGTGGGCTGCCCAGGGCCCAAACTCCCTGGGGAAGACTAGGCTACATACCAGGACTCACCTGAGGGATGTCCCAGGTTCCCTAAATTTCCTGGGGGACTACCGTACAGACTACAGTTATTCCAGGTCCCCACAATCCCTGGGGGCCTGGCCTACGACCAGGGCACCTCTGTGGGATGTCCCAGGTTCCCTAAATCCCTGGGGGTGACTTGTCTACACACCAAAGCTTCTCTGTCGGGTGGCCCAGGTTGCTGAAATCACTGTGGGACTGTCTACAGACCAGGGCTCCTCTGTGGGCTGTCCCAGGTTCCCTAAATCCCTGGGAGGACTGGTCTACACCCCAGGGTTCATCTGTAGGCTGTCCCAGTTTCCCTAAATCCCTAGGGGTACCTGTGCACAAACCAGGGCTCATCTCTAGGCTGTCCGAGGTTCCCTAAATCCCTGGGGGGGGGGGCCAGACTAAAGACCAGGGTTCATCTGTGGGCTGTCCCAGGTTCCCTAAATCCCTGGGGGGACTGGACTGCAGACCAGAGCTCATCTGTGGGATGTATCAGGGTTCCTAAATCACCCTGGCAGAACTGGCCCACGGAATGGGGCTCATGTGTGGGATGTCCCAGGTTGCCTAAATACCTGGGGTGCCTGGGCTACAGACCACAGATCTTCTGGGGACTCTCCCAGGAGTCCCAATGTGTGGGAGACTGTGACAGCCACTTAGGTTACCTTAATGCATGTCTTTCTTCCTTTTCTGGCAGAGATCAGGATCTCGCTGGGCAGGGCATCTAAGAAGGCTTTTTCTCCCTGGCTCCTGCACATCCCAGGGTCGGGACAGGACTAAGTGATAAGCAGAGGGCCGCTGGAATTCCTGGACTGACCTGGAAGGGAGGAGCAGCCGTTACCCGTCTCTTCCTTGTGATCAGGTGTGGAGCCTGTGTGTGATGGCCGGAGCCCCTGCTGCTGCTGTGGGCCAGGAGGCGGTTCCAGCGGGAGCTGTGGGAGGCAGGAGGAAGGCGGCAGGACACCGGGGTTGGCTCTCCCTGCCCACACAGGGTACCTCAGTCATTTCTGGACACATAGAGGCTCCTGTCTTCCACCCTAAAGTCTCACTCCTCTGAGCTCCCCTGAGCTCGTGCGTCGGGAATGTGGCTACATCTACCCTATGTTCTGTACTGAGGGAGGTGAGTTGCGTTCAAAACCTCCAAAACTGGAGGTAGAAGGGCTCCTTTCCTGTTTTGTAGGGAAGGGTCTTCCCCAAACTTCACTTGAATTCACAAGAGCAACCTGCACCCAGCCCCAGGCCCGTGCCAACCTCACACAGTCCTGTGTCGCTACAGGCGGCCTGGACAGGGGAGCGGCCCAGGATGCGCAAGGCAGCACACCCCATGGTTGAGAGGGGGACCCCCTCCTCCTGGTCACTCCCTGACAGACACCAGCAACTGTGCCTGTGCAGACTCTGCACCAAGGTCACAGGTCACAGGGAGTCCTCACAGACTCCACCAACTGTCACTGCTCAGAGTCCCGGCCAGGGTCACAGGTCCTCCTGACAGAAGCAACTGCACCTGCTCAGAGTCCACGCCCAGGTCACAGGTCGTCCGAAATTCAAATTCCAACGACAATGACACACCGCCTCACACACACTAGAAAGGCTACAGTTAAAAAAAATGGAAGCCCTGATTTGGGGTTAACGGTGACGAGCTGGGAGCGTGTGGCTGCTGCAAAACACACGGTGAAACACACGGGAGGACTTACCGTGAAGCAGCAGACCTCACACGGCAAGGACGCCGGAGACTCTGAAGGCGGGAGACAGAGGACCTTGCGCGGCGACGCCACGTTCCCGGGAAGGACGAAATTGCTGTAAGGAAACTGTGTTCATGAGCAACCACCTGAACGCCCTGCCGGTGACACAGAGAGGACGGCGACCTCCCTCACAGAGGCTGAGCCAGACCCACGTCCAGCTCAGAGGCTGCTACCCCATTGGGGCGGAGAGGCCACCGCGTGGACGTCACACCCGTGGCCACCACGTCCTGGGCGCGGGGGACCTCGGTGGGGTGGGGAGTGCGGGTGCCCCGTTTCCACACGTCCCCACGGAGCCCCTCCCGGGTCTCTGAGGCCCGGCCGCCCCTCAGCAGGCGGCTGCGCACGGGAAGGCGGTGCCCGCGGGGCTCGGACGGGAAGGTCGCACTCACCCTCGGGGCCTCGCGTCTGAGGACAGACGAGGAGGTCGCGGTCGCTTCGGGTCTGAGGCCAGGCCGGCGGGCGGCATGGTTGCAGCGCCTGCGGGGCGACGCTAAGGTGGCGGCACCGCGTCCTCTCACGCCGCGGGCAAAGCCGCCGTGGGACATGAAGGGCGCTGCGCCCTCTGGTGGCCCGCGCCGGCACTGCAGCCCTCGCTGCTCACCGGGGCGGGGACGGCGGCGCCAGGGAGCCCTCCTGGCCTTGCCGGAGAGCCAGTGACACTCCCAGTTCAGCGTCTTGGGAGCCAGGATCTGGAAATGGAAAGTCAGATGGGCTCACTGTCCTGTGTCTTTCAGAAAAACGGAGAGGCCCCTGGGAGGGGCCTGTGCTGAAATGGCCCCACCTAAGAGGGGTCTCACCTGGGGGGGTCACCTTTAAGGGTCTCATCAGAAAGGAGCCTCGTGTAAAAGGGGCCTCAGCTGGGATCACCTGTGTAGTATGGCCATCTTGAAACATATTAAGTCTTCAGTCGATGAACGTGAAGTGTCTTGATATTTGTTTAGATTTTCTTTAGCTTTTTTCAATAATGTTTTGGAATTTTCCACGTACAGGTCTTGTACCTTTGTTAATTTTTTTCCTGAGTGGGTTACTTTTGTTGATATAATTCAAATGGAATTTTTGTTTTAATTTTATTTCCACGTTCTTGATTACCAGAGTACAGGAATAAAATGGATTTCTGTGTACTGAAATGTTGTTCTGTTACTTATCTGTTTTTGTTTGCTGGTTCAAATAATTTTTTTGAATTCTTTGGGATTTTCTATATTTAAGGTGATGTGATTTGGAATCTGTGAATAGATTTACTTTCCTTTCACGTATGGATACCTTTTATTTCCCGTTCTTCTTTAATTGTTCTGTATAGAACTTTCAGTGCAATCTTATTTTTTTCTTTCAAAATACTAATTAAGGTGGTACAAGTATTTTTGTTACATGGCTACCTTGTGTCGTGCTGAAGTCCAAGGTGTTGGTGTGTCCGTCATCAGAATATAGTGTTCATGTGGGCAAGTTTTTATCCTACACCCACTGTCCATTCCTCCCCTTTCTAGGTTTTCATGTCCTTTATATTGCCATGTGCCTCTGTGTATCCATGTAGTAGCTCCCACTTATTTGTGAGAACGTATGGTGTTTGGTTTTCCATTCCCGAGGTAGTTCACTTAGGGTAATGGTCTCCAGTTGCCCCCACATTGCTGCAAATGACATTATTTCATTCCCTTTTGTTTTTAGAGACAGGGTCTCCCTCTGGTGGCAGGGATAGAGTTCAGTGGCATGATCATAGCTCACTCCAACCTCACACTCTGGGCTCAAGTGGTCCTCCTGTCTCAGCCTCCTGAGTAGCTGGGACTACAGGTATGTCCCACCATGCCTGGCTAATTTTTTTATTTTTTTAGAGACTGGGTCTCGCTCTTGCTCAGGCTGGTATTTCATTCCTTTTTATGGCTGAGTAGTACACCATGATATTTATACATATATGTGTCTACACACACACACACAAACACACACACAGATATTTTCCCCTTATCAATTGAATGGCACTTAGGTTGATTCCACATCTTTGCAATTGTGAAGTGTGCTGTGCTAAACATTCGAGTGCAGGTGTCTTTTGGATAAAATGACTTCATTTTCTTTGAGTAGTTACCCAGGAGTGGGATTGCTGGATTGAATGGTAGGTCTACATTTCTTTCTTTGAGGATTGCCCATAATGTTTTCCATAGAGGTTCTACTAGTTTGCAGACCCAGCAGAGTATCGGTGCTCCTTTCTCTATGCTTCTGTGGCAGTATCTGTTGTTTTTTGTCTTTTTAATAATGGCTATTCTGATTAGGGTGAGATGGTATCTTATTGTAGTTTTAATTTTCATTTCTCTGTGATTAATGATGTTTAGCAGTTTTTCATGTTTTTTGGCAATTTGTCTATCTTCTTCTCAGAAACTTCTATTCTGGTCTTTTGCCCACTTTTTGATGAAGGTGTTATTCTTTTCTTGCTGATTTGTTTGGGTCTTTGCATATTCTGGATATCATCTTTTGTCAGGTGCATAGTTGCAAATATTTTGTCATATTCTGTAGGTTATGTATTCACTGTGTTATTTCCTTTGCTGTGCAGAAGTTTTCTAATTTAATTAAGTCCCATTGATTTATCTTTGTTGTTGCTATGTTTGTCTTTGGGGTGTTAGTCATAAATTTTTTGACTTGGCTGATGCCTAAAATGTTTTTCCTACTTTTCTTCTAGAATTTTTATGGTTTCATGCTTTTCATTTAAGTCTTCAATCCATCTTGAATTGATTTTTGTATTTAGTGAGAGAGCAATCCTGTTTCTTTCTTCTTCATATGAATATCCAATTTTTCCAGCACTATTAATTGAATAGGGCTTCCTTTCCTCAGTGTATGTTTTCTGCTTTGTCAAAAATCAGTTGGTGCTAGGTAAATGGTTTTATGTCTGGGTTCTCTATTTTGTTCCCTTGGATTAGTCACAGTTTTTTACACCAGGACCATGGTGTTTTGGTTACTACAGCCTTGAAGTATAATTTGACGTCAGGTAATGTCATACCTCCAGATTTGTTGTTCAGTATACTGTTGCATGCAGAGGTGAAAGTGAGCATGTTTGCTTTGTCCCTGATCTTAGTGGCAAAACCTGTGGTTAGGGGTTAGGGTTTTCAGAGTTAGGGTTGCTGTAAGAGTTGGGATTGGGTCCTGTTAATAATTTAGTATCTTATGGTCACAAGGATTCTGTTTTGTTAGTCTTATGATCTCTGGGGTTTTTTGTTTGTTTTTTTTTTAAACAGAGATACTTGTGAATTGTATCTAAACTCCTGGAACTCAGTTGTAAGGTTTCTCTGAGGTTTGCTTGGCTAAGAGGGGTCCATTCAGTTGGCATGGGGCTTAGGGTTTTATTTTAATTTACATTAGCATGCTTTCACTAGTATAATTTAGTAATGCTTTCTTTATATATGCATGGGAGGAAACAGCCAGGAAAAATGAGTAAATCTCCAAGAGGTGGCTCTGAGTTCAGGCTTACATACTACCTTCAAGTGAAACAAAGAAAGAATGGGTGTGGTGGGGGTCAGCAGTGGGGAGCTAACCAGGAAAAGCAAGGTAAGGAAGAGCAAGCATTGTTGTTCAGACTTAAGTGGTGCCTTCGGCATTGCTAAGAATCCCTCATGATTTAGTCATCCTTCTCTTGTTGGTATGAGAGGGAGACACGTTTACAAATGGAAGTAGGTCTCCTTCACAGACGTAAATTTCCCTGACAAAAAGGTAACTTCTGGCCTGTTTTCAGAGCTTCTCCTGTGTCTGCGGTGTCTCAAAATAATCAGCTCAAAATAATCCTTATGCTGGGCTGGGCAGGGTGGCTCATGCCTATGATCCCAACATTTTGGGAGGCCGAGGCAGGAGGCTCCCTGGACCCAAGAGTTTCAAGACTAGCCGGGGCAATATAACAAGGACCCATCTGTACACACACATATGAAAATATTTGGCAGTGGTGGCTCATGCCTGTAGTCCCAGCTACTTGGGAGGCTGAGGATCACTCCAACCTGGAAGTTAAAGGTGGCAGTGATCTGTGTTCGTGCCACTGCACTCCCGCCTGCGATGACCGGCGCCTTGCCCTCGACCAGCCGGTGCACCTCGCAGACCGCCTCCCGGGCGCTCCTGTCTTTGAACCACTTCTTGCGGAGCTCCTCCAGCGCCTCCTGGAACTGCTCCAAGGTGATGGTCTGGCAGGACTTCCCCTGCGGGGCGGTGGCGGCTTAAGGCAGGGCCTGGAAGCTGACAGGGGGCAGAGGAGAGGAGACGGGGACAGGAGGGGAACAGCCCCCAGCTAAGTCCAAAGCCAGCTGCAGCGCCCGAGAGGGAGGCCGGCCCCGGGGCAAGGGGAGGGCCTTGGGCTCACTGAGGCACCTGCACTTGGGCCCCGGCTGCTCGGGGCTCTCGAGACCCCTGGTGGTCACAGTGAGGCCTGGGGACAGTGAATGGAAAGACTACAGCAGTCTGGAGTCGGGAAGGGAGGCTCCCTACTGTCCTTGGTGGGAGGAAGTGGCCGGCATCCCTGAAGAACTCACCTCCCAGTGCTGCGTCCCCGAGCCCAGCGCTTCCCGGGTCCCCAGGGCCCCAGTGAACAGGCCCAGTGGACAAAGGCCGTTCAGAGGCTGTGGGCGCCCCGGGCGGCACCAAGCTCCCCACACCGGGCGTTCTCAGCTCTTCTGTCCGAGTCCAGCTGAGCGCAGTGGCCCTGGGGCGATTGTTCGTGTTTCCGTCACAGCAGGGCACTCCTCCGCCTCTCCTCGGGACACTCCAGGTGAGTGGCCACTGGTCGTGGCTACGGCCGCTGCCCCAGACAGGGAGAGCTTCCCAGGGCGGCACCAAGCGGCAATGGCTGTCTGTGCCTCCCCCGCACACCCAGCAGCAGCCACAGCACTGTCCCCACAATCTGTGGGCACAGGCCACCCAGGGGCCAGTCACGGCCGGGCTGCTGAGCTCTAGCCCATCCCAGGCGCCCAGCCTCAGGCTGCTCGCTGGCCCAGAAGGTCGCTGGGACGGGGTCTCTGACTCCACTGAGGCCCCAGCCCCGCGAGGGTGCCGGCTGTGCCTGCCCTTCGTTCGGGCAACCTGGAGGCTGGAAGGGATGAAGCCCCGCAGGTCTTCTTCACTGTTCCCGAGGAAGTGAGAGGAGAAGGGCGGAGCTGGTGTCCCGAGCAGGTGTCCCCAGACGTCTGCACACTCCCAAGGACAGCCCTTGCCAGGGAGCACACCCCGGGACCCCACTGCTCGCCAGAACCAGGTGTGGCCTCAGACCCGCTTGGAGACCAGGGGTGGGCAGTGGACGGGACAGGACAGGCGGGAGAGGGAATTCCAGGCAAGGAGCCTTCCAGGAAGGGAAACTGAGGAAGGCAGGCAGGCAGGGCCTGCGGCAGGGGCGGCTGGTGGCCATCTTCCACCCCCAGCCCCTCGGAAGGAGATATGGATGCGCAGGGCTTCCCTGGCCCACAGAGGCCTCCCGGCACCCAGCTGCTTAGTGCCCTCAGTCCCCAGGAACCGCACTTGGGGCTGAGAACAGGCTCATGTCAGGGGTGACCGCTGGAGCCACATGCACCCAGACCTAAGGTGAGAAAGCGAGGACAGCTGCTCCTTCTCAGGTTGGGGGGGCCGAGAGGAGACCCTGCCAGGTCACATGGCAATGCCCTGTCCCTGCGTGGGAGCATCAGGATGGGAAGGTGGAATGTTCCAGCACTCGAGTCACCCACCAAGGTTGTCCTCACTGGCCTGTTATCCAGCCCACGGATGCCCGGGCACCGGGGACGCCCAGGAGCACCAGTTACATCATTGGCAGCCACAGAGATGGGACGGAGCAGCAAGAGAGCGCTAAGACCTGTCTGCAGGTGGCACCGTGGCCCCGGGCCCACGCTCGAGACCCACAAAGGCAGCAGTGGATGATTGGATGCTAAACCGGAGAAGAGGTGAGGGGTGCTGGCGTCCAACAGGCCGTGCCGCCTGCGAGGACCAGCACTGACACCTCGGGAACCTGGGGGCAGCATGGCCACCACAGCGGCCGGGCCTCAGCTTCCTCTCAGCCCCTCTGGGGTCGCTTCTGCAGCCACCGCCCAGACTGACCCTAACTCTTGCTGTTCTGAGAAGTCTCCTCCAGAGCGCAGGTAAGGCACAGAGCAGCAGAGCGCGAGTGGGTGGGGTCACACCGGGCCAGTCCTGTGACTCAGTTTCTTTTTACATCCGTTGTGGCTGGCTGGGCTTTCTTTGTGGCCCACGGAGCCCTGGGCACTTGCCTTCTGGAAGTTAGTACTGACAATATAAACCAGGTAGTGAAAAGATCAACCCAGTTGTGTTCCTTTTACCATTTTAGTCAAAAGGTGACTCAGTGGTCCGTTTTTCAAAACGAGTACAAATGCTCTTGACATAAATCCAGTGATTTTATCAATAGAATCACAGCTAGAGGTGGCCTCGGCTTCAGGAGCAGAATTATTCCAGGACAAGCAGGCAGACAGTCGCCGTCCAGGGAGCTAAGCGAGTCCCCTGCCCAGAGGAGAACCAGGCCGGCCATGCAGCGCCAGCAGATGCCTGGCACCGCTCCCAGACAGGGCCCCGGTGTCACCCCAGGAGCCAGCCAGCTCACGAAGACCAGTCCTGACTGTCTGCGAACGGAATTGATTTTAGATGGCAGGTGTGTCATTTCCTAGCAGGCAGTCAGCTCAGCCTGCACTTAGAAAATCACCTAAAATAGTGGCATAGGGCCTTGCTCAGCTAGGAAAATTAGATCCTGGTTTGGGAATTAGTGGCCCTTCACCAGCCATGGCCACCTGACCAGTGCGCCCTTTGACCCTGCTCTGGGCTCTTGGTCCATTGACAAGACCTGGACAACTTTCACGGATTTACCTTCCAGTTTTTAAGGACCGATTCGCCATTAGTGAACGAACTTCTTCACAGAAGTTGTGTTTGGAAAACCGGGTGGCTTAAACAACAGGAGCTTCCTGTCTTCCGGCCAGCAGGCCAGACGTCCAGGGCCATGTACCCCCTGGAGGCTCCAGGGAAGGACCCTTCCTTGTCTCCATCGTCTGGTGGCTCCCTGAATCCTGGGCTTGTGGCCGCCAGCTCCTCCTCTGCTCTGTCCTCATGGGGCCTCCTCCTGGGGTGTCTGTTAAAAGGACACTTGTCACTGGATTTAGGGGCCCCCATCTCAAGATCATTAACTTAATTACTTCTACAAAGAACCTATTTTAAAATAAGTTCCTATTCTGAGGTTCCTGTGGACGCGAATTTGGGGGGCGCTATCACACCAGCTCTACCAGTGGCATGAGCAGTTGCCAGGGGTGTTCACTGGAGGGCCAGGTCCCCAATTGCCCTGCTCAGCTCCCTGCCCAGGGTCCCTGTGCACAGCTGGGAGCTCAGAGGTCCCCGCAGGAGGCCGGCTCTCGAGGGTGCCCATTCCCCTGCCCTCTGCTCACACCTGAGCTGGCTGGGCCGGGCCCACTCCCTGCCTGTCAGGTTCTGGACTCTGTGGCTGGCCTTGCACCTCCTGAGAGAGACAGAGACAAGAGAGTGAGAGAGGCAGAGACAGAGAGAGAAGAGAGCAGGGGAGACAAAGAGGCGGAGATGGACACACACGCAGAGGGGGGAGGGGGCAAGTAGGAGGTGTGGCCACCTGGGTGGCACAGCGACACCACATGACATCTTGAGAATGCCACCTGCCCTGGAGCTCCGTGGATGGAACGGACTCAGTTTTACTAAAGGATGGTCACAGAGGCCCACTCTCCTTCCCAACCATGTGAACCTGATAGAAAGTCCCAGGGCCTTCCTGAACCAGCGGGATCTACACAGCCAGGTGTGGGGCTGGCTCTGGTGGGACCAAGCCTCCCAGGGAAGCCCAGAGAGGGGAGCTGGGGGACCTGTGTCCACACCTGTCCTACCCCTCCGCCCTCTGCAGCAGTGGGGTGGGGAGGGGGCAGCTCTCCCTCCTGGAAGCCTCTCTGGCTGACCAGGCCCTGGGCTACTGCTTTGGGCCAGGAGGGTGTCAGGACGCTGACTTGGCAGTGGGGTGGGGTGTGGCTGTGGGGTGCAGGAGTCTCAGGGACACAGGGCTCCTGGGCAGCTCCCTGTGCCCAATCCACAGGTATGGGACTTAGTAGGGGCTAAGGGGCTCCTGCCCAACCCCCGGGCCCTGGAGGCCCCTCTCTGTCCCTCCTGCATGGTCCGACTCCTCCCTCAGCGTTCACCCCCTCCCCTGCTGGGGGGGCTCCGGAGTTTGGAGTTTCATTCCAGGTGGCCTGGGGCTGCTGGCAGTGGGTGGTCGGTCATGCTCGGCCACAGCAACTCCTGGATGTCTGTTCAGCCTCTCCCTGGAGAGGCAGCACCATTCTCCCCCTCCCCCTCCGCAGAGCCAAGGCAGGACCAGCCCATCGGACACCACCCGGCCCACAGCATACCTGGCCCCTGGCCCTGGGGTTTGGCTGCCCGCAGCCTCGGGCCTGCTGAGCCCCTCCTGGGGACCTGGCCCAGGGCAGGCTCTGTCCTCAAGCGGCAGTGCCAGGGCCCTCTCACTGGAGCCACGTGGGGCTCGAGCAGCCGGATGCCAGAACAGGGGCCTCTCGACCTGGTTCCTGTTTGGGGCACAGAACCACCCAGCTCAGCGCCTCGCCTGCCTGGTCCCAGCCCTGCCTGTTCCTGGGCCTCCCCAATGTGCCCCATCATTTTGTTTGGAGTGGGCAGCTGCTGGGGTTCAGGATGCTGAGGGAATATGGCAGCGATCAAAGCTCCTGCTTGTGAGCACCTTGCGAAGCACCTTAAAATCCACCAGGGACACAAAACCCAAACTCAGGAGACACTCGAGACACATGTGGGGGCCTCTGACCCTGGCAGGCGGGGACTTAGTGGGAATTGGCTGGCCGCAGGGCAGACGGCTGACCCTCGACATCGGAAGGCGCCGAGTACATGCAGTAGGCACAGCAGGCCAACAGCCCCCCACGTGCCCGGGGCTGCGAGCTGGCCTGATGCCTGCCAGCCTCAAGATGCCCAGGCCCCTGGAGAGGAAGCTACCTATGCTAGAGCACCGGCCTGGCCAAGCAGGGTCCTGACGGGAAGCAGCAGAGGTGTTGGGGAGCAAGGGGAAGTGGTCCCTGGGATGTTCCAAAGTCCAGCCAAGGACACCGGGAGGAAGCAGTGGGGAGCTGTGCGGGTTGCAAGCAGGGTGCCACATGGCAGAGGAAGCTGGCACAGCTGGAAGCTTTCAAGCTGCATCGCAAAGGCCACCAGCAGGGGTCCCAGTGGGGACTCAGGGTCTCTGGCCTTGAGCAAGGATTCTCAGCCGGGGTGCGGTGGCTCCCCAGTGTCCTAGGTGGCCAGAGGATGGGCCCTTTGATGAGCAGGAGCTGGGCAGCCTCTGCTGGCGACCATGCAGCCCACTGCAGAGCGAGAGAGATCCGTGCCCTCGGGGCTCCAGTAGCTCCTGTGGGGCCCGGCCAAGGATGATCTGCAGCCTGAGCGGGAGGTCTGGGGAGGGTGCAGGGCGGGGCTGGGTGGGCCCGAGGGTGTGGACAGCTGGGGGAAAGTCTGTGGGACCCCTGCGTGCCGGGAACATAAGTTCTCTAAAAAGGATTCTGGAGGAAAGAGACTCATTCCAGAGACCCCTCCTTCCGTGTCATAGGGCAGCCATTCCAGAGAGCACAGGGAAGGCTCAGGTTACACAGAGGAAGTTAACACCCAGGCTCCAGTCAGGTTCATTATACAAATGAGGATTCACTGGCTTGGTCTGATAGACTAGTGCAGCTGAGTCCTGATTGGTCAATACAGATAAGTCTGATTGGTCAATGCAGCTGAGTCTGATTGGTCATGGTGGCTTACTTGTAATTGCTCAATGCAGCTGAGTCTGATTGGTTAGTGTGGCTGAGTCCTGATTAGTCAATGAGCTGTGTCAGATTGGACAGTGAGCCTGAGTCCTGATTGGCCAGTGCAGCTGAGTTGATTGGTCAGTGAGGCTGAGTTCTGATTGGTCAGTTCACCTGAGTCTGATTGGTCAGTGTGGCTGAATCCTGATTGATCAATGTGGCTGAAGCTGATTGGTCAGTGGAGCTGAGTCCTGATTGGTCAGTCTGGCTGAATCTGATTGGACAATTTAGCTGAGTCCTGATTGGTCAATTTGGCAGAGTCTGCTCCATCAGTGTAGCTGAGTCTGATTGGTCAGTGCGGCTGAATTCTGATTGTTCAGTGCAGCTGAATCTGATTGCTCAGTGTGGCTGAGTCCTGATTATTTAGTGTGGCTGAATCTGATAGGTCAGTGTCGTTGAGTCCCGACTAGTCAGTGTTGATGAATCTGATTGGTGAGTGCAGCTGAGTCCTGATTGGTCAACATGGCTGTGTTTCATTGCTCAATGCGGCTGAATCCTGATTAGTCAGTTTGGCTGAATCTGATTGGTCAGTGCTGCTGAGTCCTGATTGGTCAACGTGGCTGAGTCTGATTGCTGAATGCGGCTGTGTCCAATTAGTCAGTGTGGCTGAATCTTATTGGTCAGTGTGGCTGACTCCTGACTAGTCAGTGTGGCTGAATCTGATTGGTGAGTGCAGCTCAACCTGATGAGTCAGTATGGCTGAATCTGATTGGTCAATGTGGCTGACTCCTGACTAGTCAGTGTGGCTGAATCTGATTGGTGAGTGCGGCTCAACCTGATGAGTCAGTGTGGCTGAATCTGATTGGTCAGTGTGCTTGAGTCCTGAATAGTGAGTGTGGCTGAATCTGATTGGTGAGTGCGAGTGAGCCCTGATTGATTAACGTGGCTGAGTCTGATTGCTCAATGCGACTGAATCTGATTGGTCAGTGTGGCTGAATCTGATTGGTAAGTGTGGCTGAGTCCTGACGAGTCAGTGTGGCTGAATCTGATTGGTCAGTGCTGCTGAGTCCTGATTGGTCAACGTTGCTGCGTCTGAATGCTCAATGCGGCTGCGTCTGATTAGCCAGTGTGGCTGAACCTGATTGGTCAGTGTGGCTGAGTCCTGATTAGCCAGTGTGGCTGAATCTGATTGGTCAGTGTGGCTGAGTCCTGAATAGTAGGTGTGGCTGAATCTGATTGGTGAGTGCGGGTGAGTCTTGATTGGTCAACGTGGCTGAGTCTGATTGCTCAATGCGGCTGCGTCTGATTATTTAGTGTGGCTGGATCTGATTGGTCAGTGTGGCTGAGTCCTGACTACTCAGTGTGGCTGTATCTGATTGGTCAGTGCCGCTGACTCCTCATTGGTCAACAAGACTGCGTCTGAATGCTCAATGCGGCTGCGTCTGATTAGTCAGTGTGGCTGAAGCTGATAGGTCAGTGCTGCTGAGTCCTCATTGGTCAACGTGCCTGAGTCTGAATGCTGAATGCAGCTGCGAGTAATAAGTCACTGTCGCTGAATCTCATAGGTCAGTGTTGCTGATTCCTGAGAAGTCAGTGTGGCTGAATTTGATTCGTCAGTCTGCTGAGTCCTCATTGGTCAAGGTGGCTGAGTCTGAATGCTGAATGCGGCTGCGTCTGATTAGTCAGCGTGGCTGAATCTGATTGGTCAGTGTGGCTGTGTCCTGACTAGCCAGTGTGGCTGAATCTGATTTGTCAGTGTGGCTGAGTCCTGAATAGTAGGTGTGGCTGAATCCGATTGGTGAGTGCGGGTGAGTCTTGATTGGTCAACGTGGCTGAGTCTGATTGCTCAATGCGGCTGCGTCTGATTATTTAGTGTGGCTGGATCTGATTGGTCAGTGTGGCTGAGTCCTGACTACTCAGTGTGGCTGTATCTGATTGGTCAGTGCCGCTGACTCCTCATTGGTCAACGTGGCTGCGTCTGAATGCTCAATGCAGCTGCGTCTGATTAGTCAGTGTGGCTGAAGCTGATTGGTCAGTGCTGCTGAGTACTCATTGGTCAATGTGCCTGAGCCTGAATGCTGAATGCAGCTGCGACTGATAAGTCACTGTTGCTGAATCTGATAGGTCAGTGTTGCTGATTCCTGAGAAGTCAGTGTGGCTGAATCTGATTGGTCAGTCTGCTGAGTCCTCATTGGTCAAGGTGGCTAAGTCTGAATGCTCAATGCGGCTCCGTCTGATTAGTCAGCGTGGCTGAATCTGATTGGTCATTGTGGCTGTGTCCTTACTAGTCAGTGTGGTTGAATCTGATTGGTCAGTGCTGCTGAGTCCTCATTGGTCAACGTGCCTGAGTCTGAATGCTGAATGCAGCTGCGACTGATTAGTCACTGTCGCTGAATCTGATTGGTCAGTGTTGCTGATTCCTGAGAAGTCAGTGTGGCTGAATCTGATTTGTCAGTCTGCTGAGTCCTCATTGGTCAAGGTGGCTGAGTCTGAATGCTGAATGCGGCTGCGTCTGATTAGTCAGCGTGGCTGAATCTGATTGGTCAGTGTGGCTGTGTCCTGACTAGTCAGTGTGGCTGAATCTGATTGGTCAGTGCTGCTGAGTCGTCGTTGGTCAACGTGGCTGAATCTGAATGCTCAATGAGCTGCGCCTATTATTCTGTGTGGCTTAATCGGATTGGTCGGTGCTGCTGAGTCCTGATTGGTCAACGTGGCTGTGTCTGAATGGTCAATGCAGCTGCCTGTGATTAGTCAGTATGGTTGAATCTGATTGGTCAATGCGGCTGAATCTGATTGGTCAGTGTTTCTGGGTCATGATTCATCAACGTGGCTGAGTTTGATTGGACAATTTGGCTGAGTCTACACCGTCAATGTGGCTGAATCTGATTGGTCAGTTCGGCTGAATTCTGATTAGTCAGTGCGGCTGAACTTGCTTCACCAATGCAGCTGAATCCGATTGGTCAGTGCTGCTGAGTCCTGATTGGTCAACGTGGATGACTCTGATTTCTCAATGTGGCTGACTCTGATTGGTCAGTGAGGCTCAGTCCTAATTGGTCAGTGTGGCTGAATGTGATTGGTCAGTGCGGCTGATTCCTCATTGGTCTGTGTAGCTGGATCTGATTGGACAATTAGCCTGAGTCGTGATTGGTCAATTTGGCTGAGTCTGCTTCCTATGTGTAGCTGCGTCTGATTGGTCAGTGCGGCTGAATCTTAATTGGTCAATGTGGCTCAATCTGATTGGTCAGTGTGGCTGAATCTGATTGGTCAGTGTGGCTGAGTCCTCATTAGTCAGTGTGGCTGAATCTGATTGGTCAGTGCTGCTGAGTTCTGATTGGTCAACGTGGATGACTCTGATTGCTCAATGTGGCTGACTCTGATTGGTCAGTGAGGCTGAGTCCTAATTGGTCAGTGTGGCTGAATGTGATTGGTCAGTGTGGCTGATTCCTCATTGGTCTGTGTAGCTAGATCTGATTGGACAATTAGGCTGAGTTGTGATTGGTCAATTTGGCTGAGTCTGCTTCCTATGTGTAGCTGCGTCTGATTGGTCAGTGCGGCTGAATCTTAATTGGTCAATGTGGCTCAATCTGATTGGTCAGTGTGGCTGAGTCCTGATTAGTCAGTTTGGCTGAATCTGATTGGTCAGTGTGGCTGAGTCCTCATTAGTCAGTGTGGCTGAATCTGATTGGTCAGTGCTGCTGAGTTATGATAGGTCAACGTCACTGAGTCTGATTGCTTAATGCGACTGAGTCCTGATTGGTCAGTGTGGCTTAATATCCTTGGTCAGTGTGGCTGCGTCTGATTGGAAACCTTGGCTGATTCCTGATTGGTGAATTTGGCTGAGTCTGATTCATCAGTGTGGCTGCGTCTGTTTGGTCACTGAGGCTGAATCCTGATTGGTCAATTTGACTGAATCTGATTGGTCAGTGAGACTGAGTCCTGATTGGTCAATGTGGTTCAATCTGATTTGTCAATGTGGCTGAGTCCTGATTAGTCAGTGTGGCTGAATCTGATTGGTCAGTGTGGCTGAGTCCTCATGAGTCAGTGTGGCTGAATCTCATTGGTCAGTGCGGCTGAGTCCTTATTGGTCAACGTGGCTGAGTCTGATTGCTCAATGCGGTTGAGTCTGATTGGTCGCTGAGGCTGAGTCCTGATTGGTCAGTGTGGCTGAATGTCGTTGGTCAGTGCGGCTGAGTCCTGATTGGTCAGTGTGGCTGATTCTGATTGGACATTTTGGCTGAGTCTTGATTGGTCAATTTGGCTGAGTCTGATTTGTCAGTGTGGCTGCGTCTGAGTCGTCATTGTGGCTGAATCCTGATTGGTCAGTGTGGCTGAATCCTGATTAGTCAGTGTGGCTGAATCTGATTGGTCTTGTAACTGAGTCCTGATTGGTCAACGTGGCTGAGTCTGATTGGTCAATGCGGCTGAGTCTTATTGGTCTGTGAAGCTGAGTCCTGATCAGTCAGTGAGCCTGAGTCTGATTGGTCAATGCAGCTGAGTCTGATTGGTCAGTGCAGCTGAGATCTAACTGCTTAATGCAGCTGAGCTCCAGACGTGCTAAAGCTGATCCGAGGCTCAGGTTTCTGGGGAACTCCAGTGCGGTGTGGGCGCAGCACGGGCGTGGCCTCCAGTCAGCAAATGACCTCTGGGCTCCATGTTAAAATCAGATCCTGCAGCTGCTCGGTCAGTCTTGAAGGATGGGCTTTCAGGTACACATTTGTCCGCATTCTGCCTCTGAGCCGGACCTGTCCAGGGCAGCGGCTGCAGCCGGCCCGGTCCCCCTATTCCACGCGGGACCCCAGGGGCAGCGGAGGGGCCAGGCAGCGCCACCAGCCCTGTGCCTGGGAAACACCCAAGCGCCTGTGAAATACGGATCGGTTCCAGGTCGCCTCGGCTGCGGAGAGTCAGCTGGCGCGGTCCGGGGCCTCTCGAAGATGCCTGTGAGAACGCTGAGGCAGGGTGGGGAGGACTCCCAGCTCAGCCCGGATGCGAGGAGGCTCATTAGGGCCCGAGGGGTGGGGTGTGGACGGGACCTGGAAACAGCTGAGAACGGGAAATTGAGTCCAGTGCGTTGGGCCGAGGCGGGAGGCTTTCTGAAGATGCGTTTGTCACAGCGTTGCTGCCACAAGATCTTAGGTTTCTCACGTGACCCAGGTGCGGTGGGAGTGTGGGCAGTGGCAGCGACGCCACTTGCGCGGCGGGGCTGGTCTAACGCACATAGCGGCTGGGCTGCGACAACCGGGGAGGGCGTCTGGGGACCGCCGCTGCGCCCTGGTGGCTTCGGCAGCTCTGTTCACGGCATGGGAAAGATTTCTGACCACACGGTCATCCCAAGCAGAACCTCGTCCAACGCAGGACCACAGAAACCTTCCCCATCTCGCTCCTTCACTGGGGTCGACTCCTGGGGTGAATCGTGTCCTCGGGAGTGTACACAACTGTCATCTTCACAACCTGAGGGTTTTCCTCGGGGTTGGATTGTGCCCAGACTCCCACGTAGCTCTTACGGAGCAGGGTGGGTAGTGGTGGCGAGGCTAACTGAATGGATGGGAATTTGGGTAAAAGCCGTTGTGTGGCAAAGTCTCCTGGTGAAAATAACTCAAGCATTATTTCCCCTAGTTGGGAGAAGGACGTATGGGCCTGGTAGATTTTTAAGAATTCCCTGTCTAGGAGATGTATGGGGGCTGACAGGACAAGCAAAAGGCCACGGCTGTCACGAGGGGTCCTAGTTGGAGGATAGGTAGAGATTTAGGAACTGTCATAGATTCGTTGGCCACTGCAACCATCTAGATGAATTCAGAACCCCAGGGAGGGCACAGAGACAGTGTGCCGGGGCTAAGGATAGACAGCATAGCCCCAGTGTCACCCACACCTCCAATCTTCATATCTAACTCCTCTCCAATCTTAATATTTAAATCTCTTAGTTGGTTAATCTGGATAGGGGTCGTGTTCCATGAATGGCCCTGGAGTATCCCTGCTTTGCTGCTGGGAGAGGTCCCGGGGACTTTAGCAGGATTTAGTTGTAGCCAAATATTGGAGGAAATCAGGGGATTTAGGATCCATTCCAGGCTACAGGTAGATAACAAGGACTTGAACACAGTGCACAGGGTTTCAATCTACTAGCAGGTGTGCTTTAGTTTTCCTTAGAAGCATGATTTTCTCTGTCCACGTGATCATATAGGAATCTCAGATTTTAGAACTTCTTGAGAGGAGGAAGCCAAACCAAGGCAGGCTTTAGGTGTTACTTATAGTCTTAAGGTTCTCGGACTTATAGTCTCTTTACTTATAGTTCTCTTTACTTATAGTCTTAAGGTCTGTCACTGCCAGGAAGTGACAAATTTTTACTCATTCACTGTAAGGCTGGGGACACTGGCATTTTATGCATATTCTTAAATATGACACTTCAGTCAAATCCTTGGCAATATGGCCAGTGTTTCCAATTGTATCCCGCTTGTAAAGAGACAGCATATTTTTATTGAACTTATATAAATAAAGATAAGGATATTCACGAATACTTCTGGAATTTTGAAGGAATTGAGTAGGGAGAAAAAGCAAATACTTTCATCTTTGTTCACAAAAGGATACTTTACGAAATTGTTGCAAACTATACAGAGCTTATGAAAGAAAATTTCCTTGACTCTGGAAAACATTTAGGTAAAGAACCAACATTTTAAATAAAGGCATAAAAGCAGTATTATTATCAATTACTTAGTTTCATGTAATCAAGATTGTTTTTCTCAAACTTGATTAACAATTTTGGACTATAGCTGATTGAAAATGCTTCCATCAAAGAATTTAAAATAATAACTGTGGAAACCCAGAACAGCCATGGTCAAAAGTCTGATGAGAGTTTACAATTGGCAAGAAAATTTAGGTATTTCTGTGGCATATAACAGTTTAACATAGTAATCATAATGACTGATAGCACATAACACAACACATTAGAATTTTCAGAATCACATATTTTTGGAATACATTTTAATAACACATTTACACAAATATGACCAAGTTAAATATCATTTCTTATTTGGCAATGCTTCCTATACGATTTACCAAATTAGCCTAATAGTTTAATATCTCCACAAGAAGAGATATACATTCTTTGATTCTCTCCTGGGGTCCAACTGGAAAATCTCAAAGTTAATTTTAGGTCAAAAAGATTTAATTTAGGATTTTGATCCCAGGAAAACCTGCCAAAGATGTTAAAGGGTTTGAGGTACTTCACTAAACAGAGTCATGGGTCACTAACAGACTCAGATAACTTTTGTTTCTTTGAAATAAGAAGTCAAAAGTATATGAGTCTAGGCTGGGCGCGGTGGCTCACGCCTGTAATCCTAGCACTCTGGGAGGCCGAGGCGGGTGGATCGCTCAAGGTCAGGAGTTCGAGACCAGCCTGAGCGAGACCCCGTCTCTACTAAAAAATAGAAAGACATTATATGGACAACTAAAAATCTATATAAAAAAATTAGCCGGGCATAGTGGCGCATGCCTGTAGTCCCAGCTACTTGGGAGGCTGAGGCAGTAGGATCACTTAAGCCGAGGAGTCTGAGGTTGCTGTGAGCTAAGCTGACACCACGGCACTCACTCTAGCCTGGGCAACAAAGTGAGACTCTGTCTCAACAAAAAAAACAAAACAAAAAAAAAAAAAAAAAAGTATATGAGTCTAAACTCTTATTCAATTAATGTTCAATTACTGTTTTAGAATTATCTTATTTAGATAATATCTATATATTCAATGAATACTCATCATTTAACTTCACTTAGTAAAACTCTAAGGGTATATTTACTTAAAATATTTGAGAAACCTCCCCCAAGAAAACATATTACAAAATATAACCAGTATCAAAAATTTATTTACAAACTTTTTTCCTAGCCACATCTACCCAATTTATTCATTCTTAATTATGTCTGGAAAATTTCATGAGACATCAGACAAATATAGCCATCATCCCAGGCTAAATTTTCATGCCAAGAAAGCATCATACAAGTAAGAACTTTAAAGTTAAATATATGCATATCTAGCTGAAGACCTAGCCATTCCCATCAAACCAATATTAGACCAGTCTCATCTGCCAAAAGATTACTAAGTCCTGTGCATTTGAAAAGCATCTGGGCTTATTTGCATAATTTATGAATACTCATTTATTTATAAGCCAATTTGGGACTATAGACAATATACAAACAGACCTTTGTAGACAGTCCCGTGTGTTGAAGCTGTCATTTCTCCCCATCCAATTATCTTGATATCCTTGTTTAAAATTTATTGACCATAAATGAAAGGTTTAAGTCTGGACCTCTATTCTGTTCCACTTGTCTGTAGGTCCATTTTTATGTCAGTATCACACTGTCTTTATTGCCATAGCTTTGTAGTAAAATTGGATGTCTGGTTGTGTAAGTTCTTCAATTTTGTTCTTTTTTCAAAATTGTTTTGGCTGGTATGTTGTCTAGATGCTCTGAATTTCCATACACATGTTAGGATCAGCTTGTCATTTCCACTAAAAAAAAGTGCTGCCAGGGTTCAGTAAGGATCCTGGTTAGTCTGTAGATCAGTTTAGGGGAAAACTGCTCCTTAATAATATTTTTTTGCAATCTGTGAATACTGTAGATCTTTCCATTTAATAGACTGTCTTCAACTTCTCTTAGCCATGGTTTACAGCTTTCAGGGAATATATTTCCACCAATTCTGTTAAAGTTATTCTTTTGGTAATATTATGAATAGAATAGCTTTCAAATAGAACTTAGATTTTTCATTGCCAGTGTACAGAAATGACTAAGTGTTGTATCATGATATTATGCCCTGCACCTTGTTAAGCTAATTTGTTATTTCAAATAGTTTTTAAATTTATTTTTCAGAATTTTATTGCCTGAAAATAAACATAGTTTTACTTTGTGTTCTGTATGCCTTCATTTTTCCTGCTCTGTTGTGCTGGCTGGAACATTAGTGCAACATCAAAAGTGGTGGGAGGGCACACTCTCGCTGTCCCCAGTCCCAGGAGAAGCATTCAGTCTTCCCTGTGACCACACACCAAACTACTATAGCCACACACATAACCTCACACACCACACACAGCACACAGACACACACGCAGCCTCACACAGAGACAGGTGCACACACATCACAGAGTCCTAGGGCCATACCAGGAGGGAAGCAAAGGACAGTGGCTGTGGGGTCCCCAGCCCTTGACAGACTTGAGGCCGAGGGACAGCAGTACCTGGTGAAGTCCTTCCTCCATGTGCACTGCTGCTCTCCAATTGCTTTTTCTGCTGTTCTGGGTGATACAGTCGGATGTGCTCAACTTCCTGGACACGAGACTGGGGAAGGAGGACGGGGCAGGGTCATCAACCGTGTGTACAGAACCCACACGACAGCTCAGCTCTGCCCGCCATGCGGCCCCGCGAGGCCCCTCGAGGCCAGGACAGGGTGCAAGTGCCTTATGGTCCCTGCCTGGCTGCCATCTGTGTAGGCAAGTGGGCACACGGGCGGCCTGGGGCAGGGGCTCTTCTGTGCCTGTCGCCCCACGCAGGGCCACGCCTGACGGGCATTGCCAGTGTGGGGGGCAGCACTGGAGGGCAGCTTCGGAAGGCCCCCTCTGTCCGAGGGTCCGGGCAGCCGGTGGGGGGTCCTCACGTCTGGACACTATGTGCTGTGCACCGGGGACGCGTGGACAGAGGAGTGTGGGTGGGGCTGGCTGCACAGGTGCTGCCACCAGCCTGAGGCCACACCGCTGGGTCCTCGGATCACACACCCCTGCGGGTGCTCGTGCACTCGGCCTTGCAAGGTGACCCCTCCCTAAGGCACTTTTGTTCTCTCCCCAGGACCTCAGCCTCTCAGACAGTGCAGCCCAAAGAGCAGACTTGACCAACTTCTGCACAGGACCCCGGCGACTCGCCACCGTCACCAGCAGCCCACTCTCCAACAGGACGCCCGCAGACCCCATGCCTTCCAGCCCCACGAAACATGGCCCGCTGCAAATGTCCTCGCCCTCCCCTCCCCTCCCTGCTCTGGCTGACATCACTCGCATCAAATCTTCCTTCCTCCCCCCCCAGCAGTGCTCCTGGCCCCACTCTTCGGCTCTCTGTGTGGACAGCACAGGCCAGGCCGACCCCCTGGGTTTGGTGGCAGAGCAGACGCAGGCCCGTGAGGTGAGTCTGGACCCTGGAAAGTGCCGTCACCTCGGTCTCTGCATCCCGCGGGGGCAGCAGAACCCCAGGGCGTGAGACGTGTTTATCAATAAAGGAGCAATATTGGTAAAAATGGGCCTGTGCCTATTGCAGCCATGTGCTTCCTTGGACAAGCCAAACTTTTCCTTTTTCTTCCCCTAAAAACCAACGAACGTGAGAACAGATGGTTTATAATTTTTTCTAGATAGTGAAGAGGGCCAGCCACGGATGCCTATTTGCAGCTCAGGGAGCAGATGGAGGTGGCCCTGGGCTGCCCCGGCCTGGCCAGCAGCTCAGCCTGGGCCTGGAGGGTTTCTGCAAAGGTTCTTGGGCCTCACTTGTCTGTCTTGATTAACTCCTGGGCTCTCATTTCTTCCACAGCCCCTCAGAACCTGTGTCATGGCTTGAGCACGTAAACTTGCACTTGTACCATCAAACCCAGATGGTAAGGACGCCCTGGAACCTCCTGGATGCTGTGCTCTGCCTGGTAAGTTCCATGTGAAACATTTAACACCTGACTGCCACACTAAAAAAAAAAATTCCCTGGGGCCATGGTGTTTTATTAAAACTAAACGATCCATTCTAATTTGTTATTTTTTATTGTTTTCTGTGCATGGGTTATGTGCAACTCAACCCACATTTTTTGAATTAAATTGTCAGTATTAGTTTCTGGGGATGCGGGGCAGGGCGGGGTCCTCGCGGCAGCGGACACCTCGGGCAGCACTTGTGGGTCCCCATCGCTCACGCCGGGGCAGCCACAGGGATGCAGGGGTGGACTCAGCCAGCACGCCCCCCCCCCCCCCCCGCGTGTCCGGACCAGCGCACCAGGATGGGGGCGGGGTAAGCGCCACCCGCGCGCTCAGAGGGCCCGGCGGGGTCAAAGCCACGGCGCTGCTGGGCGCCCAGCTTGGCGGGAGGCTGCTCTCTCTCCCCGCACACGGAGTGTCAGGTGCTTGTCTGTGGAACGGACCCTCGCAGTGTCTGCTTCCCTGCAGCGGCGGGTCCAGGGACCACCTCTTCCTCGCTGTGTGAGTCCCAGGGGGCCCTTCTGCTGGGATCCCGCCGGCCCGGCCCTGGCTCCCCGCCGCCGGCATGGGTTTTGGACCCACCCAGGGCAGCGAGTCTGGCTGGGCCCCCGCCGACTGGGAGGTAGCTCGAGGGCCAGGACTTTGCGGGAGCTCACGCGCCCGCCTCCCCACCCCATCCTGGCCCCACACCCCCTGCCCCCGGGGGCCCAGCGTGGGAAGGCTGAGGGGGACCATCTGGCCCCTGCCCAGCCCACCCGGGAGTGTCCATCCAAGGCACCTCCCACCTCCTCCAGGGAGCCTACCTGGCCTCCTTAGCTGTTAGAGTCCCGCCAAGAAGGTGAATATTTTGAAATGAGCGCTGGCTGAGGCTGGGTGCGGTCATATTTGTGGGGTTTCACAGTCTCCCTCAAGCTTCTCACTGGGATCGTGTAGTGGTGGGAGAGGGCCATACCCCGCACAGGCGGGGCGTGAGCGTGGCCGGCCTTTGAGGCGAGCTTAGAAGTGGGGGCGCCGGCTCCACAGAGGGGTTGCCGTAGGCCTCGCGGACAGCACACTCCCCAGGCACCGCCTAGCACCTCGTTTAGGCCAGAGCCATCTTGAGGAGCCAAAGGCACCGCCTGGCAGACTATCAGGCTATTACCTACCACAGAGGGAAGGGCGCCATCATGGGGTCCCCCGACAGGCACCCCAAGAGGGACTGACACCCGTCTGTGGTGTTCCTGGCCAAGATGCAAGCCTGATGCCCCTCGGGCAAATGTCGGACACATCCCTCGACTGTTCCGGATACAGGAGTGGCCGCGACAGAGAAGGCAGGGCCCGGTCTAGACTGGAAGAACCTGCGGACTCACGGCCCCGACAGAGGCCGGTCCTGGCCCGGTAGACGGGTGGGGGGGGCGGGAGCCGGTCTGGCAACAGTCCTTGGTCCCCCCGCGGTCGGAGGGAGCGAGCGCCATGAGCAGCTCTCTGTCCCCAGCAGACCTGGCTGAGTGTGAGGAGCGGAGTGTCCCAGCGTCTGTGACGGACCCGCACGTGGGTCCCAGTGTCAGCTGCGTGCGGCAGAGGGGACGTGCCGTGGGCACCCGGGGAGGCCCCCAGCCCCGGGCTCAGAATCGACCCCGCTGGGAACAGGGCCTTGCGGACGGCACTGGCTCAGAGCCGGTCACACGGAGTAGGTGGGGCCTAATCCAGTGTGACTGGTGTCCCGTAGAAAGGGGACGTTTGTGCAGAGTCACACGTGTGAAGACGAAGGCAGAGACTGGGGTGACGCTTCCACAAGACCATGAACGCCAAAGGCTGACGGCGAACCCAGCACCGGGAGAGGCCTGGGGCAGCCCGGCCCCCAGAGCCTCGGGAGGACAGACCCTGCCGACGCCGTGGCCGCGGACACTTCTGCCCACTGACACTGAGAGTCACATGCCGGTGTTACCAAGTAGGTTCCGGGTGAAGGATGCCCACGGTCGTGTCAACTTTACCCTGTGATCGTTTTCAAAACAGTAGGTTGAAAACAATAAAAAAGTTTGACTTTAACACTTGTGTGCTGGGCTGTGCTGGGTGGTGTCCACAAATGATCTGGTTTGACTCTGGGGCCCTGCCAGGCCGGCGTCATTGTCCCCAAAGCCGGCGAGGAGACAGCACAGAGGTGGCCACAGGTCACCAAGCTGAGGGAGCAGCCGCAGCCTGAGCTCAGGGCGGCCGTACTCTCATTCACCCTCACGCACGAGGACAGGCCCCGGCAAACTATGGGGTTTGGGACGTCCCCGCAAACACCAGTGACAAGCGCACTCGAAGGGGCGGTTGCCCGTGGGAAGGACAAAGGAATAAACACAGTGAATAAATTCGGAAGGAAAAAGGCCGTGTCACAGAACAAAGATCCCCGCGGCCAGGGCGGGCCGAGTCTGGGACCGGACGGACAGGGCCCCAGCAACACACGCCGCACCTTGCTGAACTGCCGTGTGCCGACTGGTGC
Source organism: Eulemur rufifrons (assembly GCF_041146395.1). Classification (NCBI taxonomy): domain Eukaryota; kingdom Metazoa; phylum Chordata; class Mammalia; order Primates; family Lemuridae; genus Eulemur; species Eulemur rufifrons. Next base: position 71,705,819 of record NC_091010.1, read on the forward strand.
CCATGGGGAAACCGAGGCATACTGCGTTGGAGCATCCCGCAGGGACAAGTGGCAGCGGGAGAGTCTGGCTGCAGCACCTGGCACCCGCCGTCCCGGCCAGCAGCCCCAGGGGCACGTTCCCCGCCCACGAGGGCAGGCTGGGGGGCAGGTGAGCAGTCTTTACTCCCGGTTACACTTTTGCTACATTAGGAAAATGTCCCCAGCTCATCTAACCTTTGGTGTCACAAAGCCAAGCTCAGTCCCCATGTGGGGCAGGTCCCATGCACAGGAAAACACAAGTGAGGACAGTGGGAAGAACTGTGACACAGAGCCACAGGGCCCAAGGTGTGGGGCTCTGGCCAGCCCGACCCCCTGTCCCACAGAGGAGGACACCAGCTCGCCCCGTCCCACGGGACGCTGAGGACCAGCTGAGACAGGACAGAGGTCCTGCCTGCCCCAGAGCAAAGAGAAGACCCTTGTCAGGTGAGGATTTGGAGCCCAGAGAGGGCACTTCACCTTCACAAAGCCACACAGCGCTCCCGGGCAAGTGGCTATGCTGGGCTGTCCCGGGTGCTGGCCCCACAGAGCCCTCCTCACCTGTCAGGGACCAAGGCGGGAGGTCCCTCCAGAGCCCCGCTCTGACCCCAACCCCTGACTCCCGACTGCACGTACCTAGGAGCCATCCTGGTCACCAGCCCAGCTGCAGCAAGGCCCACATGATGGGCCAGGGAGCCTGTGGGTTCCACACGCCCAGAGCGCCAGCCTGCGCCCGCCACGCCGCTGCCCCCACCTCCTGGGCTGCTCAGGCAGATGTGGCCGCGGAAAGGAAACTGTCCCAGGTCCTCAGGTCGTGATGGAGGGAGGGCACCCGCCCCTCAACCCACCCCCTCTTCCTCCGGCTCCCCGTGGGTGGGCGGAGGGCACAGGGTTGGGGGCGGGCTGGGGGAGGGGAGGGAGACCAGTGGACAGGGAGGGAGACAGGGGCGTGGGCCCGCAGGTTGGCCTCTGGGGGGACCCACCGGCCAGGTGGGCTTAGCGGGGGGTGGGGGGAATGCGGCAGTGCCGCCTGCTGGCCAGACGGGTCAGGCGGCAGAGGCAGGCGTCTCCTTGCTGGGCTCTCCGGAGGTGGGTCACCGGCCGGCTGGGCTGGGGACGCCCCAGACCCGCAGGTTCCTGACAGCCGCCCAGGCCTCCTGCAGCCGGCGCTGTGGCATCTGTGGCCCTCTGAGGACCAGGTCCAGCAATGCCACTGCCTGTGCAGGAGGGGCCGGGTGAAATCACACCTCTACACACGTCAGCAGCACAGGGCGGACTTACCACAGTCCTCAGCCTGGTTGTGACGTTGTCCTGCAGTGTTGCAAACTGCTGTCACTGGGAGACACTGATGGTGTGTAAGAGGAGAGAGCTGTGCAATTTCCAGCAAGTACATCTACAGCCACCTCACTGCAAACAGCACAACACTGGATCACAGCATAAGCAGCCCTTCCCTGCGGTGCAGACCCTGCCCCAGCCCGGCTGCTGGGAGGAAGGAGGGGCAGGGGGAGAGCAGGGTCCCGCAGCCCCGCTGAAACGGCTGTCACCCCCTCATGGCCGGTGATGAAGGAGCCGGGCAGGGCGGGAGGCCCCGCGGCCGAGGTGCCCCCACCCCGTGCAGCCCCTTCATTTCCTCCTGGGGGGGGGAAGATGGGAGGGAGACACCTGAGGCCCGGCTTGTTGAAGGATAGAGAGTGTGTGTTGCAGGTGTGTGTGTAGTGGGGATTGTGTGTGTGTTGGGGGTTGTGTGTGTTGGGAATTGTGTGTGTGTGTGTTGTGCGCTGTGTGTGTGTGTTGGGGGTTGTGTGTGTTGGGGATTTGTGTGTGTGTTGTGGGCTGTGCGTGTGTGTTGGGGGCAGTGTGTGTTGGGGGTTGTGTATGTGTGTGTGTTGTGGGCTGTGCGTGTGTGTTGGGGGCAGTGTGTGTTGGGGGTTGTGTATGTGTGTGTGCTGTGGGCTGTGCGTGTGTGTTGGGGGTTGTGTATGTGTGTGCTGTGGGCTGTGCGTGTGTGTTGGGGGTTGTGTGTGTGTGTTGGGGATTGTGTGTGTTGGGGGTTGTGTGTGTTGGGGGTTGTGTATGTGTGTGTGTCGTGGGCTGTGCGTGTGTGTTGTGCAGAAGGATCATCCGGAAACCGCTGCCGCAGCGCAGGCGGAGGGCACCAGCGCCGGTGCCCCAGCGACGTCCGCCGCGGCCGCCCTGGACGAGGGCTTGGTGGCCAGCAGGCAGCAGCCCGGTTCTCAGCTGCTTCTGACGTTGAGCGGGAAATGGTTAATTGTGTTTACAAATGAAAACTTTCTGTTCTGTCCTGTTTTTGAAACATTTCCCAGAAGTCAAAATAGAACGCTTGATTTATCTGCCCAGTTTAAGAACGAAATGTTTAAGAACCAAATGAGATAGTTCCACAATTTATCATACACAAGAATGAAGCTAGACGGGCTGTGTTAAGGTGGGGTGTCACAGGTGATTGCTACCCTCCCCGGTATTTTGTAAACTTTCTAGAATGTGGTTACTAGTTTAACTGTGAGTATTTTAAATCTCCCGATGTGTGTGCGTGTTTGTGTGTGTAGGTGTGTGCAGGTGTATGTGTTCATGTGTATTGCGTGTGTTGTCTGTAGTGTGTTTTCGTGTGGTATGTGTGCATAGTGTGTACAGTGTGTTTGTATGTTGCGTGTAGCTGTGTATCTGTGGTCATGTGTACAGTGTGTGTTGTGTACAGTGTGTGTTGTGTGTAGTGTGTGTGCTTGTATGTTGTGTGTACCTATGGTCACGTGTACAGTGTGTGTGGTGTGTGTGGTGTGTGTGGCACTTTCCTGCCCTCTCACCCCACCGCATGAGCGTCACTCAGGCTCCTGCTGGTGACCCAGGTGGCCGAGGTGCATCCCCGCCTGAGCTCTGACATGCAGCCGTGCCCTGCGAATGCAGAATGCCCCCCAAAAGGCCACCGTCCCCACTCGGACATGCAGAAGGGCCCCTGTCCTGTTGCTTCTGGGGAGGCCTCCCCAGCTCCCAGGGCCACCGGCTCGGCTGGATGAAGGGAAGGGCCCTTGGGTGCAGAGCTGGCTGGACAGAAGCTGCTCCCCAGCTGTGGGCTCTGGGACCCCCCCTGCCTGGGGCAGCCGGCGGCAGCAGCCACACAGCACGCTGGACCAAGAACATGCACCTGTCCACGGTGGGCCACCGGCCTGGGCCCAGGCAAGGTGGCCCGGGTGTTCCTGCAGCTGCACCCCTCTGCTGAGGTTCGCGGAGCAAGGGCTCGGTGCACGCTGAACTGCCATCGTGCCCCTGGCCTCGACCCTCCCTTGCTGTGCTGCCTTGCCACACACAGGCCCAGGGGGACGGGCCCCTGCAGGGACTGGCCGGACACAGCTCGCTGCGGCCCAGTAGGGAGGGCTGACCCACCTGCCAGCGGCACCCAAACCCAGAGGAGTGGGCGGAGCTCTGGTGGGTGAGGTTCCCTGTCTTCTCTGGGTCTGCGGTCCCCAGTGCCCAGGCTGTGGACTGGCACTGGGCCATGCCTGTCAGGGACTGGGCCTGGAGCTCCACTGCCGCCCAGCCGCCCTCACCACCGTCCGTCGAAAAATTGTCTTCCATGAAACTGGTCTCTGGTGCCAAAAAGGTTGGGGACCACTGCCCTAGGTGACCCAATTTTTATAATAATTTGTGAAGCTGCGCATTCATGGTTTAGGCATTTTTATGTAAATGTTATATATTTCCCACTAATAAAAAGTTTAAAAGGAAAAACCACGGGAACATGTGCAGTGATACATGTTCCATGAAGCTCTTCACGGCTTTGTGGGCAGTGGCGAGAACGAGCGTGGCCGGGCGCAGGCAGAGCCGCGTGGATCACAGCACAGCCGTGACCCGGACAAGCTCCAGACGTTCCGGAAGGGCTGAGCACGGAACACGCGTCATGATGCGCTGTGCAGTCAGAAAAGCAGGCTATAGCGTGATGTGTTTAGCATGATCTCTACTTGTGAAGACAGACACGACTCTTCATGTGTTCTGTGCTTGGAGACACACGGATGTTGGCACGCGGGCTGCATGTCGCATGACTGCAGACATGGGTGTGGGATCAGGGGAGGTTTCACTGGACTGTGTTTTCCTTGCTGCTTCCCGTTCTCTGAGACAAACCGGTTGCCATGGAGACCGTGCTGTTGTCAAGGCGCCTCGTCACTGCTGGTCATGACCCCTGTTCAGAGACTAACGCCAGTGGCCTCACTTCCAAGGATAAGGGCTCCCTGGCCACCTCGTCCTTTCCTGATGGCATCAGAGGCAGAGACTCTTTCACTGACGTCACCAAAGGCAGAGAGAGGGAAGATGGCAGCCAGGGCCCTGTGGGCTGAGAGTCCCGCCCACCAGCCAGCGCCCACGGCCCCGTCCGCGTCAGTGAGGGCTCCATCACCATCCCCTTCTCAGTCCTGGACATAATTCGCAAGGGCCCCGGCCACATCGCCCACGGCCCCCCAAACAATGGCTTGGTCACCTACAGCTATTACAGAAAGGGACCGCTGAGGTCCAGGCTCGGCAAGTCCAGCCGTGGCAGCTGCAGGGAGGCAGACCTCCGCTCTGGCCACGCCTGCCGAAGGCCACGTGCTGAGCCCTACGAAGACGTGTGGATCTGGGTTTCCACGACCCTCTGCATCCTCTGGCTGCTGCGCATGTGCAGACTGAACCTCGGCATCTTCCCCCGGCAGATGTGACACCTCCAGCTGTGCCTGCCCTCTGCCCCCCAGCAGGTGCTGCTGAGTGAAGCCACCTCTGAGCGCCCCCACCCCACCAGCAAGCCCCAGCCCCAGCCCCCTCCTCCCACTTCTTGCCTTATGGTGGTTTTGTGGGTGTCTGTTGTGATTGTTCTTTGAGCTGCATGTGTGTGTTCGGAGAGCTTTTCTGTGTCTGTGTTTAACCTCAATAAAACAAAACAGAACCAAGTGCGTAGCTCTCCATCCAAGGGGACCGCAGCCACCGCCTGAGCTGGGAGAAGCGTCATGGGCTCATCCTCCCCGTCTCTGGCGCATCTTCCCTCAGTCCTTGCAGGGAGCCCCCCATGCCCAGCACTTCTTCCCCCCCCCAAGAGAGCTTCCCCTTGGGGAGTTCTGAATTCCTGGTCACATGTATGTCCTGTGACGGGACAGGACGCTCTGGCTGGCAGGTGCAAGTTAACATCCTTTCTGTGTTGACCCATGGGGTTATCCGGGACAGGCCACCTGCCCCGCTCTGGGAATGATTAACGTCCCGAGCCGAGATGTGGTTGGTAAGCCTTTCCCTGCTCCCTCCAGCTTTCTGGGAAGGAGCCACAGGAGGGCCCAGAGACAGCTGGGTTTCAGAAATGCCACACAGTGCAGAGGACACATATCTAAGAGCCCAGTTTCCATCTCCAAGGAGCAGGGAGCTGTGGGGTAACATACTGTCCCAGCCAGGCAGGGACCTGACCAGAGCCACAGCCGTGGCCTGCCAGCCTGTCCCTTCTCTTCTGGGGCAGGGCCGGCCCCAAGGCTCAGACCCTGGGTCCGAGATGTGGGTGACCTTGAGGTCTGCTGAGGGACTTGGGAAGCCTCGCTCTGCAGAGGGAAACCTTCATCCTTTGTCGAGAGCAGAGAAGATTCTCCCTGTTGAGCTGGCCTGAACCGCACAGGTGTGTGTGCTGAGTCATAGCGGGGAGGGGGCTGGCTCAGATGGAGACGCCGTGCCAGCCCAACGGGGTGGTGCACTGGGCAGACGGGCTGGAGACGGTCCCCAGGAAGGAGCCTATGTCCCCGCCCTCTCATCAGCCAGTGCAGTGTGTCAGCAGCTGCCCTCACCCTGGGGTAGGTTTGGGAATCTGCCCTGAGCCACGGACCCAGCGGGGTGGGGCTGGGCAGACAGCAGCGCACCATCTGCACCTGGCCAGGCGCCAGGGGGCGGGGCCTGGCGTGCGCTGGGCCTGGGAGGAGCACCTGGTGCCCCGCAGGGGCCGCAACACCCACCTCCTCCGCCTTCCATGGTCCGCCAGGCCACAGGGCCACCTGAAGCCTTAAACACGGAGGAGTGAAAGGCCCCACCTCCCAATTCCCAGCGCTGCCTGGGCTTTCCCAGGTGGGCCCGGCGCCCCCAGTTGCACGTCCGGCTCTGGGACCCTCTGCCTGCGGCCCGGGGCGGAGCACCCTTGGCAGGAGCTCCCAAGACCCCGCACCCCTTCGAGGGGGCCGTGGGGCCCAGCGCACCCCCAGCCCTGGGAGGGTAAGGCCGCGGGATGAAGGCTCCGCTCCCGTGGACCCCTCAGGGCTTCCCCCCAAGTTTCGCGCGAGGCCCGACCTTCTGGGCCCGCCTCCCGCCCCATCCTCCACCTACCCGCCCACCCCTCACCCCTCCCATCCCCCACCTGCCCCTTGACACGCCAGACCCCCGCCCCCGCCCCCTCTCCATCCTCTCCCCATCCCGGTCCTCCCGCCGCACCCCGCCCCGCCCTCGCCCGCTGTCCGGCTGCGCCCCCGTGGCAGCGGGGGGACGAGCGGAGCCGCGGCGCGGGGCTGGGGAGGGGGCGGGGCGGGGGGAACACGGGAGGGGAGTGGGGGCGGGGCCGGGGCGGAGACAGGAGGGGAGTGGGGGCGGGGCCGGGGCGGACACGGGAGGGGAGTGGGGGCGGGGCCGGGGGCGGACACGGGAGGGGAGTGGGGGCGGGGCCGGGGCGGACACGGGAGGGGAGTGGGGCGGGGCAGGGGCGGGGCCGGGGAAAGACACGGGAGGGGAGTGGGGGCGGGGCCGGGGCGGATACGGGAGGGGAGTGGGGGCGGGGACGGAGCACCCCGCGGTTTCGAGCGGGCTGGCGGCTTCTCAGCCCGATGGGCGTCTCGGCTGAAGCCTGACACTCCCCAAGAGCAGCATCATGACGGTCGTTGTAATGAGTCGCTGAATGTCGCTGGCGGAAACAGATGATGCGTGCTCGTGGTCCGAGGGGACAGCGCTAACACGCACTGGCTATTCTGGTCGTCCTCGTGGGGAAACTGAGGCACAGGACCCAGTGAAAAGGCCAAAGCAGGTCTGGGACTCAAACCCTGGACAGCACAAACCAGAGCTGGGCCTGAGCCCTCACCCAGCCCTCGCCTGACCCTCGTCTGGCCTGAACGTGAGTTTAGACCCACCTAAATGTGACGCAGCAATAACTACTATTGAGGACTGAACGGACAGACAATTTGAATGTTGAAGTCTCAGGTAAGAGCAAAGGCAGACACGTTTTTAAATGCAATTACTATTAGTTTGGCCAACGTTGAGGGGACTCAAAGTGGTGAGCAAGTGCCTGATTTTAGGTAAATTTCCTAGTGACGGGGGATCAGCCTGCTCAGGGTCAGCCAAGTCCACCCAGAGCTTGAGACAGAGCCCGGGCTTTCGGTGCCTTGGACGGGTCTAGCAAGAACTTCGATCATAGCTTCTGTCACTGCTGGGGACAAGAGCCAGTGCAGCCCTAAATGACCACGTGTGTGCCCGTTGCAGGGCTGGAGTCAGGGCCAGGTTGGTACCCCTGTACCCTGGGGATGGAATCGTGCTGGCCCTGCGGTCATTCAGGGGGTGAGGCAGGCAGTGGCCTGGGACAGTGCCCCCCACTTCCCGGGAGCGTGCAGCCCACCCTGGTTGGTAGGGGCTGCTCCATCTGCAGCGTTCGCTGAGGGGGACAGAGGCCAAAGAAGTCCTTGCGGGGAGCGGGGTGGGCAGAGCTTTGGCCTGATTCCTGCCACAGGCTGGCTGGAGGTCCCTTGCCTAAGAGAACTGAGGGTCACACCCCCTGGGCCAGAGGCCTGGCTGCAGCGGAGGTGCAGGGATTTCCTTCCCCGGGCTGCTTGGGGCCTGGAGACTCTGCACCTCTGTGCAGGAGACCACGAGGGGCTGGGACTCGGGCGCCCCCAGCCTGCTTCCTTGGTCTTGGAGGAGTGTCTCCATCTGTTATGGCAACTGTCCCAGTTTGCCTGGGACCTTTGGTGCTAAACTGGGGGCTTTCCCCTGTTGCCTCATGTTCTGCAACATGCTTAGAAGCAGCTACTGACCGCCTACACTTGACTACAGATGTAACTGTAGGTGACAATTTTAGTATTTTGCCACTATTTGCCAGTCCTGTGGGCAATGAGCACCCAGGACCTCGGGAAGCAGAGTGTGAATGCCCTGCAGGTCGGAGCAGAGAACCTATTCCAGACACCGAGAGATGATTCAGAGAGCCTGTGCCTGGGGTCCTGCCCCAGGACCAGCCCTGTGTCTGTCAAGGGGCAATCAGGGAGCGCAGCGAGGGTTGTGGATGTGGGGTTGGCACAGGACTTCCGCCCACAGGGTGGGGCAACTGCAGCCTTTACAGCAGGCTGGGGTTGCTGGGGTCACCAACGCTAACCAGGCCTGACCCTGCTTAGCGTCCGAGATGAGCCAAGGCCGGGCGAGTTCAGGGTGGTACGGCCGTGGACAAGGAAGAAAAGGTGGTGCAGTGCTGGGGAGAGTGAGGGCACCCTGGGGCCCACATCTGAGAGCAAAAGGACGTCACCGCTCTTCTGCCCGAGGTGGCCTTGGTGGGGGCAAGTGGAAAATGACTTTTTCACACCCAGTTGTAACCCAAGCTGATTTCCAGACCCAGAGCCCACCCAGGGAAGGAGGCCCAGGGTCCCACAGCAGTTCCTGCAAGGACAGCGCGAGGTGACTGGCAGACCCCACCCCTGGCTCACCTGCGGACCTCCGTGGGCCCTGGGCGAGTCTCTCTGCAGGAGAGCGGCGGGAGGGGTGCTGCTCTGCTGTGGGGGCTCCTCTCACGGGTAGTTTTTAACATAGCAAATGGGCCATGAACATGGGCACCCACGCCGCCTCCCCACACCTGGAGGACCTGCCACCCCTTCTCAAGGCCCTGGCAGCCTCCCGGTGAGGGTGACACATTCTTAATAATGTGTCAGGCTGTTGACAGCCTGCTCTCTGGTCCCCCAAGTAAAAGGCGTTTGGAAATAAGATGCCTTCCCCCGATTGTCTGACCCTGTCATTCTGGACACTTATGGCAGACCGTGTCCTGCAGTCCCAGGAGTCCCCATCACGTGCTCTGTGACATTGGAAGGATGACTCGCCTGTTCACCTCTGGCGTCGTGTTTCTGCTCCTTTCCTTTGCAGCCTCGCTGACATAGGGGCGAAGGTCAGGGTATGGCAGGACCCTCCCTCGGCCTCCCCAGAGCCCACCTGGGTGCTGATGCCTCAGCCCGGTGTGCAGAGGCCACCCTGGCCGGCTGCACTGCGGGTCCCTTCCACTCCCGAAGCGCAGGGGGGCGCCCTCCACACTAGGATGGGGGTCCCGGCAGGCGGGAGACAGGGCTGGACAGAGCACCTGGTCCCGCCCCCGCCCGGGCCGCAGGGGACCAGGCTGGACACAGCAGGCACAGGTGGATCCTTCTGGCTGGGGGCTGAGGCGGGACCAGCTGCGGGGCAGAGTCCCGGGTGCTGGGTGGTGCCGGCAGCCCAGTCCCACACGGTCCCAGAACCATCCTGAGTGGGCTGTTCCTCAGCTGAGGAGCTCGGGTGTCTCCTGGCCTTGCCGTGGCAGGAAGCAGGTGCTGCTTCCCGGCTCCCCTGCTCTGCCGGCCTGCGGGTCTCAGCCTCGGACGGCAGGTGGGAGGAGGGCTGCTTCCAGGACCCGGAACGCCGCTGCTGGAGGCTGCAAGCCGCCACTGGGCTCTCCCTGGCCTGGGGCCAGTGGCCCCGTCAGCTCGGCTGGCCCTCTCCGCACACCGCCCCGGATCTGACCCCTCCTCCTCCACCCACCGGGATTGACCAGGACCACGGGATCCCACAGGGCCGCGAGAGCCTCCTTATTTCTGCTAATGTCTACTTAGCGTTTGCAGGGGAGCGTGGCCCACACAAGACACAATCCTAGCCTGCCCTGGAGAAGTCGTGTTTATTTTCCGCCAGGGAGCTGCGCTGGAAGCAGCTGCTCAGGAAATATGCAGAAGCCCCTCTGATCCAGACCCTGGCTCTCCACAGAGGCCCCTGCCCGCCTGCGACTGACCCTGACCCCGTGCCGGAGCCGGAGCCTGTCAGCTTCAGTCTGCGTTCCCTCAGTGACCACTGAGTTCAACTGCTGTTCCTGAGCTGGTCGGCCATTTGTATACTTTTTTTTTTTTTTTTTTTGAGACAGAGTCTCACTCTGTTGCCTGGGTTAGAGTGCCCTGGCATCAGCCTAGCTCACAGCAACCTCAAACTCCTGAGCTCAAGCGATCCTCCTGTCTCAGCCTCCCGAGTAGCTGGGACTACAGGCATGTGCCACTATGCCCGGCTAATTTTTTCTATATATATTTTTAGCTGTCCATATCATTTCTTTCTATTTTTAGTAGAGATGGGGTCTCGCTCTTGCTCAGGCTGGTCTCGAACTCCTGAGCTCAAACGATCCGCCCACCTCGGCCTCCCAGAGTGCTAGATTACAGGCGTGAGCCACCGCGCCCGGCCTCCATTTGTATACTTTCTTTTTGCAGTCTCTTTTGTATTTCAAGTGACAAATCTTCCTTTAACATGATGCCACAAATTTTATGTATTTTGACTAATATTTGAGCTATTTGCTAATTTTTCTCGTGATTTCTTCTTTTAAGACGGGCATCCGGGCTGACTGGCCTCCTGGTCAGGCACGGAGCTAAGAAGAAACAAAGAATCAAAAGTCAGAAAAAGAACCCCCACCGCACGTCTGCCTCATGGCCGGGCTGCCGCCACGGGCAGGTCTCTCTCCTGCTCCCGCTGCGTGTGGGGTCACACTCACTCTCCCGTGCTTGGGAGCAGAGGTAACAGATTCCACAAATGCCTCCGTGTCCCCAAAATGCAGGTGATGCAAGAGCCACATCTGGTCGCTGATGGCATTTCATTACGCTGCCGTCTGAGGTCACCTCACGGCGATTCGTGTGTCATTAAATAGCTCATGTTCAGCTTTGTTTAGTGACCAGGAATTTTGACAAAATACCTGAAATTCAAGAGGGCAGATGGAGGAGGAAGCTCTAGATAGAATGTCATTTTAAAAAATAAATTTGACTTTAAGATCATCAGAAAAATGGTGTCTAATCTTTATTCTTTGGTATTTATGGAGCTGACCATCTAGCGTGATGGCGAAAGATCCACCCGGAAGGATTAGCAGTAACGAGCCGCGGGTAAGTAAGTAAGGCCGCGGGCTGAAGGCTCTGCTCCCCGGGACCCCTCAGGGCTTCCCCCCAAGTTTCGCCCGAGGTCCGACCTCCTGGGCCCACCTCCCGCCCCATCCTCCACCTGACGGCCCACCCCCACCCCTCCCATCCCCCATCTGCCCCTTCACTCGCCAGACCCCCGCCTCCCCGGCGCCCCCTTCCCCACCCCTCCTCGTCGCCTCCCCATCCCGGTCCTCCCGCCCCACTTCGCCCCGCCCTCACCCCCTATCCGGCTGTGCCCCTGTGTGGCCCCGGGGGGACGAGCGGAGCTGCGGCACAGGGCTGGGGGGGACGGACGGGGAGGGGGAGGGGACGGGGCCGGGGAGGACACGGGAGGGGAGTGGGGGCGGGGCTGGAGCTGGGGGCGGGGCGGACACGGGAGGTGAGTGGGGGCGGGGACGGGGCATGGTATGGTGGCTCATGCCTGTAATCTTAGCACTCTAGGAGGCTGAGGCAGGAGGATCGCTTGAGGTCAGGAGTTCGAGACCAACCTGAGCAAGAGTGAGAACCAGTCTCGACAAGAACTAGAAAGAAAAATTATCCAGGTGTGGTGGCGTGTGCCTGTAGTCCCAGCTACTCAGGAGGCTGAGGCAGGAGGATCCCTGGAGCCCAGGAGTTGGAGGTTGCAGAGAGCTATTATGACACCACTGCACTCTAGCCCAGGTGACAGAGCAAGACCCTGTCTCAAAGAAAGAAACAAACAAAAAAAATCCAAACTGTACTGTATAATCTGTGGCTTTAAATTGTTTTGTTTCAAATCTTAAAGGTTAAATTAAATATGTAAAGAGAGTGTTATGAATATAATATTGACCAAATTAACTGATAGAAATTGAAACCAAGAGGAAATTTAAAATACAAACCGGGTCATTTTTTGTTGCTTTGCACTTTTTATTATCTCAGGGAATTTAAAAATTTTTCATTTATTCTAGCACTTGGGATACATCAGTTGAACAAGACAGACAAAAATCCCAGCTTCTACTGGCGAAGACAAGAGACACACTAAAAGATAAACATGTAAAATAAATACAGTCATACCTCAGTATCTTTAGGGGATTGGTTCCAGGATCCCCACCAATACCAAAATCTGTGGATGCTCAAGTCCCTTATATAAAATGGCACAATATTTGAGCATAACTTATATATATCCTCCTGTATACTTTAAATGATCTCTAGATTACTTACAATACCAAATGCAATGTAAATGCTATATAAATAGTTGTTATACTGTATTTTTTGTGTTATTTAAATTTTTTTCCTGAATATTTTTGATCTGCGGTTAGTTGAATCTGTGAATGCCTAACCATAGATCCGGAAAGCTGACCATAGAGATTGCTACCAGGTGTGAAGTGTCATGGGAAGAAAAGAAAAAGAATGAGGTAGGAAGGATCGAGAATTGGTGTCTGGCGGTTGCAATTTTAAATACCTGGCTCAGGCTAAGTATCAACGCTAAGTGACATTTCCTTGTGAGAGGATATTCCGGCTGTTTTGACAGTAAACAGAGTAGATGATGGGCAGGGAGGCCCTGCAGTTTAGTAGGTCCCTGAGGTATAATTGAGATGCTGGAAGTAACGCAGGTGAGAACTAGTCTGATTTATTTTGGAAGTGGAACCAACGAGCTTTCTTGGCAGATTGGAAGTGAAAATGAGAGTGTGAGAGGGACCAAGGATGACGCCAAAGTCTGTGGCCTGAGCAGCTGGAAGGATGCCCTGACACCAGCACCTGGCTCTCTCTGTCCTTTGACCACAGGCAGAATTTGGCGGGTCCTTTGGTGGAGTACTGGCCGCTAGACTGGGACACTGTCACGTGTCCCGACTTCTGGGACGTATGCGATCCCGGGCAGGAGTCACAGAGGTCTGGGGCATGAACAGTTTTCGCATTGCAAATGCCAGCTGGATGTGCCGGGCCTGAAGCCAGTGAATGACAAACGATTCTGACTATTACATTGAAAAAAACAGTGGTCGGAGGGTTTCAGGACCTCGAGGTCCCAACTGCGACCGACAGACACCTCGCCCCCCGCTAGCTCGGCACCCCGTTTCCTCCTCAGGGCGCGGCCGCGGCCCACACCGCGCGCAGACACCGCCCCTCCGGGGCCGGGCGGGCGCGAGCCGCAGCCGCCTGCGGGCCGGGCTGGGAAGAGGCTCCCGCGCGCTCCCGCCCAGGCTCGGTGGCCATCTTCCGCGCGCGCGCTCCCGCGCAGGCTCCACTCCCTGCTGTCCGCGGCCGGTTCCCCACAGCAGCGGCCGCCGACCTGCACGGCTCCAAGGTGGGGGTGGCGCCGCCCGCCGGCGGGCCCATCCCGAGGCGGGGCCTGGCTGGGGCGGGGCCTGGCCGGGGTGGGCCCTGGCCGGGTCGGGGCTGGGGGCGGGGCCTGGCTCGGGCGGCCGCAGCAGTTGCGCGTGAAGCCCCGCCCCCCGCCGCTCTCGGAGCTCGCAAGGCCTCTGGCTGCGCCTGCGCACGAGACTGGGCGGGGCGGAGGGAGCCCGGAGCGCAGCTGCGTTCGTCGGACAGCAGGAGCAGTGGAGCCGGCCGAGAGCGGTGCTGCGGGAGCGGGCGGCCGAGACAAAGGCGACGGTGAGTGCAGCGCCGGCCGGCGCCTCGCCCTCTCGAGCCCTTGGGCGGCGGCCTGAAGCCCCGAACCCCGGTCCCCGAGGGCTCCGCGGTGAGCTCGGGCTGCGGGCTGCGGGCCGAGCCTGTGGCTCTGTTTCCAGGTTCGGGCGAGGTCTCTTCCCCGAGGACCCGCCCTTTGGGCTTCGTCCCTTCCCTCTGAGGAAGGGACCCGAGCTCAGCTCGGAATTCAGGCAGGCGGGCGACCGAGGCGCCCATCGCCCGCTGCGGTAAAACGGAAACGCAGACCCCTCCCCCACTTGGCGGGTCTGGGGGTCGCGAGGGTGGCGCGAGGGGCGGGCGGGGACGGCCCGGGGTCTCCAGGTGAGGGTTGGCGGGGCGGGGACCCGGGCTCCGGAGCCGGACTGTCGCCCGAGGCGCCCGGCGCGTCCCGCCCGCGGTCCCGCAGCGGAGCTCGCTGGGCTCGGAGCGGAAGCCCCGGCCGCCTCCTCGGAGAAGGAGCGCGGGCGACTCTCACAGGTGGTTTCACCGGCTGTGGCTGCTGGTTGGGATTTTGGGTCCCGGGTGTGGTCGGTAGCGGCTCGCTGATGCCGCTTTAACAGCTGAAAAAGCGCCCCAATCCACTGACTTCATGTGTAAAAGAAACGGTGTTGAGATTCCTTATTACCTTGCAATTATTTTAAATGATAAGGCTTCGTAGAGGAATTCGGTGGTGGTGTGCAGTTTGCAAACGTAAACGTTAAAGGGCTTGGAATACAGTAGATGCTCATTAAAATATTTGTTGAACGAATGAATCTGGAAACATCAGACAAAGCTGGTCTCACATCTAGTAAAATTTAGGCACATACCCTTTTGACTAAGAATAAGGAAAAAACGTTGGCAAAAAACATGTAGTTTTGTTTATATGCTTGTTTTTGATTTTTACCCAATATATGCATACTTTGGAACAATCAGTTGTTACTCTCAATACTACTAACAGAAAATAAGTTTGAAATGTGGATTTTTTATTTTGAGAAAAGTTGGTATACATTATCTATTTCTTAAAAACAGGCTTTATTTCTCATTTTCTTTAAAAATAATGGGGAACATAAAGAGGCGCTGGGATTGTATTTTGAGACCCAGCTTTATTTTTCATTGTGAATAAAGTTGTTTATGTGTTTTTGAGGAACTGCTATGGTCTTGAGTGTCTTTTCCAAAAAGGGAGAACTGTAAATTGAAGGAAGAAAAAAAACTAATGTTCCACTAATACAATTAAACATTACCATTTACTCAACAGGTATTCATTAAACATCTATCATGTGCTGAGATCTGTGTTGAGTGGTGTTTCTGGGGACGAACAAAACTCACAATAATCCTTTTTTAAAACGAGCATAAAGTTCTATCTTTTAATCGATGTTGCAAGTGGAGACTGTCTTAAACCCCTTGTGCCTGCTTTAAGTTGGGAAAGGTGGCAGGTGAACTGCAGGAACTGTAAATTCATAACAATCTATTTAAAAGTTAATAAGTAACTTAAGTGGGCTAAGATTATTGGGTTCCACTTTCATATTGTCAGTTTAGTAAAATCTATCTACATTTTAAAAAGAAGGGAGGAAGAGATTTAACAGACTGGTGTTTTTATTATCTCTCTCTTACAAGAAGATTTTAGTACAGTGTATTTATTGAAAGGTCATGGACTTCTGGTTCTCTGTTCTGTAAATCTTTGCAACAACAATATTTTCTATTTTTAAAAATCACTGATGATAAACATTGGATTTCCTTTCCATAAGAAACGTTTTTAAGTAAAGCACCATTTCAGGAATTTATTTTGTCCTTTTCTTTGCTATTTACAAACAAATACAGTATTAACTTGATAGTGCTGAAATTGGAAGGATTATTAGTAAGAATTTGTGGTTCCATATATGGACTTTACCTGTAGTTTTACAACTGATAAAACTGCTCACTAAAAAGAGGATGAAATTTTTAGTATTGCATTTATTCTAAGGTTGCATTGCCTATTTTTATCTTATTTATATATGTTTAAAAACAATATTTGGCCTCTTCAGAAGTCTGAGTTAATGTACTCCAAAGCCAATCATGATCTTTACAAAATAATGTAGATTACTAATTTTTTTGCAGTTAGCTTTTGAATTTTGGTGGACCCTTTTGACTTGTCAATGCTTATAATAGTTTATACATTGTTGAAAATAATGTATACATTCAAATAGAAGTTTTAGATTTTAGACTTACTGGCTATTAGCTTTTTATGATTGTTGTTCCTAGGAATAATAAGGGAAGGAATCCCTCAAATTTTAGTGGTAGAGAGCTGTGATAGTTTTTCTTTAAATGTGTATTTCTTGGAGGAAGAAATGTGTATTTCTTGACAATTTACCACTATCAGTCTGGTGTGGATAAGAAATCTAATAGTGATGATAAAGAACAATGTAAGCAGCCTGTGATATGTTAAATAAAAAGTGCCTGGCATTTTTTTTTGTTTGTTTTGTTTTGGTTTTTTTTGGATAAGCACATCATCAGAATTCTTGACAATCAACAGCATTGAGACATGTTAAAATAATTTTTCCAAGAAATCAGGATTCATAATGAATATTTTTTGTACTTTAGAAAACACTGTAAATGTTTTTAAAGTATTATTCCTGTGTTGGAGTAGTTCATAATGTTTTGAGGCTGAGTAAATTCCAGGATTATCCTATTTTGTAATTGTTGGAATATTTGAAATGTTGGTGTTTTCTTCATCGAGGTAGATGTGTCTGCTAGGGAGGGTGGTTCATTTTTTTGTAACACCCTTCAGAGTGATCTAGAAGGAATTTCTTTTCTCTCAGATGTAATTAATCAAGTGATTAAGAATGATGCTAACAAGGCATTTGCAGCTGTGCCCATGTTTGCCTGTGTAGATTGTGAGAGTTTATTAATTAGCATTTGTAGAAAACATTTTTGAATTTTAAAATTTTTATTTAAATGCTATATAACAAATTTCTCAGGTTTATTGTCTAGTATAGGTTGCTATTATGTTTTTCATTCCCAGTTGTCTTTTTAAAAGACATGAAAATGTTTAGGTTTCTCATCTGCTTTAGGATGAATCTGGGACTTTTTTAAGGTTTTATAAGATTTTTCACTTACAATGAAACATGCTTATTGGTTTTGATTTATTGTAGTGTTTTTTTTTTTTTTTTTTTAATTTTAGAGACAGGGTCTCACTCTGTCACCCATGCTGGAGTGCAGTGGCATGACTGTCACTCACTGCAACCTCAGACACCTGGGCTCAAGCAATGCTCCCACCTCAGCCTCTGGAGTAGCTGGGATAATAAGCTGCACTGCCATGCCCGGCTAATTTTCAAATTTTTTGTAGAGACGAGGTGTTGCTATGTTGCCGAGGCTGGTCTGGAACTCCTAGCCTCTGCATCTCAAACTGCTGGGATTACAGGTACTAGCCACCCCACCTGGCCTGTTTTAGTGTTTTCTTATCTCAGTTTTTATGAAACAAATATTTTAACATTTTATTGAATGTTAAATGTTAGTAATGTTTTAGGTCTGTGTCAGAATGGGGCATTGTAGGTTCCCTGTGTATTCTTGAGAGGAACTGAGTAATACATGTGCTTATCCTTAATGCTTGCTTGCTAGTTAGGTGATAGCATTTTTTCTGATTTTTTTTTCATACTTCCTGGAAAAACTTGGAATTTAGCATATTAAATATTGACTTGCTGCCTCAGTTCAAAGTTTAAGTATGCTTGACTCTTGCTGTAATACTACCAAATTATGAATGGACTAGAATTTAGTTGAGACTGCTCTGTGACTGCATCCAAATGGGGTTTCTGAATTGAAATGCCAAAAAGACTTGGTAATAAATTGTGTTTATTGTCTTTATCTTGACACTACAAAATACCTGTAAATGTATTTCAGTCAAAATTACGGTAACACATACTCAGTCCTTTTCCTAGAATGCATTAGATAAGTCCGCATTAAATAGAGGTGACTTTGAAAATGACTAAATGGTGAGCCCTGATATTTCTGTTTTGTTGCTTGCCCGCTTAGAAACTCATGCTAAGATTTCTTATGACATCTTCCATGATCAAATTTTGTAGTTGTACTCAAACATAAAATGACTTTTGTTTTATTTGACTTAATAATTTGCTTTCACTTTTTGCTTAGTAAAGCAAAAATGAATTTTTACTACATCTAGCATTGGGTATATTTTATGCCTTACATGTAGTGGGAATTTATGGGTATCTATGGAACTAGTATGTTCAGCAGGTGGGACTTGGTAAGGTTAAGCAGAAAACAGTTTTCACTGTGCCTTCAGACCCTCCATAGATTCAGTCTCTACCTCTGCATGAGCTCTTAGTAAGATCAGATAGCATTTCCAGTAACTTTCAGGTAATAAAAACTCTTGCAGTTACTTGTCATTCGTAATCTTATTTTAGTCATTAGAAGGTGCGGTTCAGTATAATCAGTGTTGAGACTCTCACACAATTCTGAACTCTTCTTTGGTTCCCACTGTTTCAGACGTAGAAGCCTGCTTTGGAGGAAGATTCCTACTTGATTTCTCTTGTTACTTTGCCAGATTCTCTTCAGTATGACGTCCTCACCTGCTCAGGGTCCAGCTCCGTGCGGAAAAGGGATCGAGGGGAAAGGTATGGTTTATTTTAGCTGATCTGATTGTGATCTGGCATTTTTGCCTCCTGGGTTGGACAGGTTGTTCAAAGCTGACGCCCTAGGACTGCTGGAAATAGTTTTCTTGAGAATTCTATGTCTGGGACCCTCAGCTACAATTCCTGTGATATAATTCTCTATCTTTAATTTCGCTTCCCAGCTTTCCTGATCTGCGGGCCCACTTTGCCCAGGGTGACGTTTTGGTTTAGTGTTTAAGGTAGTTCTATAACATTTTAACCAGAACTGCCCATACTTTACTAAGGATATTTCATTTGGCATAATTCCACTGGGGCCTCCACATCCTCTATTTCCAACTTCTGTCAAATACAGTAGACCCTCTGTGTCTGTGGGTTCCACATGTGAGGATTCAACCAACTGTGGATCAAAAATACTAAACCCTGTCTCTAAAACAAAATACAAATTTAAAAACTACAGTATAACAGCTACTTACATGGCATTTACATATAAGTAATCTAGAGATGCTTTAAAGTATGTGGATATGTATAGGTTATATGCAAATACCTACCCATTTTATATACGGTACTTGAGCATCTGGGGATTTTGGTATGGTGGGGTTCCATGAACCAAACCCCCGTGGGACAACTGTAACCCCCCTTGACAGTACTTCTGTCTGTTTGGGACCTGCAGTCCATTGCTTCTGCCACCTCTGTACTGTCCCCGTTCCTGCACATCCTTACTTGAGTATTTTCCCTGCCTTGAATCCATGGTCCACTATTATAATGTCTCGCTTTCATGCGCCCTCAGTTCCATGTAGGGCGCTCCTCCATTGCACTCCCCTGGCCAGCCCTCCACCCCACACCGTTTACATGCAGTTCTCCATCCGGTTCAGCCTGCGCCTGGGCAGTAGATCGTGCTCTGAGGAAAACACAGCCGTGCTGACCCGGGTCTCCCGTTCAGTGCCTGACCGCTGACCTCAGGAAGGCCCTTTGTGTTGCTGACAGTGGTGTAATCCCAGGACATTGCCCTGGTTGAATCACTTTAGCATTCCCCTAAATGACTATTTTACACCTCTCTCCTCAAACTTCTAACCTTTTCTCCATTTTCATCTGATAACGTGTTTCCTGTGTGTGAAAAATGAAAGTGATCAGAAAGCGTTTCCGTGTCCCTCAGGTCTCTGCCCATGCTCTTTGCATTTCCTGCTGTTCTTCCCCCCGGTCTCCACGGCTGCCCTGGGTTCTCTCCCTTCCTCCTGTCAAGGACATTGCGTTGCTTCCATGTCCATCCCCTTGTGCATGCCAGTGACATGCGTCAGTGTCCTATTTTTACCAGATCATTCCTGTCAGCATATAGATATATATGCAGCATATAGATACTGATATCTCCCATCTTTAAAAAACCTTGGTCAACACCACATCTTTCTTTAGTTACTACTCTCCAGAAAAGTTGATATTTGTGGTCTTCACTACTCCCTCTCTCTCTTGGATCCATTACAGTGAGGTTTTTTTTTCTCTTCCATTCTACCATGGCAGCTCTTTTTTGAGGTTACTAGTGACCTCTTTGGTGAATTCTAATGTCAGTGAATATAGCAGCAGTCACAGCATTTGATGTGGTTGATAATGTTCTCTTCTTTGAAACCATCTTCCCTTTGCTTCTGGGATATTACTGCTTATTTTCAGTTTCTTTTGCTGGTTCCTTTTCATCACACCAACTTCTAAAAAATGAGGCAGTGTTCCAGGGATATACGTTTAGACCTCTTCTGTATTTATATTTAGTCCCTTGTGATCTCATCTTATCTAGCTAGAATTATATATTTCTAACTAAATATTTTATCTTTAGTCTGAATTTCTTTCCTAATCTCCAGACTTGTATGTTAATGTGCATACTCAACATTTTCAGCTAGATGTCTAATTTAACTAGACATCTAGATCCCAAATTTAACATGTCACAACTGAAAACTCGTCGCCTCCTTCTTCTCTCCCACCCCCTCCAATAATTGTTTCCATTCCATTCTTCCTCATCTTTTAAATGTCCACTCCCTCTTTCAATTTCTCTGGCCCCAAACCTCATAGACATCTTGATACTCCCTTCCGATACTCCCACATCTAATTCAAATAATTATCACGAAAGTACATTCTTTATATACGTTAAATGCTGCCTTAACTATAAATGGAACGACAATTTGCTGCCACCCCTGTAAGCAACCATAACCTCTTGCTTGTGTTATTTTCATAGTCACTAGTCTCCCCGCTGCTTCTGCACTTTTCTATTCTCAAGGCAGCAACCAGGGTGATCCTTTTAACATGAAAGTCTTATTATTTCAATCCTGTGTTCAAACGGTTCAGTGGCTTTCTATATCCTTGAAAGTAAAAGCCAGAATATTTACTGTGCCTATAAGAGCCTCCGTTGATCTGTACCTCCTGCCTCTCTGGTTTTGTGTCCTACACAATCAGGTTTCTCCTTGGCTTCCTCTACTCTGGCCCCCAGGCATCCTCCAGGCGCAGTCTTGCTTTCGTGCCCTCAGGGATAGAGCATTGTTTTATTCACTGCAGAATCCCCAGGACCCTGGCTGGCTCATGATGGGCACTCACAGTTCCTGAATGAATGGCTGCTTGTCTTGTTACTCCTGATTCTGGTTATAGCCTATGTGCATGTTTCTATAATGAAGTATTTGAACTTCACCTAAAACCATATAGTCCTGTAAGAATTAAGTAGAAACAAATTCAGATACAAGAATATAAAGTAAGTTTCAAGTCAATTTTTGTGTATGGGAAATGAAAATACACAGTGAAATGGTAAGGGACAGAGGAGGTAGGAAAGCAATGAAGAGAGCTAAGGCAAACGAAATAAAGAAGAGGAAAATCTGGTTTGGAAATAGGGTGACAACATGTAAAAAATTTATTCTGGGCTTGTCCCATATTTCTTTTCAGTTACATTTCTTGAGTTCTGAGTGTTGGTGATTTTCATGGACTAGACACTTCAAGTTGGACTATATTATACCCTTGTTTTTATCAGGGATGTAGGCTCAGGTGAGATCAGGAGCCAAAACTTCATTGTTCTGTGTTTTGCTCAACTCTTTTTGTTAAAGAAAAGGAGAAATTACTGAGAAAGCCTAATGGTATTCTTAGCAGTTTTTATTTATTTATTTTTTTTTGTAGAAATCTCCAATAGAAGTCTCATAGTTTTAGGGAGGGATTTTCAGTGTACAAAAATGTATTGGTATGCCTGTCCTCTTGGGACTGTGCCGCCTATTTAGTCCCCCCTTAAAAAAGGAGAGGAATATAAGTACATTTATTGTTTTGCATGGTAAACTAGCAGCTAGCTACAATAATCACAAGTTTATTGAGTAGTATTAAATGCATATACTTATTTGTGCTCTTAAAGGAAAAAAAAGAAAAAGAAAAATGCTTGGGCCAGGCGCGGTGGCTCACGTCTGTAATCCTAGCACTCTGGGAGGGTGAGGTGGGCGGATCGTTTGAGCTCAGGAGTTCAAGACCAGCCTGAGCAAGAGTGAGACCCCATCTCTACTAAAAATAGAAAGAAATTATATGGACAGCTAAAAATATATATAGAAAAAATTAGCCGGGCATGGTGGTGCATGCCTGTAGTCCCAGCTACTTGGGAGGCTGAGACAGGAGGATCCCTTGAGCTCAGGAGTTTGAGGTTGCTGTGAGCTAGGCTGACGTCACGGCACTCACTCTAGCCTGGGCAACAGAGTGAGACTCTGTCTCAAAAAAAAAAAGAAAAAGAAAAAGAAAAAGAAAAAAAAGAAAAATGCTTGTACAGACTTAAATGCATAGTCTAAAAATGGAATTTAGCTGATATTTAGTTGGGAAATGAGAGTGCAAGGGGAATTAATGATATGCAGATTTTTAGTATTTCATTCTGCTGAGACAAGATTTTTTTTCTTTTAACCTTTTTCCCCTGAGCTGTAGGTCTCATTTCCTGTTGGTTGATTAAAAAAAAAAAAAAATCTTTTACATAAATTGTTGAAATGAGTAGCTTCGTAGTTCCTGAATGAATAAATAATTTTATGTGCAAGTATAAATTCTCCTCAAACCAGTCTACACAGTTTCCTTTTTATGTGTAATATGCAAAAATTTGTCTTTGTTGACTTGTGGGACTTGTATGTGGCCATAATGTGGACTTGGTTTTCACGGCTATAGGGAGTGTGGGTGTGTATGTGTGTGTATATTTCTTTGCAGTTTTTGTAATATGAACATGTAATTTAGACTCATACGCTGATATTTTACTTTAACTCCTAAGGCACTAATTTGAACAAAAATCAGATTTGGTATTATATTTTTCTTTCACGTTAACATAAGCATGACCTTTATAATTCTTAAAAAGTCTATTTACATACCAAATAAAATGATTTTGGATGGCACACAAGAAGTGTTTGCCTATGGTTTTGAAATAATCCTAGCCTGAACGACATAGTGAATCTATTTTATGGACTAATTAGGTCATCTTCATTAGAATTTAACATTGACGTACTTGAATTCATATGTTAGCATTTCACGTACGAAGTAACCATCTTGGGTTAATAAGATCCTTATTTCTGAGCTGGTGTGTAGTCCTACCACTAAGTTTATTTCAGCTATAGTCATGGTTTTTTGTGTTGTTTTTTTTTTTTTTTAAAGAGACATGGTTTTGCTCTGTTGCCCAGGCTGGAGTGTAGTGGTGTGATCATAACTCCTGGGATTGTTGTGGCTAGCTGCTAGTTTACCATGCAAAACAATAAATGTACTTATATTCCTCTCCTTTTTTAAGGGGGGACTAAATAGGCGGCACAGTACCAAGAGGACGGGCATACCAATAGAGTTTTGTACACGGAAAATCCCTCCCTAAATCTATGAGACTTCTATTGGAGGTTTTTACATTGGCAATCTCCTGCCATTGCTTCTTGAGTAGCTGGGACTACAGCCGTGTACCACCGTGCCCAGCTGAGCAGAATTTTTTTTTTAGAGATGGGATCTTGCTGTGTTGCCCAGGCTGGTCTTGAATTCCTGGGCTCAGGAGATCTTCCTGCCTTTGAGGACCTCTGAGACAATCTCACCTTTTCTCATTAGGCTCTATCCAAGTTAGTCTGTTCACTTTTTCAAACATGCCATGCTTGGTCTTGCCTTAGGACTTTTACGCTAGTCGTTTCCTTTGTCTGAATGGTCTTTCCCAGATCTAGAGCCTGGCCCCTTAACTTTAAGGCCTCAGCTTAAATATCACCTAACTCACCATGCAGTTTAAAATCGCTTCCCCATTACTGTTTTAATTTCTTCATGGCATTTCTCAGTCCTTGAAATTATGTATTTTTATATACATTTCTTAGGAGAGCAGGGACCTCCTTTGTCTTGTTCCTGCTGTCCACAATGCCCAGAACGCTACCTGGCACCAAACAGGTGTGCAGTAAAGTGTTGAATGGATGAAACCAGGTACTGGTCTCATTTGTTCTTTGTTATGAATGATTTTAGTGTACTAGTATTTTAAACTGTCAACAGCATACTTCTTCTAACCTAGGGAAGACAGAAACTGGATCAATCAGACAAAAGCCTGGCTTTAGAACAGGGTGGGACAGTTTGGGACCTACTCTGACCCTCAGCATGTTCTGTGGAGCCATGGTGTGCTGGAGTTGGGGAGGTGCCTGCGCCTCTCGCTCCGACTCCGCGCTCGGTGCCATCGTCTGGCAGCTTGAAACTGGCCGTGGTGGGACAGTTCCAACATGGGAATGGGCAAAAGCTACCAATCAGGGCTCTTTTTTTCAAAAGAGGTTATAGTTCAATATTTATCAGGAGACCACTGGGTGGGCCCATGTGAAATTGCTGGTTTTTGCTTGAATATTGGTAATTTCTTATGTTTTAACCTAGTAGAGTTACTGTTTTGGTTTAAAGGTAATTTCTTCGTAGGAGTTACTGAAATTACCTCAGTCCTTTACTTTCTTTCTTTTTCAAAATTATGTTCTCTTCACATCTGATGATTACTTTGAGATTCATTTAATGCATATAATTAGCTATGTATATGTATGTATGTTAATTATTTAACTGCATATCTAATAGTTTAGCTTATTCCAAAGCAGGCACAAAAGATCTTCAGATTCCTCTGAGAGTGTTCTTGGTTTTGCTACTGAGCAGTAAATAAGCCTTTTGAAAGGTGTTCCTTTTCTCATCAAGAAAGCAGATCTGATTCAGTTAGTGATACAGCATTATCTACCCTTTTCTCCCCCCTATGATTTACATAAGTATGTCTGAGTTCAGTTCTTTGGGGTTTTTTTTTCTGGCTTTTTTCTTCTTTTGCCCATTATTACTCTTGAAGCGCTTGCTTACATTTTCTGATCATTTACTTCTGCTACTCCGTGATTTCTTCTACAAATAAATGTCACTAAATCAATGAAATGATTCTGTCTTGTTTCTCGAGTTTTTTCCTATTATCTTTCCTATGGTTACCTGGACATTCCAGCCGATTTCCAACCCTCCCCCCAGCTCTCCAGTAAAGAGACATGAAATTACAGGCATCATTTTCTTATCTGAGGAAGTTTATTGTTTAAAAATTGAACTTTGTTGGCTCAGGGGAATTTATTGGTATTTCTTGAGCAACATTTGTTTTATGTTAATTCTGAATAAGTGGATTTGAACTGGTGGTATTGAATTATTATAAAATATGACACCTACGTTTCCTATCCTCTAACTCAAATTGTTCTCTCTCTTATGTACATATGAAAAAAAAGTATTTAATATAGAGCATCAGAAAGTACATATAAGGTAAAGAAGAAACCTTTACTCCTACCACCGCAGGATAACCAACCACTGGTAATATTTTGATGAATGTCCTTCCAGATAAATCAGTGAATATATACTTTTTCACAAAAGTAAGATCTTATTATACATAGTATTCTATCACATTTTACCTTAGCAAATATTATGATCATATAAGCATTGCTTTTTATTACTTCAGTTTGAAAGGGTCTTATTGGAAAGTGAAAATTTTGTTTGACAAGGGCAAAGCTGTCAGTAAAGTTGTGATTAAAAACAATGATGTTTATGGAGAGTAGAATGTGGCAGAGTCAACTGGAGACAAGAATTACTTAAGCAGTAATTTTTTTCTCAAGAGCTCTGTCACCATTGTACAATAGCCTGATTGTTTTATACTGGCTAACAAAAACCGTTCCTGACTCTATCTATGTAAAGTAGAATTATTTTAAATAGCCCTATGGTGAAATATGGGCCTGTAAATACGTTCATATTTTTTAGACTGCCCAAGTCCTACTGATGTCTTAATATTAAAATACTTCTAGAAGAAAAATGTGTTTTTTTAACAGCCTTCATCTATGTGTAGTATGGCAGTTTTATTAGATATTGCTACCCTTGTTATGTGTCAGAGTGAGGGAGTTCTTAGAAAAAGAAAATTTAGCATGTAAGAATTCTTATGTTAATGTTTGATTTGACTTTTGTTTTATGACTGAAAATTCTTGTGGAAGAATTGCTGAGATGCATTGGTGTATTGCATCCTTGGAAATTACCAGTCCCAATCTTATCAAGTAATTGTCTGGGCCTTAAGGTAGCAATTTTTTTTTGAGACAGGTCTTACTCAGTTGCTGGGGCTAGAGTGCCGGTGGAGTCGTCATATCTCACTGCAACCTCCTACTCCTCGGCTCAAGTGATCCTCCTGCCTCAGCCTCCCGAGTAGCTGGGACGACAGGGATGCGCCACCATGCCCGGCTAATTTTTTCTGTTTGTGGTAGAGATGGGGTCTCACTCTTGCTCAAGCTGTTCTTGAACTCTTGAGCTGAAGGGATCCTCCTCCTCCGGCCTCCCAGCGTGCTAGGATTGCAGGCACCAGCCACTGTGCTGGGCCTTAAAGTAGCAATTTTTAAAGCCAATCAAAGATCCTTTAAGGGTTTTATAATTTAAATGTTTTTTGCTTTGCCACAGGAAAGGTACCTGTTACCTAGGGTAGAGTAGGCTGTCGATGTTTTGCCTTGTTTTTAGCTATGTCCTTTTCTGTGTTGTATTACTGCTTGCTCCCAAGCTCTTGTAGTCTTTTTCTGTTCAGTGGCCATTTCTCTTACCCCGCAATGCCACATCCTGGACGGTGCGTGTGTGTTGCGGAAAGCACTTCTCACAAGGTAAAGAAGAATAAAAAGCAGTGTAGTCAATGTGGACTTTTTTACTGAGAAATGATGTATTTCTTGTTTAGAAACTGGTAGTGTAGTCACTAAAAAATGTTTTTCATCCACATTCTATGTTTGTGAATGGACATGCAGGTGTCTCTGTTTGTTGGAAGGTAAAGTGAATCTTGAGATAAATTCGAGAAAAGTGTTTAGAATTATTCCATACATTTTGCTGTTTTAAAAAAATGTTAATTTTTAAAAAGTTTCATTCCACAGTGAGTTTTTAGCCTCCTCTTTTTACATTTATTTTGTTTTTGTAAACTGTTCTAAAGAAGCTTAGAAACTAGTCACACAGTAAGTGGCAGAACTCACATTTGAAGTCCTTTCTGATTTTTCAGAGTCAGTAAGCTTGGGAAGCACTGTAAAGTGGCGGAAAGAATATGGATTTTGGAGGTAGACACACCTCAGTTTGATCCCTAACTCTGGCACATATTTGCTGCATGGCAAGTTCTTACCCTGGGTGATTTTTATTTTCCTTTTCATTTAAGTGAGGGTAATAGGCTTATTAAGATTAAATGAAGTAATACACGTAAAGCACTTGGCTTGTAGAAAATGATAATAAATGTTTCATTTCCTTTCTGCTACACCTTATGGTGTTTTTTTTTTTTTGAGACAGAGTCTCACTTTGTTGCCCAGGCTAGAGTGAGTGCCGTGGCGTCTGCCTAGCTCACAGCAACCTCAAACTCCTGAGCTCAAGGGATCCTCCTGTCTCAGCCTCCCGAGTAGCTGGGACTACAGGCATGCACCACCATGCCCGGCTAATTTTTTCTATATATATATTTTTAGCTGTACATATAATTTCTTTCTATTTTTAGTAGAGATGGGGTCTCACTCTTGCTCAGGCTGGTCTCGAACTCCTGAGCTCAAACGATCCGCCCATCTCGGCCTCCCAGAGTGCTAGGATTACAGGCGTGAGCCACCTCGCCCGGCCACCTTATGGTTTTAAAATATCTTGGGAGCCACTTGGACATTTCACTTGAAAGTGAATTGCAGTCAGGAAACTGGAAATAGACGTAACCCAGGTGGACTCGTATTGTAGTGACCTTCTTAATTTCCCTGTCTGAGAAGCAGAATGGTTCTTATAACTGTTCAAAATATTTGACTTCAAGGCAGGTTTTATTGTTAAAAGCTGAAAAGGAACCCATTGGGATAAGTTAATTATTGCTGACCAAAATGGCAAGAAAGTAACTATTTCTACATTTCCTGAGAAATTGAAGCATTTGTGCTGTATGCATAAAGATGGTAAATTTTAAAGGCTAAGAACTGACCCTTTGGAAAGAAATATATGATGAAAATAGGAGGGGAAAGTGTTCAACCAATAATAAAAACTTTTTATCAGATTTAAGAGATGGTGCTGATTCCGACATGCGCACAGTGACACAGGTGCTGAATGCAGTGCTGGAGGGAGTACAAATCTGTGGAACCTGTTTCAGAAGCACTTTGGCACATGTCACAGAGCGGAACTTAGTACTTCCGAGAGTACATCCTAAGGAAATAACCCATTTTTCTGTTTTGCAGGAGTGAGGGGAGAAATTATTTTTTTTTATTGTAACAGCCTTATTGAGATTATTCATATAACATAAACACCTTTTTAAAGTACATAAGTCAGTGTTATACAGCCCTTGCCACTATCTAATTTTACAATATTTTCATCACCCCCCCCCAAAAAAAAGAAATCAGCAGTCATTCCCCTTTCTTCCCTCTACTTAGCCCCTAACATATTTTGTCTTTCTAGATTTGCCTCGTTGGACATGTAATATAAATGGAATTATATGCTGTGTGGCCATCTGGCTTTTTTTCATTTAGCATAATGTTTCAAGTTTGATCTGGACAGTGTATATCAGTACATCATTCTCTTTTATGGCTAAATATTATTCCATTGTAGGGTATACAACATTTGACTTCTCTATTCACTAATGAATAGATAGTGAGTGAGTGAACCCAAACAACTGTGATGAACAACGCTGCTATGAAAATTCACGTACAGGTTTTTTGTGTAGATATGTTTTAATTTATCTTGGATATATACCTAGGAGTGGAATTGCTGGATCATATGGTAATTCTACATTTAACATTTTGAGGAGCTGCCAGACTGTTTTCCAGAGTAGCTGTACAATTTTACATTTCTGTCAGCACAGAAGGTAATATGTGGCCTTTTGTAACTGTCTTCTTTCACTTAGTATGTTCAAGGTTTATCCATGTTGTATGTATCAGTACTTTCTTTTCATAGCTTTATAATAAACCTTGAATTCACATAGTATAAGGTTTCTAATGGTATTCTTTTTCAAAGTTATTTTCACTATGCTATCTTTTTTGCATTTCTATGTGATTTTAGAATCAACGTGTCAATTTCTACAAAAAAGTCTGCTGGGATTTTAACTAGAATTGCGCTGACTCTATTGCTTAAATTGGGGAGAATTGACATGTTAACACCATTGACTGCACTGATCTATGAACATAGTATCTCTCGCTATTTGTCTTTGCACATCATTTGATAATTGATTCATAATTCATATTTTTCATATTATAAATGAACTTTACAGTGTCAGTTTCTGATTGTTCTTTGAACAATTGCTTTATAGAAATAGAGTTCGTTTTTGAGTATTGATCATATATCCTGCAATGTTCCTAAAATCACTTTAGTTCTGCTAACAGTAGTCTTTTGGTTTTCCCAATTTCATTATAAGATTTAGCATAGCCTCTGAGTTCCTTGTCAGCTTAGAGTTAAAGAATTGCATAAGCTTATGAATTGTAGTGTCAGTACCTTGCAAAGAGT
Source organism: Eulemur rufifrons (assembly GCF_041146395.1). Taxonomy (NCBI): domain Eukaryota; kingdom Metazoa; phylum Chordata; class Mammalia; order Primates; family Lemuridae; genus Eulemur; species Eulemur rufifrons. Next base: position 71,735,085 of record NC_091010.1, read on the forward strand.
GATGTGCAGCATCCCCAATATTTATCTTCATTTTTCTTTTAATGAAATATTAATATTCCTCATAATATGGAACTTTGACATTTCAAGCTACTCTTATTTAAGTAGTTGAATTTATAGGGAATTTCAGCAAAGTATTTGATTCTGATGGAGGAATTGCTGTTTGTTTTCATGGCTGGAATTCTAACCATCTGTTCAAATTATGTATTTTGGAGGGCGAATCAATTGCCTTGCTGATGATTTGGGTGGACAAGGAGAGTATATGGTAAGGACTTTCATGTTTGTGGCTTGAGCAGAACTGTGTGGATCATGGTATGATTTATTGAGATGAGGAAGAATGAGGAAGCAGTGGATTAAAGATTATCAATTCAGCTTGGACAGGTTAGATATTAGGCCTCTTTGCCTACTGTGTTAAATGCTTATAGGTTTATTTGGGTGCTTGTAAATGAAGAAATATATTTTAGGTTAAAAACAGGCCTGAGGTCCCATAGCTAGTCATTCACAGAATTAGAACTGAGGTCTTGGGTGCTCTGACTAAGCCCATGTTGTTATTTCCTTATACTATATTATATCCTCAAGGCAGAAAAACATGCCTGGCTTTGGCAATAATAAAATGTTCCCTGGGAGCTACTAGAAATACGTAGCAGAGTGGAAGCTCAGCTGCCTGTGGAGTCCAGGCAGGTAACCGTGAGCCAGGCTGTAACATGAAAGAGCGGTGTTGTCTTTGGAGAACTGCGAAGTCCATGCCCCACCTAGAGGGTTCACTGTTAATCGGCTCCAGCAGATTATTACCATGTGGGAACGTGGGTGCAGTATTGCCAGATTTTCTGATTTTTCAAGAGAGTTAGAAGTCTTGATTTTTCACGTGAAGTCTTCTGATTTGTAAATGTAGGTAGCTATCCTTTAACACACTGTGGAGACCAACCTTGCGTGGGTCCAACAAAAATATCTGTCTGCTGAATTCTGCTTACTGGCAATCTTTGGTAGTGTTGTACCGGTATACTGTGGAACAACAACAGATTTATATGATGGGAAAAGGGTGGTAACCACATATAATAAGCACATTACAAGTGTTGAAGTGTAGGTTGCTTAGTTTAAACATGGTGCTTAGTCTGATGTTTGATATGGATCTGTTAATTATAGATGGGGGAGGGGGAATTGCTCCCTGTAGCTTTTTGCCTCCTAATTGCATGCTTTCATTTGCAGATAGGGCCGGTTTGGAGTGTGTGGATTTTTGAGTGAAACCTCTTCCCCAGATGAGAAGAAACCTTCAAGGAAGAGCTACTGGCAGTGACTCTGCAGAGTCATCTGGATGCATAATGTGGAATGTTCTAAGCCCAGATGTAGCTGAATGGGTGGCTCCACTGATGAGGAGTGGTAAGTCTGATTGTCCCCACTGATAATTAAATAACCTCAATCCTTTCCATAAAAATAGGATGACTTCTGCATTCTTAGCATTTACTGATGAACAGTAAGTTAATTTTCATATCACTGGGAAAGACAACAGTGCAGTTTAAGAGAATTCTTTATCCCTATCAGTGTATTTAATGTATGATTTCAGAATTTGGCTTTCTTTTTCCAGTTAGGCACATCGCTTCCTTTGCTTATGTATTTTTCTTTTTTATTTCTTCTTCATTCCAAGGCCGGAAATATTCTTGAAATATGCAGCCAACACTGAAGCGATGGTCATGATGGTTACTGGTATCCATGGTAATCTTAGTTGTAGTGGATCTCATTCCCTCTGGAAGTGATTGTTCTAGTAATGGATACGAGAGACAGTTTTGGCTGATGGGAGATAAAAGAGAACTCTGCAAGAGGCTTCTGGGGAAGGTTTTCTTGCATTTGAGAAAAGGAAGAACAAAGATGGTCCCTCTTCTCTCCAGGGCTGGTTTTATCTGGATGTGACATCTGGGACTGCTGTAGCCATTTTTCTAGTAGCTCGAAGGTGATGCCTCCATGACAGAGGGCAGCACCAACAGGATCGCAGAAAAGTAGAACTGGAGCCCCGTTTACTGTGCCTAGAGCCACCCTACCTGAATTGCTTTATTGTTTAAGTAGTTTTGCCTTGAGATTTTCTGTTATTTGCTATAGAAATCATCCACATTCATTTGATTTCTTCCTTTTCTGATTACCCAAAGCCCTATCTTTTAGTGTCTCAGGCATTTCTACTTGATTATGTTTTATGCTGTTCAGGAATGTTTGAAGTCAAAGGCTATGTTTATATCCCTATCGTGTCTGACATTAATGCGCTCTTCTTAGTGAATTCCTAAGTACATATTTGTTGAACTGAATTATTTGAATGGTGGAGTATTTGAAAAACCAGTTCACGGAATTGAATAGAGATTTTCTTCTAATTCACATCCTTTTCTTTAACCACACTACTTCCCTCTAGGTTTATTAGTGAAGTTTGACTTTTTATTTAAGATGACTAGTGTGTAATATGTGTTCAGGTGGTTAGTTCTACTCTAAAACATACTGCTTGGATTTTGCCTTTTGTTTTTGTGCAACTTTACCATCAGAACCAGAATACTCGTACATGTTTGAGTATTGGCTTTCAGTCTAGTAAATGTAATTTTGCTTTCTTCTCCATTATAAAATCTGAGAATAAACTTTGTGTTTTCTGTGCTAATTGTAAGACTGAGGGACGTGAACATTAGGAAACAGTGCAGGAATGATTTGTATTTGGCTTTGGAGTGCGCATTCACAGTAAGATTCCCTAAAGTGCGCATCCCCCACTGTGTTCCTAGGACCCTGTGTTTTGGGTGGGGCAAGAGAAGAGGTGTGGTGGTGAGTATGGTAAGAGGGGTCTTGAGCCATAGGATGGATTATCTAGTTGCTTATATTTTAAGGCTGTATGAAACAAACCATTTCTTTTTTTTTTTTCATTCTTTCTTTTTTGCCACAGTCAAGATATTCCTGTACTCTTCTATCTTTTAAGTTGTTATTATAATCTCAAAAAAGTATGGGGTAAGGAGCTCTTTTTCTTCTTGAAAATCTATGGTGTTGCTTTCAGTTATGTTAACAAGAACAATCATGAACTTGTGGTTTTGATTTTACCAGGTAATCTAGTAGTACATTTTGAATCCTTCAAAAAGTGATTTACATTAAGGGAAAATTTTAATTTTTTTTCTTGATAGGTTGTGATGAAAACTGGGAGAGTAATTTTTAAGAAGATAAGGAAAGTTATATGATGTGCTTTACCCATCAGTTTAAATGCAGTAATATCGTTGTTTAGTAATATAAGAAATTTAAATCACTAAGGTCAACTTTAATGTGCTTTGTTTCATATAAGTTTTGATGGGTTTGTAGGAATGGATCATGTGTCTTACCTAAGCCAATCACGGCAGGCATATGACTTAAGCTTGATCAGTCAGAATGAATTAGGACATTTGCTAGGAATGCTGGGATGAAGGCACTTTTTTTTCTGAATTTCAACCTGAAAACGTAGTCATTGAACTCCTGGCAGTTATCTTCTGACCATCAAAGGAAATCTAGTTGAATAAGAAGTCAACACTGAAGGAACAGAGTGGAGAAAAACCATGCCCTGGTCACCTCAGTTGAGCTGCCAGCTCAAGCCTTCCGTGAAGGTGCTATGCCTTTACACTTTCAGTTATAGGAGTCAGTAAACACCTTGTTTAATCCAATTTGCTTTGGATTTTCTCTTACATGTATGTGAAAATGTCCTGATACATCCTTCTCATCACTCATTCCATACCTTTATAATAAGAGCTCAAGTAACTCACTAAATCTTGAATTGTGAGTTAGGGAAGTAAGCCTGTAATACAGTTATGCCGGGTAGCAGATAATGCAATCTACTCATTGATTTTTTTTTCAGTACCAAATACAAGGACTAAGGTGATAAATAAATATGTAGTCCACGCCATTGCAAATGGAGTTTGTTGTTAACTCGACGAGACTGACGTTATGTGAACAGTCTTACTGTGAATGTATTCTTATCAACGGAAGTTAGGGTTCTAGAAAAAAGGAGGATGTGTTCATCTACAGTGATTGGCCCTTTGTCAGGGACTCCTGCTGAACCCTTGGCACCTCTAGAACTGTAAAATAAACAACTATGGGCAACTTGGAATCTGGCTGACTTAAAAAAATAAATACAATAAGTCATTATTAATTATTTTTTCATAAGAAGAGTTTATAAAGGTGCAAGACCACAATCACTTATTCAAAATCTTGGGGCCCACATGTGTTTTTAAATTGCAGAACTTTTTATATTTTAGAAAGGTTAATTTGGTAGACATCCCTCATTATCTGTGAGAAATTGGTTCCAGGACCACAGATGTTCAAGTTCCTTATATAAAATGGCATTGTAATTACATATACCTTACATACATCCTCCCATATACTTTAAATCATTACTTCTAATACCCATTATGATGCCTGTATATCACTTTATTCATGTGACAAATTCAAGGTTTCCTTTTTGGAACTGTGGAATTTTTTTACCTGATAGGTTTTCTATCCATGCTTGGTTGAATCCCTGGATGCAGAACCCCTGGATCCTGAGGGTGGACTGTACATACTGTGTATTTAATGTGACTTCTCTGCTGTGGTTTGGATGTGATTCGTCCCTGCCAAAACAATCAGTGAGGCAGTGTTGGGAGGTGGGGCCTGGTGGCAGGTGTTTGGTCGGGGAGGTGGATCCCTCCTGAGGAGACTAATGCCCTCCCCAGGGAGCGTGTTCTCTCCCTGGTGGGAATGGATCAGTTCCCCGAGAGTGGGTGCTGTAAAGTGAGGGTCCTCTCCTGTGTGGTCCCCCTTCACACATGCCTGCTTGCCTTTCCCTTTCTCCATGTGCTAGTGCAGCTGAGGCCTTTACCAGCAGCCGAGCTGGTGCTGGTGCCATGCTTTTGGTCTTTATAGCCACCGGAATTGTGGGCCAAATAAACTTCCTTGATTTATGAATTACCCAGCCTCAAGTATTCTGTTAGAACAACACGAACAGGTAAAACAATCTTTTTTTTAAGGAATGGACAGGTGGCTTTTTTTTTCTTTCCTAATAATACAGATAATAATATCTTAACATTAGTTGAACTACTAAATAAATACTAGGCTCTGTGTAAAGTACTTTTCTGTATTATCTTAACTTACCTGTTTAATAAATTGTATTCATTTATATACTTGAGAAAATTTAGAGAGGTTAAGTGACTTTATCAAGGTTCATTCAGCTAGGAGACAGGAGAATTGAGATTGTAACCTAGAGCTTTTGGCTCTGAGGTCTGTGCCCTTAACCGCTGTTCAGACTGTGGATTGTGCTGTGCTGCTCAGGGCCAGTGCGGAAGGCATCATGTCTTGCCCACTGGGTTACTGTTCTTTTCAGCAGGGACTTTCTTGAGTACATGGTGAGAGAGGAAGGGAAGGGGGCAGAAGGGACTGTCTTGAAATCTTACTGTACAGGGAAAAAGAAAATTTTTAAAATGTACTTTTAACCCATCACATATCACAGCTACATGATGGGCTAAAAAAAATTGAAACATATCTCTGATGCCACATTTTCTAAAATAAAATTCTATCAGTGTTGTCTATCAGAAACATGGGAGGGTAATCGCAGCCCAGTGTCCACTCCCAGGTTCAGTGTGGGCACATCCGTGAGTATTTTCTGAAACTTGATTCCTGGGATTGGGATTCTAGGGGTAAGGATGACGGCACGTTAGTCTTTTAAACTTTAATTATGTAGTTCTGGTCTGTAATCCTAGGACTATTCACTGAATTCATGAAATCTTTAGAATTATAATATTTTTTAAGTCTGCCCATTTGAGCAGAAAATATTTGTTATTTTCTTCATTTTTATTTCTTTAATTGGTATTGACATTTAACATTTTTGGTGTATTTTTTTTTTTTACCTGTTTTCATTTTTCCTTCAGGATTTTAAAAGATTTTAAGTGGTCTTCACAAATCTATTATTCTTTTCGAAGAGAGATGTAGAAAATTAAAAGGAATGGACTCTGGAGCCAGATTGTTTATTGCATTGGCTAGAACTTCTAGAATATTGTGATTATAAGGAGTATCTTGTCTTGTTCAATAATTAATGCTTCTGATGTTCCATTAAATGCTTACATTTTTGGAATGTTTATAATATTTTGACATAGAGCATTTTTTTCTTTTTTAAGATGCACCTATGTCCTAGGAACGATTAAGCATTCTGTCTGCCTTTGAGTGTGCTTTATACATGTGAAAGAGATCGGTTTGCTGGTTAAGACTTTTTAAAATCAGAAGTATATGTTGAATATTGTCAATCCAATTTTGACATCTGTATAGGCCAGATTTTAAAGTGTGTATAAAATGATCTTAAAAAGTGTTTAATTGTCACTGTGTTGCAGTTGCTACAAACTAAAAATAAAGTTACTTTTATCTAGTTAAGCTGCACTGTAGTTAATCTCTGGTCGTCTACAAATATTTAGCTTCTATGGTAGTTTCGAGAATATAGTGCTCATTTTATTTTTGTGCTTTTAAAAATATAGTTTTATAATATATTGACTTATATTTAATTTATATATGTTTTATTAAAATATCTATGTGGTCCTAATATGTAGGAGCTCAGTGAATATTTGTTGAATAAGTTAATTTTTGTAATTATCTGATTAGTGAGTTATCTTCATAGCTTATTTTTTCACTGGTGATAGGAAAAGAATATAGCAATTTTAGAGATGGAAAAAACTCAGAAAATATTTATGCAGTATTAACAGTTTTAGTTTCCTGGTTTCGTGGTCATATGGCTGACTTCTGATCCTGATTTCCCATTCTGACTTCATAACATCTTGCTATGCATACCAGTCTACTAGAAGCAATCTGTTGGGTTTAGGTATTGAGCCCCCACCCCCCACAGAGACAAAAGGAATAATCTGTTCACCAAATGTGAGAGAATGTACACATTGTAGAAATTGAAATTTTTTAAAACCCAGAAATACAATGGGATATTTTTTAACACATCAGCCTTAATGGCTCTGAGTTTCTCCCTTTCTAAATGTTAATATCTATAAAGAAGGAGTTTGGGAAACTTTCAGGGAATAGAATAATTGGTATTAGCTCTTCAGTTTTGGGAATTTGATCCAATGTGAAAATCTTCATCTATAGCTAGAAAAAAATGTATATAAATATATATATTTTTAAGAGACAAGGTCTTGCTCTGTCATCCAGGCTGGAGTATAGTGGTACAATCATAACGCACTGTAACTTTGAACTCCTGGGTTCAAGCTATCCCCCAACCTCAGCCTTCCAAGTAGCTAGGACTACAGGCATGCACCACCATTCCCAACTAATTTTTAAATTTTTTTGTGGACATGAGGTCTCACTATTTAGCCCAGGCTGGTCTCGAAGCAGTCTTCCTGTCTTGGCTTCCCAAAGTGCTGAGATTATAGGCATGAGCCACTATGTCTGGCCTATAGATAGAAAATATTTTAAAGTCTGATACTAGTTTAAAGTTTAGGGAGTGGAAACTGATACTAAATTTTGAGTTTTTTAGTTGATGGTCCAGTTTAGAGGTATCTGGAAATAATTGCCATCTAAGGGGATATGCTTATGTAAATAGAGTTGGTGACCTTAATTAATTAGCTGGCCATTGTTAGGGTGAGTACTTTTCGTACACTAAAGCTCTGCCTGTCACTTCTACAAGCCTTTTTGGGGCAACACATGGTAGCTCACACCTGTAATCTTAGCACTTTGGGATGTGGAGACAGGAAGATTGCTTGAGCCCAGGAGTTTGAGAACAGCCTGGACAACAGCAAGACCCTGTTTCTTTAAAAAAAAAAAAATTAGCTGGGATCATGGTGCATGCCTATAGTCCCAGCTGAGCTAAGAGGATTGCTTGAACCCAGGAGTTTGAGACTGCAGTGAGCTATGATTGTGCCACTGCAGTCCAGCCTGGGCAACAGAGCAAGACCCTGTCTCTTAAAAAAAGAAAAGCCTTTAGTTTTGCTTCCTTGTGAGACAGAGTCTCACTCTGTTGCCCGGGCTAGAGTGCCGTGATGTCAGCCTCACTCACAGCAACCTCAGACTCCTGGGCTCAAGCAATCCTTCTGCCTCAGCAGGGGGTCTCAAAATGCATTTTGAGAAACAGCCCTGCACGTCCAACTGCAGAACAGTGGTGCCTGACACAGGGCGAGGGAAGCCACTGCACACAGTGCAGGCCGCATCTAGCAGCGGGCTGCAGCCTAACATGCTATGTATCAGTGCAGTTATCCTTGTTAGGGAGATCAGTAGTTCTTCCCAGCAGCAGAAACTGCACTCCAAACCACTTTCTATGGCCCTAGGGTAGAGGACAACTGCAGCTGAAGTAAGAGGTTTGGAATTCCATTCTATACAGGAACTTAAAACTCAGTGGTTTATTATAGGTTTAAGAGAACCAGAATGACATGAGACCCTGGGTGTGGGGAGGAAAAATTAACACTATGACTTGAAAAAATCATTCTCCCACCTTCCACTCCTAATTCACTTAAAAGATCAGCATTTCAGGTAAATATACTAAGTTGTATAAGATTAAAACCTATGTGACTAAGTCCCAGCTGAAAGGAATGGGCTCAGAAAGGCTTTTCCAGGCCGGGCGCTGTGGCTCACAGCTATAATCCTAGCACTCTGGGAGGCCAAGGTGGGTGGATCACTCGAGGTCGGCATTGGAGACCAGCCTGAGCAAGAGCGAGATCCCCGTCTCTATTAAAAATAGAGAGAAATTATCTGGCCAACTAAAAATATATAGAAAAAAATTAGCCGGGCATGTTGGTGCATGCCTGTAGTCCCAGCAACTCGGGAGGCTGAGGCAGAAGGATTGCTTGAGCCCAGGAGTCTGAGGTTGCTGTGAGCGAGGCTGACATCACGGCACTCTAGCCTGGTTCATACTCATCTGATGTATCCTTTCTTAAATATGTCTCTTGTAGGGACTATATTGCTTTATGATTTTTTAACCCACCATAAAATCTTTGGCCTAATTTCTTTTTAAATTGGCAAGTTCAACTCGTTTACATTATTGTAATTCTTTTTTTTTTTTGAGACAGGGTCCTGCTCTGTCTCCCAGGCTAGAGTGCCGTGGCATCATCATAGCTCACAGCAACCTCCAAGTCCTGGGCTCAAGTGGTCCTCCTGTCACAGGCTCTGGAGTAGCTGGGACTATAGATTCATGCCACCATGCCCAGCTAATTTTTCTATGTTTTGTAGAGATGGGGTCTCATTCTAGCTCAAGCTGGTCGTGAACTCCTGGCCTGAAATGATCCTCCTGCATCGGCTACTGTTTTAATTACTCTAATTGGGCTTACTTTTGGTCCTTTTCCCCCTTTCCTGCCTTTCAATGCATAGGTTGGGGTTTGTTTTTTTTTCCATTATTGTTCTTATGCTGGTTGTCCTTTAGATCCATTCCTGTTTATTTCTGCATATTGGTTACACTTAAAGTAGCTTTTTCTTCCCCCACATATGACAGATACTCTAGCGCACTCTTATGTTCTCTGGGTGTGTGTCCTGACTCCCCGTCCCCAATGAATGTATTGCTAGTATTTTAGGTCAGAGTTTTGTTCGATATCAAGGCATTTGACTACTTTTACTTTGTCTCTCTCTTTTTCTTTTCAATATTCCTCCAAGATTGTGCTTAGTGGGCTTTATATGACATTCTGAGGCTTTGTGTTCTTGGGAATATTTTTGCCTAACATATTGGAATCATATTTTGTCTGGATGGAACATTCTAAATGTAAAGTTCTTTTAATTCAAGACTTTTAAAATAGAGGTAACAATCCTTTACCTGGAATTCCAAAATCAAAAAAAGATCTGAAAACCAAAGGACTTCTTGTAACTCATTTGGCAACAAAACCCAACAAGCTGACGTGAGGCTGTTTATGTCTCATTTGACAGAAGAACCCAACCTGAATTGTCATGAGGGTATTTATGGCTTTTATTCAGCTCATTTAGTGAGTATTTACAGATTTTGCTTCAAAATATTAATGAGTTCAATTATGGGTTAGTGCCTTAGACACTGCTCTGGATGCTACATAATATATGATATATACCATATTACTTTTGTAAAATCTGAAAAATTCTTGTCTTAGTCTGTTTTGTCCATCTGTAACAGAATACCACAGACTGGGTAGTTTATAATGAATCAGAAGTTTATTGGCTCACAGTTCTGGAGGATAGGAAGTCCAAGAGCGAGAGGCTGGTATCTTGCTGGGCAGAGAAAGCGAGGCAGTGGGGGAACTCGCCCCTTTATAATGAACCCCTCCTGATGGACGCACTCTCAGTGCAGGGCCAGCATGAATCCGTCCGTGAGGGCTGATCGCTAGTCCCGATACTGTTGCATTGGATATTGAGTTTCCAACACATGGTTTTTGGAGGATACATTCAAGCTATAGCAATTTTAAATTCTGAAAAAACCTTTGCCTCAAGAAGTATGGATTGTGAATTTGGGTTACTCCATCTTGTATCCAGTGTTACCTACTGCGATATATGTTAATCTTATTCTTTTGCTTTGGTGTTGGTCTATTCTTTTCTTTCAGTGTTTTCGAATTTTTTCTTTGGTGAACTTAAATTTTCTAGGAATAATTTCCTCTGTTATTTGGCTCTTTGAGCCCTTATAATATTGACTTCTTTTATCTTTAATTCTGGAAAAGTTACCCTCATTATTTCTTGAAATGCTTTATTTCTTCCCTCCTTCTGAAACTCTGATTATCTGGATATTGTCTCTTTTTCGTGCTCAATATTTCTACTTGATTCTTTTTCGTTGTTTCTTGTTTCATTTCGTAGTGCTTACATCTCTCATTGACTTCTCAGGGCTGTATTCTTGGATCCTCCATTCCAATAATTCTACTTCAGATGGCATAAAGTGTTTAGTGTGTTGTCTTTCTTTTACAGTAGTTTTATGCCCCAGATGTATCTGTTTGTCTATGCCCCTTGGGGGGGGCGGTATTAGTTACTTACTCTAATGTGCATTGGAATTTGTGTCAGTCCAGGTGAGTTTAAGGAGAGGAAGGGCTTGAGTCTCAGGTCAGCCAGCCGCCTGGCACCGCTGAAGTGCTGTTGAGTCTCCTCTTGGCTGATGCTGCATCAGGCAACTTCTGATGAGGGTTTGCTTCGTACACTCTCAGAATGAGTAATATCAGGAAGAGGCAGTGTCCTTAGATCATAACTCCCTCTCGGCTCAGTACCCCTGGCCCTTGCTGTGGGAGCACGAATGGGGGCAGGAAGGGAGAGTGCCGAGGGCACTGTACTTGTTTCCACAGCTTTCCCCCACAGGGCTTTTGTGCTGTCTGCATTTTATCTTGCTGCCAAAGACATCTAGGCTGTTGCTGCTAATTTCTGTGGTGAAGGGACAATCAAGGAGGGGCAAGGGCAGAATTGAAAAAAGCTTTTAGCTAATCTGTCTTTTAACTCCGACCTCTGCTGCCCTTTGCTTCTGGTCACCAGTTTCCTCTCAGATAAGTTCAGTACAGCTTCTGGTATCTCCAGCAGTTTCTGTTTGTTTTTGTTGCTGCTGCTATTACTGTTCCTGGAATCTGGATTTACTTCCATGTTTTTTCCTTCCCAGGGTTGATTCTATTGGGACCAGAAGCCTGTGACAGTTTGCAATCTTGATAGGAATTGGATGACCTCATTTGGGCCAATAAGGTTACTTACACAAAGATTTCCTCAAAAACATGAAAATCTTTAGTTAAAAAGTGTATACAAACTAAATGAAAATAATCATGTACGGGTTCCTGTTATCTATTGCCATGTAACAAACTATTTTTTTTATTTTATTTTTTTTTTGAGACAGAGTCTCACTCTGTTGCCCAGGCTAGAATGAGTGCCCTGGCGTCAGTCTAGCTCACAGCAACCTCAAACTCCTGGGCTTAAGCGATCCTACTGCCTCAGCCTCCCGAGTAGCTGGGACTACAGGCATGCGCCACCATGCCCGGCTAATTTTTTGTATATATATATTTTAGTTGTCCATATAATGTCTTTCTATTTTTAGTAGAGACGGGGTCTCACTCAGGCTGGTCTCGAACTCCTGACCTTGAGCGATCCACCCGCCTCGGCCTCCCAGAGTGCTAGGATTACAGGCGTGAGCCACCGCGCCCGGCCCTACCTTTCATTTTTGAAGGTCAGGAATTTGAGTAGGTATTGGTACTTCTTCTTTTATTTATTTATTTATTTATATTTGAGACAGAGTCTCACTCTGTTGCCCGGGCTAGAGTGCCGTGGCATCAACCTAGCTCACAGCAACCTCAGACTCCTGGGCTTAAGCAATCTTCCTGCTTCACCTCCCAAGTATACGAGACTGCAGGCATGCACCACCATGCCCGGCTAATTTTTCTATTTTTTTCTAGAGACAGGGTTCCACTCCTGCTCAGGCTGGTCTTGAACTTCTGAGCGCAAGCAATCCTCTTGCCTTAGCCTTCCAAAGTGCTAGGTTTATAGGCATGAGCCACAGCGCCCAGTCTCATATTCTTTTAGTAAAGTTGTAAAATTTTATTATGTAAGTTTGCATATTTCTTGTTAGATTTGGTCTAGGTATTTTATGGATTTTTTTTTCTATTTGAAGTCCTATTGTTATATTTTCCTAACTGATTAATATATAGGAACCTAATAATTTTTATATGCTAATTTTTAATCTAAACACCATACTGAACACTTGAATTAGTTTTTTAAATTTTATTTTTGTTATTATCATTTTCTTTTTTGTGATGGGATTTTGCTATGTTGCCCAGGCTGGTCTTCAAACACCTGGATGCAGGTGATCCTCCGTCCTCAGCCTCCCTAGTAGCTGGGACTACAGGCATGCACTGCTGTGCCTGGTTTTCAGTTAGTTTGATAGTTGAAATGCTTATTGTCTTCCAAATATATCCACATAGTGGCATTTTTTAGTTGTTTTCTGATATTTAAACTGTTTATCCTTTTGGAACTTAACTGAATTAACTAAGACCTCTAGTATAATGTTGAACAGTGCTAGTGTTGGCTGAATATCCCTGCTTATCCTGACTTCTTATAATCGACCATGTTATCAAAGATTACATTTTCAACAGCGTTTTAAAAGATTGTGGAACACTTGAGTCCTATTGCCATATTAAGTATGCCTTGTAATTTTTTGTTGAACATGATGATATACTGGGTAAAAGGAGCCATGGTAAATACGCATTTGTTGTGAGGTTTTATGTTTATCTGGCTGGGGTTTAGGCCGTTTTACTATTTACTAGCTTTAGGTGTTGGAGGATAAAGTTTCCTCTTGTGCCCTTATGTTTGTCCTCTCTTGTCTTTGAGTTTGAGACTAAGAAGGTGCTTTGTTTCTTTTGTCATCCCATTATATGGGAGCCTGTAGGTATGTGACAAGGTGTGGGGGGAGGGGAGACATTAGATAGTGCTGTGGTTAGTTCTCAGGTTTTCAGTGAGTCTGTGCCCCTGGCTGTGACCTACACAAAAGTGCTTCTCAGTTTTGTTTTGTTTCTACCCTCAAGTGAGACAAAAAGGCTGGAGCAGACTGGAGTGGGATATTTATTTCCCCTCCCCCAACTTGGTTAGTTTTTGGTAAAACCCGGTTGGTTAGGCTCTGGTGAAAGTTTCTCTCGAGGGCCAGCCTTACTAGGAGAACAGAATGCTCTGGTGTGTTGCACCATGGCTGCCTTCCCCTCCCTTTGCTGAGGCACAGGAGACTTTCTCTGACCTTCACTGTGGGAACCTGGTAGAACGGTTCCTGGAGGTGAAAGCCACAGACGTGTGGGGGCCTGCCTAAGACCAGGCACCCCTGGCGTCCTTAACTCTTAAACTTGTCTACGCTGAGCCTCCAGCTAGTCATAAATTACAGTTTAGATTTTCCTGCCCTGGTACTGGGTCCTGCAGAGTTTCTGCTTGTGGGTTTCTGTTCTGGCTGAGTTGTGGTTCTCTGTGTCTGCCTGCCTGTCTCTCTCGTTTGGGGAGCAGCAGTTTTCTGTGTACCCTCATTTCTCCAGTGGATCTGAGATGTTGGGTTTTCCATTTGTTCAGCTATTTTCTTGTTCTGTGGATGGGAATGATGACTTCTAAGCTCCTTACAGATCGGAAACCAGAAGTCAAATTGCCATATTTTTTCAAGATTGATTGATTGATTGATTGCCAGTATTCACATTGTAATAAAATGACTTCTATTCAGGCATGTTAAAAGGTATACTTATAAATAGCTAAAATAGAAAGGCACAGATTAGAAATTTAAGTAGCAGGAACATAAAGCCTTAGAGTTGCAAAAATGAAACATCAGAAATACATTTTCTGCTGAGGATTTGCAACTTGATTTTTTTGCATACAATATTTAACATGTCAGCATTGTGTTATTCTTTAATAAATACATGTTTATGTGAAATATTCCACAGAAACTCCATGGACATCTGATTTCTTAACCTTTTTGGCTTGCAGGGCCTGTGGTCATCATAGTGAGATAATACCTTGCTTGTTGGCATCAGAAAACAGATTTAAAGAAAGCATTAATAATTTTATGTCTCTTTACATTCTGCAAAAATATCCTTAATGTTCTACTAGACAGTAGCGAGACTGCCTTATTTGAAAGCTGCTTGGTCATCTCTGAAAGTATCTTTTCTAAAGTATTTATTGAAATAAAGTGCTGCGTGCCAGTTCTCCCACTTGTTCTTTTATCACCCTGCTCTTGCACATTCCATGTGTGAAAAAGGAACAATCCGATATTGGGAAGAAAATAGAATGCATTTTTCTCAGTAGTAGCATAAGAATCATTTTTCTCTTCCTACTCCTTCATTTTAATACAGTACAATACAGAGTCTAATAAGGTCCCAATGTTTTGAGCCGTGGTAATCTGAAACTTTTTAACTGACTGTAAGTGCTGGAGTTGCTGTTGCTAGATACAGCAAAGGTTATGGATTTTAAATTGGGTGGTTGCTGCCTTGCAATTTAGTTTAAAACAAAAGAGAAAGATCTGTTAGCTGTTTGCAGAACTGTAGTGGATTCTTTACCTACTTACTGTTGTGCATCACAGTGCTGGTGAACTTCTAAGGTGAGCTTAAAAACAATGAACACTGATTTACAGGGGGAAAAAACGCCACTTTTCTGTTTATATTATCTGCCTTCCCTTCTAATGTTTTCCCACATGGCACTGATATTTTGTGATACTGCTTGTCTCTGAAATGTATCATTTTAGACATATATGTAGTTACCATACATTTGTACAATTAATAACACTCTGGTATTTCTATAATGAGCCAAGTACTGATGAAATAATAATAAAACAGACATCATTTCTCCCCTCATGGCTGTCACTCTAGTGGAGAAGACATTTACTGTACAAATGTGTATGTGATATCAGGGGATGATAACTGCTCTGTGGAAAAAGAAGATAGAGAATGACAAAAGCAATCCATGTAACCAAAACGTCTGTACACCTGTAGTATTCTGAAATGAAATAAAAACAAGGAAGATAGAGAATGTGGGAGAAATGGAGATGTTAATTTAAACAGGGTGTTCAGGGAAGGCATCAGTGAGGTGAAACACAGGCAAGGGTTTAAGGGCGTCAGCCACAAAGCTCCGGAGGGCAGAGCATGTTCATCAGGGATTAGGAAGTGCCAAGCTGTGTGTGGGAGAGGAATACTGAAGAAGGCAGAGTGGCTGCGAGCCACAGGGCCAGGGGTGGGAGTGAGGCCAGAGAGGTGACCAAAGGCAGTTCATGTTTGGCCTTCCAGGTCATGGAACATCTTTGGTTTTTATTCTTTTTATCATTGAATGGTTTTGACTAAAAATGAAGTGGAAGGACATGCACTTTTTCTAGTGGTTGGCTCACCATGCGTCCGACTGAGAACCAGCACTGACTGGCCACGCTGTCCCCTCTGGCCACACGAGCCACCTTGCTCCTTCTGCACACTCCCCCGGGGACCCCTCAGCTGTCTGGAATGGAGTGTAGAGCACGTTCTGCAATAAGGTTGTTTATTCCTGGTGGTGGCTTTTCTTTCTGCCATTTATTGTTCTGCTGTACAGTTTTAACCTATAATAATGGGGTGTGCAAATGTGTGCTGGTGACGGTGGAGGACCTGCCCTGGTGAAGCAAAGGGAGAGCACTGTGCTTACTGTGTGGACAGTTTGAGTTTTCTTCAGGGGAAGTGACTGAGGAAACGGAGGGGGAAAGATCAGTAGAGAGCTAGGGGTTGCTGTAAGACCATTAGACATTCTGGAAACATCAGAGCCATTAGTGCAGCCCGAGGGGATTAACCAACAATTCTATGACAGGAGGCCAGAGAAACTCTAACTGGGGCATTCCCTGATTTCAGGGATTTGTGTGAAGCAGAGGAGCAACTGGTCAGGTGCGCTGTGTCTCCATATCGCTGTGCTGAAGGTGCCCCGGACGACGCAGGCTCGCTCAGCACCTCCACTTTCGGGAACCACGTTCCACACCCTAAGTGAGGCGTGAGTGTAATAGAAATGTCTTTTTTTCTTTTTCTGAAAACACAAATGGGCATGTTCTTGATTTGTTTAATTTCACACAAAACCACATTCTATAACCAGTCATCTCAAAACAAATAAATGAGTTCACTTAATAAAAATAGAAAATTATCAGTTGAGAAATGAAAAAGAGCCATACTTTCTAGAAAGGCATCTTAGAGGACCGATTGAAATGTTTTACCTGTACTGTTAAACCTAGAAGTTCCAAAGGCCATTTAATATACTGGAACTGTCTCTGCTGCCTTAGGAGTGGCCACCGTGTTTTGTTGCAGACAGTCACTTTGGGGTGGAGTAGATGGTATTCCTTGTGGATTACACCTCTGCAGCTCCTTTACTATAACTGTGAAGAAAGTTCAAATTTGGCCATATGTACTTTAAAACAAACCAGAAAGTCTCTTGGCAAAGCAGTGGAGGAGACAGGTTTTGGTGTGCCCACCCTGTTGTTTGTGTCCTTAACCAGATCGGAGCTGTCCGTTGTGATCTAATGTCCACAGCATTCAGTGTGAGTTCAATATGGGGAAGGGGGTAAGAAGTTAGTAGAAAGCCATTTATTTTTTGAAATCATAATGTCTTTGTAGGTTTCTAAGTGTCAGGGGAAATTTTGCTTTAATGCTTATCTTAAATTGATCTTTATTCAGTTCAGATTGGAGTTTTTAAACTACATACCTCAAAATGAAGCAAGTCTTCTTTTTGTTTGTTTTGTTTTGAGACAATCTCACTCTGTTGCCTGGGCTAGAGTGCCGTGGCATCAGCCTAGCTCACAGCAACCTCCAAATCCTGGACTCATGGGATCCTCCTGCCTCAGTCTCCCGGGTAGCTGGGACTACAAGCATGCACCACCATGCCCGGCTAATTTTCTCTATTTTTAGTTGTTTGGCTAATTTCTTTCTATTTTTAGTAGAGATGGGATCTCGCTCTTGCTCTGGCTGGTCTCGAACTCCTGAGCTCAAGCAGTCCTCCCGCCTCAGCCTCCCAGAGTGCTAGGATTACAGGAGTGAGCCACCTCGCCCAGCCAAAACGAGTCATTTCTTAGCAACCATGAGGTTGTTGCAATTTTTAGTTACTTAAAATATGACATCAGATAAAGTAATCAATAATATTTAAAAGAAAAGATTTAATTCCTTTTGAAACTGATTTATACAAAAAAAATAAAACTTATGTAATGATGCACACCAATAAACAGGTATAAGCCACCACCCAACACAGATGTCCTAGTGGCGGACAGTTGAGTAGTTTCTAGTTTTTAGTTTTTTCTGTTACAAACTATGCTGTAAATTTTTGTACATATATCTTAGTACCCCCCTGACTTTTAGTATCCTTGTTTCTCTAACATATATCTAGAAGTAGAATTCTCAGTTGTGAGGTGTGGGCATGATCAATTGTGCAAGATAGGGCCACATTATTTTCCAAAGTGATAATTGCTCCCACGTCACTGTGTGTAAGTTCCACTTTCACATCTTCATCAATGCTTGATTTTTTCTGACATTTAAATTTTTGCTAATCTGATGGGTAAAATGGGATTTCATGGACTTGTTCTTTTCTGATTGCTAAGAGGTTAGGCATTTCTTTATGTGCTTAATTGCTTGGTATGGTTTCTTCTGTGAAAGACATGCTTGTTCATGTCTTTTGCACATTTTTCTGTTTTTTCATAAGCCTCCCTTTATGTTCTGAAAACAAATTCTTTGTTGGTTATATGTGTTAAAACATACTTACCTAACATCTTCTCGGCATATGTTTTTGTGTTTAAGAATGGTTTCTTACACTCGGTAATAAAGATTTCATCCAGATTTACTTGTAAAAGTTGAAAAATCTTGCCTTTTACATAGAAGCCTGGAATTGATTTTTGAAGAAGGGATTTAATTGCATTTATTTTCTATACGGAGAACCCTCTGTTCCACAACTACTTACTGAGTAGCTTTTCCTTTCACCACTGGTGTGCAGTATAGAATGGTGTATCCGGCTCCCATACATGATGTGTTCGATTATAGACTGTATTAGCCCACTGGTTCATCATCGTGCCAACTCCACAGTGTCTTCTGCAGTTTGCTTTATAGTGTCCTGATACTTGGGAAGGCAGGTCCCTTTCTTTTTGTTCTTCTTTTGTAATGTTTTGTCCATTCTTAAAATTTATATGGCCACTCTGTATAAATATTTATACAGAATATAAATATTATTTATATTATATTTATATATTATATTTACACGGAATGGCCATATAAATTTTCCAATTAGTTTGTTAAGTTTTCCAAAAGCCCTGTTGGACTTTGGATTAGACTTGCAGTAAATCTATAGATATGAGTATTCCTATTCATGAAGCTAGTGTATGTCTTCATTGTTTAGTTATTTCCATAAAGGCTTTTAAAAAACTTTGTGCTAATGAAAACTTTTAAACATATTCAAAAGTAGACAGTAGTATAATGAGCCCCACGTATCCATCTCTCAGCTTCAACAATTTCAATTCTTATCTTTACTTTATTCTATCCACTCTCTTCCTTTCCTCTATTATTTTGAAGGCAAATCTGAGGCATATCAGTTTATCCATAATTATTTCAATATGTATCCCTAAAAAAGACTTAACCACAATACCATTATGATATAAAAAATTGATAATTTAAAAGGGTTTATTTACACATAAATGTACATATGATAATTATGAAACAAATGTATGGTGAAGCAAATATTACTCAAGGTAAGAAATAGGACATTGTCAGCACCCCAGAAGCCTCCTGTGTCCTTTCCAATTACATACGTTCCTGTTCCAACATCTGGTGGAATTGCTACCCTGATTTTTATGGTAATGACTTCCTTACATGATTTTTACCATCTATGTATGTATCCCTAAACAATGCAGTTTAGCTTGCCTATTTTGACTTTAAATGAAGTCATGACTGGAGGTGATCCTTCGTGTTTTCTTCTTTAATTGAATATTATATTTATTTATAAGATTGATCCATATTCATGTAGGCAGCTAAATTTCATGTTCATTTTTCTTTATTGTTTTGTTGTATGGCTGTACCATAATAGATTTATCCATTATAGTTTTTTTATAATCTGGGTTGATACCCAATGTGACCATTAAGAACATTGCTCTTTTATGCATTTGTGTGTGTGTGTAGCCTGGTGAACATGTGCATGAGTTTCCCTAGGGCTGTGCCCCCCACGACCAGGTGGCAGAATAACTACCCCCCGCCACCCAGTCCGTGGGAAAAATTGTCTTCCATTAAACTTAGGAACTGGTGGGCTGCATGGCAGGAGATGAGCGACTTCATCATCTGTGTTTACAGCCATTCCTCATGGCTCCCCACACCCCCCCCCCTCTGAAAAATTATCTTCCATGAACCGGGTCTCTGGTGCCAAAAAGGGTTGGGGACCCCTGCTCTAGGGTATATACCTAGGAGTGAAGTTATTGGCTCTAAAGTCTAAAGAGTTCACCTTGACCATGCAATAGCAAATTGTTTCAAAGTTGATGTTATTCTTTGACATTCTCACCAGCAGTTTGAGTGTTCCATTATTTCGTATCTTCAGACTTTAAAATCTTTAGCAATTGGGGAAGAATGTAGTAGCGGTTCTTTAAGTTTAGCCTTGTATTGTCTTACATTTTAATATGAGAGCGAACAGGCTGGTCTGAAGGTAGTCAGTTATCTCGATTGTTCACCGTCAGTTATAGACTGAACGCCTTGTTCTGCTCTTTCCCTTCTTCTCACTACTGCATTTGTCTTAAAAAAAAAAAAAAAGTAAAAAGGAAAACCAAAAGAGAGAGTGAACAGTAAGCCTGACTTGTTTGACTAATACCTTGTGAACCTCAAGATTATACACACAAATTAGAGATTTCTTAAACTAAAATTCTCCAGTTGAAGTCTTCCACACTTTTGTTCATATTCCATTTATATTATAACATAAAATCAGTTCTTTCAAGGTATAGAAAAAGGCACATTTAGATAAATTGAAGATTAATTTAAGACATTATATACTATAACATCTTTTGTTTTTATGTTTATTTTCCAGTATGGTTAGGCATGAATCTAATTTGGCACATTCTCCTTATTCTGTTCCTAGTAACTCTTGTAGAAATAACATAGTAGCCACCAGGCATCTTTGTCACTCTATATACTAATCATTATTACACCTTAATTTTTTAAAAGATGAAAAATAAA
This sequence comes from Eulemur rufifrons, assembly GCF_041146395.1. Lineage (NCBI taxonomy): Eukaryota > Metazoa > Chordata > Mammalia > Primates > Lemuridae > Eulemur > Eulemur rufifrons. Next base: position 71,755,634 of record NC_091010.1, read on the forward strand.
AATGGAAGTTCTTGGTGGCTCACGCCTGTAATCCTAGCACTCTGGGAGGCCAAGGCAGGCAGATTGTTTGAGTTCAGGAGTTGGAGACCAGCCTGAGCAAGAGCGAGACCCCATCTCTACTAAAAAATAGAAAGAAATTATATGGACAGCTAAAAATATATATAGAAAAAATTAGCCGGGCATGGTGGTGCATGCCTGTAGTCCCAGCTACTCGGGAGGCTGAGGCAGGAGGATCCCTTGAGCTCAGGAGTTTGAGGTTGCTGTGAGCTAGGCTGACGCCACGGCACTCACTCTAGCCTGGGCAACAGAGTGAGACTCTGTCTCAAAAAAAAAAAAAAAAATGGTGATATAAATGTAAACTTTGATCAACTGAAAGTTGATGATAAAAGTTAGTATAAAAATATCTTTCATAGTTGCCAGAAAACAGTCAAGGTTTAAAATATCTCTAGTGTTTATTCATTAAATCAAAATAAATATTTTTAATTGACTACAATGGCATCATTCTGATTGTGAATGTTAAGTATGTTCTTTTTTTTTTTTTTTTTTTTTTGGAGACAGAGTGTCGCTTTGTTGCCCTGGCTAGAGTGAGTGCCGTGGCATCAGCCTAGCTCACAGCAACCTCAAACTCCTGGGCTTAAGCGATCCTACTGCCTCAGCCTCCCGAGTAGCTGGGACTACAGGCATGCGCCACTATGCCCGGCTAATTTTTTCTATATATATTTTAGTTGGCCAGATAATTTCTTTCTATTTTTAGTAGAGACGGGGTCTCGCTCTTGCTCAGGCTGATCTCGAACTCCTGACCTTGAGTGATCCACCCGCCTCGGCCTCCCAGAGTGCTAGGATTACAGGCGTGAGCCACCGCGCCCGGCCAAGTATGTTCTTATTTTTGCTTGACTTGTCTTTAAAGTCCCCTGATATATCCGATAATGCTGAATAATAATATGGACTTTTATTCTTCTGCTTCATGTTTCCAATTTGAAAACTTTCTTTCTTGTGTCTAATTGTATCTCTGTAAATTGTGTACATTTTTTTAGTTTTCTCCTCTATGAAAAGAGATTATGGTCATTCTGAAAGATCATTAATTGTAATGATATAAAGAGCTGCAGCACTACTTAGTCCTTTTAAAGAAGTTTTCTCTTATTCTGTATATAAAGATAATGTCTTTTTTCCAATAAATAACAATTGAAAAATCAGAAAAGTAACAGTTTTGATAAACTGGGAATCAATATTAATTAAAGGGAAACTAGGAAGCAGATCACTCAAACTGAAAAGAACTTTTTATTCCAGGACTGCTGAAATCCGTTCTCACAAAAGCTTTATGCTTGATTCTCTTATTTTGCTTAATATTCATCTTTAGATTTGTATATAAAACAAGTTAATTATCATAGTGATTCATCATGCTTTTTAGATAACTTTTCAGAGGGTTAAACATTGTAGGTAATTCATAGCTCATTGTTTTCAATTTATGAGACTGTAGAAATTACCAAGAAATAAGTGAAGACTGGTTTGATGCTAAAGAAAACCTGACAGGAGGTGACTTCTCAGGAAGGAAAGAAAATCAAATAGAACAAGATAGATGGAATCTGAAGTTTACACTAGGTTGGTTTAACAATTTACTGAGGAATCCTAACCTATTTGTAAAATAATACTTACCTGCTTCTGGGTTGTGTTGGGTGCCTGAGCTGTTTTAATATTTTATTCCTGTTGGTGGCTTTTCTTTATACAAAATGAGAAATTGGCCAGTTGGAGGTCAACTTTTTAAAGAACAGAAAATTGCTAAAAGCTTAAACCCAAGATTTAGTTAGCAAGTAGATAAGCTGCATTCTTTTCCACTGAGCCCTCACTGGACACTTTCCAGGTGCGGTTACCTGGTGAACAAAACCAACTTCTCAGTTTTCCCCAGGTGACCAGTACTAATCTATCAAATCGGTATTAGTGATGGAAACTATTTGCTTTCCCTCACTTTAATAATTTCATCTATTTCAGGAGTATTTTCATCTTTAGATAGTCCTTAAATGTTTATAATAGTTAGAATAATCACAGGCACTAGAGAAAATTCTATCATTTCTTGTGATAGTTATGCTACCTCTCTTTATTTTTATCTGTATGTTTCTGTGGGATTTTTTTTTTGTTGTTGTTGAGACAGAGTCTCACTTTGTTGCCCAGGCTAGAGTGAGTGCCATGGCGTCAGCTTAGCTCACAGCAACCTCAAACTCCTGGGCTCAAGCGATCCTACTGCCTCAGCCTCCCGAGTAGCTGGGACTACAGGCATGCGCCACTATGCCCGGCTAATTTTTTCTATATAGATTTTTTTAGGTGTCCATATAATGTCTTTCTATTTTTAGTAGAGACGGGGTCTCGCTCAGGCTGGTCTCGAACTCCTGACCTTGAGCAATCCACCCGCCTCGGCCTCCCAGAGTGCTAGGATTACAGGCGTGAGCCACCGCGCCCGGCCTCTGTGGGTTTTTAATTTTCCATATTAGTGATGGTTTTATTTTTTTCTGCTTGTATAAATAATGGCTTATTAAGATTTTTAAATAAAACATGAAAATATAAGAAAATTAAAATTACCTGAAGTTTCTCCAACCTGCAGTAATCACTATGAATATTTTAGTGAGCATTTAAATGCATTTCTTTCTGCATATATTAATACATATACACAACTTAAAATATTATATCATCTGGTTTAATTGTAACTTTTTTTCTTTCCTTGCATTATTTTCCACCATATCACTTGTCACAATACTGTGTGTTTTGCTTACTTGATACTTGATTGATTACTGGGTTCACTGCCTTCCCACCCTTACATACTAGCTCAGCAAGATCAGGGATTTTTGTTCACTGCCAAGTACAGCATGCAGCCCATAGGGTATCCAGTAGATATTTTGCATTGAATTAGTGAAGGGTTAGGTGATGGGTGTAATGTATACCTTCTGACTCCTTTAGTGTACTATAGCTCTTTACTGCTTTTTCACTGCAATATAAAAATGTAAAGCTAGGTAGTTTCACTATTTTGTCTGTAGAATACATTTATAATCCAAAGAGATTAACAAATTAAATGAAGTAAGTTAATGAAGAAGGTTGGGTATTAATTACCTAAAGATGAAAGACTCTGCCTGAATTCTAGCACTAATACTTAACAGATTTGTGACCTAAACTCCTATGACCTCAGTATCATCATCTGTAAAATGGAAATAATAATAGCTCCCTCACGGGGTGGTTGGGAGAATCATGTGAGGTGATGTGTATATAAAGTGCTTAGCATGTTGCCTGGAGCAGAGCATTCGATAAGTGCTAGGCTACTCTTGTTACTATTATTACTTAATGAACACAATAAAATTTACAAATTTCCCCTTATTATTTAAAAATTATTAAAACATAAGTAAAAGTACTCATGGATTCATTCAACAATATTTGTGTACTCCCTCTGTGCCAGGTATAGGATTTGCTAGTAATTCAAGTCTCAATTTAGTGAATCTTTGATTTCAGACCAGGTTCCCTTCACAATATTGATTATGAGATGACAGTCTAAGAATTTTGAATTTTTTTGTCAAGCAAGAAAAAAAATTATCTATAATCCTAGTATTTGTGGTTTCCAAAATCATGCTGTCTAACTCAAGTAATTTGTCTATTTTTTTCTTATGTGCTCTTAACATTATCACAAGCTATATAATACCTGCTGTTGATATTTGTCTGATTGAAACGTTTTCTTGGTGTGTTATTTCCCCAACAAAGGTGTAAGGTTTCTTTGAAGTAGCCGGCGCCAGAGAAAGACAGACGAACAGAATTGAAAAGGGGAAAGCAACGAGGCTTTATTAGGGCGCTCCCGGGCGAAGTTCATGGGCCCCGTGAGAGAGAGACCCGAGAAGTCGCGTGGCACAGAAGTTTGAGTGGGTTTTTATATGTCCTTAGGGTTGGGGGATGGGAGCTTCTTCGGCCAGGAGATGTCGGTGCCAGGAGTAAGGAATTTCTTTTTTTTTTTTTTTTTTTGTTGAGACAGAGTCTCACTTTGTTGCCCAGGCTAGAGTGAGTGCCGTGGCGTCAGCTTAGCTCACAGCAACCTCAAACTCCTGGGCTTAAGCGATCCTACTGCCTCAGCCTCCCGAGTAGCTGGGACTACAGGCATGCGCCACTATGCCCGGCTAATTTTTTTCTATATAGATTTTTAGGTGTCCATATAATGTCTTTCTATTTTTAGTAGAGACGGGGTCTCGCTCAGGCTGGTCTCGAACTCTTGACCTTGAGCAATCCACCCGCCTCGGCCTCCCAGAGTGCTAGGATTACAGGCGTGAGCCACCGCGCCCGGCCAGGAATTTCTTTGTTTAAGTTTTGGGGCGGGTACCGAGGGACAGGAGGAGCCGCCTCTTTTTTCATTAGGGAAGGGAGGGGTGCCTGCCACCAGCCTTACATTCCGGCCTTTTAGTGATAATAGGGTGTCGTGGTCTTTCTAGCTACTTCCTGCTTTTGAGGGGCGTAGTGGGGGCTATGGGCCGGAGTCAGCTGGTGGAGGGGTGACTGGAAGGGGAGGGTAGGGGTGAAGAAGCATCTGGTTTACTGCTACTCTGCATAATTTCTGCAGGTGGCATTGGAGAAACTGAGCCAGAGAAGTCGGTTTTCTCTGCAGGGAAGTTAGTGATGTGGATGACGTGGTTTCCAGGGATAGCTGTAGGCGATCTGTAAAGTCTTGGGCAGAAATAACACTGTGGCCCAGGGCGCCTCCCACAAGCCCTGAGGCTGCGATGGAGGAGACCAAGTTGAGACCTATCATGACTGGCAAGAAGATGGCTCGTTTTGAGCGGGGTCCTGGGAGAAGCCACCCAAATTCAAACTCACCGTATAGAGTTAATTGAGGGATGACCATGACAGGGAAACAAGGACCCGGGGTGGACGTATTGACGTAGCGGGTAAGTGTTCCGTTGCACCAGAAGAACTGTCCCGGAGCAGAAGAGGTGGTCATCGTCATAGTATGGTTAGTGAGACAGCGTCCATGAAGTTGTATGTTGGGGTCAGTGAGGGTGGTGAGAAAGCATATGTGATCCGCATAAGGTGGCCTGTGGGCTCAGGTTCCCATAGGGGAACTCGAGTGAGTGGAGTGGAGCATGAGGGACCCGATGAGGGAGTCTTTCAAGGGTAAGAAAAGTTTAGGGGAACAGCGGCCAGTAGGGAGTCACTGAAGGGAGGCACAGAGGAAACAGTGGGAGACATTACAGATTATTTTAGAGGAGTTTTAAGAAGGCGAGGGTATGTTGAATAATATTTAGCCAGGAGGTAAGAGGGGGATGTTTAGGGCGGCAGGAAAGTTGTCCTGCTAGAGTTGGTTCTGCTTCCAGCATATTGATAGATATTTGAACCTGTGTCTGGTGGGCCAGGACGTATTCACGGCTGACGTGAATAGTCGCTGAAGGGTAATAGTCGTGTATTTTTCAGTATACTTTTCCTGTGACTTTAATTTTCCAACGCTGGTCTCAAGAGTCGAGGATATCTGTGTGAGAGATATCTGAGTCGGTCTCTGGAGGCTGAGGTAGGTATCTGTCTGCGTGGGCCCGGAGAAGTTGTCTGAGGGAGAGAGATGGGAGATGGGAGGCCAAAGGTGGGGGCCGGGCTGGAAGATGGTGGCTAATGAGAAAAGGCCGGCCGTGCATGAGTTCGAAAGGGCGAAGGTAGGTAGGATGTCGGGGGGCTGCCCTGATCTGGGTGAGAGCTAAGGGCAAAAGGTCAAGCCATGCTTGGCGGGTCTCAATAATGAGTTTGGTGAGGTGGTCTTTGATTAGTCTGTTAGCCTTTTTAACCTTTCCTGAGGACTGAGGCCTGCAGGGAACATGAAGTTTTCACTCGACATGGAGAGCCTCACAGACCTGATGAACAACCTTAGAAACAAAAGCAGGGCCACTGTCGGACTGAATGGAGGAAGAAAGGCCGAAGCATGGGATAATTTCAGTAATGAGAGTGGAGGCAACAAGAGCAGCAGTTTCACTGGCAGTGGGAAAGGCTTTAACCCACCCCATAAAGGTATTTACCAGTGTTAAAAGATATTTGAAACGCCTGTGAGGTGGCATATGAGTGAAATCGACCTGCCAGTCTTGTCCGGGGAGGTGAACACGCATCTGGTGGGTGGATACAGGGGGTTTGAAGCCCCTTGAGGGTTAACAGAGGCACAGATGTCACAGTTCGAGCAAACAGTTTTGATGAGAGAATACAGGGCAGGGTGTGAAAATAGAGGCTGTAAGAGGTGGAAGGGGCCCTTAGTGCCAATATGAGGTGAAGAGTGGACCTGGCCAATGAGTTTTAGGGCCCGTGCCTTAGGGAGAGCCAGCTTGCCGTCCTTAGGAAGGACCCACCCTTCAGTGGTGGTTGATCTCACTTGGGTGAGAAGGCTGTTGCGCTCCTCTGGAGTGTAGCGAGGCTGGAAGGAAGGAATGGAAAGGAAAAGAAGAGGAGCCAGACTAGGATGTTTTGGGGATGTTAGACTATGGGCAACAGTATTAGCATAGTTGTTTCCCTTAGTGACGGGGGACCCGTCCGTCTGGTGTCCCTTGCAGTGTATGATAGCTAATTGGGTGGGTAACTGAAGGGCCTCGAGGAGACTGGGGATAAGGGTGGCGTTAATAACAGGGGAGCCCTTGGTGGAGAGAAAGCCCCGTTCTCTCCATATGGCAGCATGGCAGTGAGCCACCATAAACACATATTTGGAGTCTGTGTAAATATTTACACTCCTGCCTTGGGCTAGGTGTAAGGCTCGGGTGAGAGCAATGAGTTCTGCCTTTTGGGAGGTGGTGCCCTCCGGAAGTCGGGAGGCTTCTATTACCTGAGAGGCAGAGACAATGGCATAGGCTGCCCGGCGTTTGCCGTCCTCACCTGTGACAGAGCTGCCATCAACAAAGAAAGTTAACTCCGCTGTAGGAAGTGGCTTGTCTGACAGATCAGGTCTACAGGTAGTGGAGACTTCAACCATTTCTGAGCAGGAGTGTGAGGACACGGTAAACAGGGAATGGGGAGCAGAGTGGCAGGGTTTAGAGTCGGGGACTGTGATAAAGTAATGGTGGGATTTTCAATAAAAAAGAGATGGAATTCCTGTAGTCTAGACGGGGTGAGGAGGGCTAAAGAGCGGTCAGTCAGAAGGTCCTGTAAATGGTGGGTGGAGAAGACATATAAGTTCTGTCCCAGGGAGAGTTTCAGGGCCTCCCTGGTGAGAGCAGTGGCTGCTGCTAAGGCGCGGAGGCAGGGTGGCCAGCCACGGACTGTGGTGTCCAGCTGTTTGGATAAGTAGGCCACTTGGGTGGAAATGGGAGTAGGTCCCAGAGGTTGGGTGAGGACGCCGAGGGCCAGGCCCTGGCGCTCATCCGTGTAGAGGTTAAAGGGTTTTCAGGATGAGGGAGTCTTAGAGGGGGTGCTTGTAGGAGAGAGTCTCGAAGTTTTAGGAATGTGCGAGAGACTGCCTGAGGGTTTAAGAGAGGGCCAGCAGAGGCATCACGTGCTGCCTCATAGAGGGGTTTGGCAAGGAGAGAAAAGTGGGGATCCAGTGTTGGAAGAAACCAATAAACCCAAGGAAGGATAGAATTTGTTCCGCAGTGGTGGGAGGCTGGAGGTCGCGGAGGGCCTGCTGGTGATCAACAGTGAGATGACGGGAAGTGGGGGTGAGACTAAGTCCAAGGTAAGTGACAGTAGGCTTAGACAGCTGAGCTTTGGAGGGGGACACCCGGTAGCCCTTAGGGGCAAGGAAGTTGAGTAGAGAGGCAGTGTGTATGCGGCTGTTGGAGTATGAGGGGCTGCAGAGTAATAAATCGTCCACATATTGGAGGACAGTGCTTGGTTGTAAGGGGCACTGAAGAAGATCCTGGGCGAGAGCCTGACCAAAGAGGTGGCGGCTGTCCCTGAACCCCTGGGGCAGGACAGTCCAAGTGAGTTGTTGAGACATGTTCGTGTCGGGATCTTCCCATGTAAAGGCAAAGAGATTGTAGCTGGCTGGGTCTAAAGGAATGGTGAAGAAAGCATCCTTGAGGTCCAGGACAGAAAAATGGGTGGTGGAGGGTGGAATATGAGAGAACAAAGTGTAGGGATTAGGCACCACAGGGTGTATGGGGACAACTGCCTCATTAATGAGTCTGAGGTCCTGGACTAGCTGGTATGAGCCATTTGGCTTTCTTACCGGGAGAATGGGTGTGTTATAGGGAGAGTCAGCTGGAATCAAAAGTTTTTCGCGCAGAAGACGTTCTATGATGGGTTTTAGACCTCCGCGGTGGGTTGGTGAAATAGGGAACTGTGGCCGGGAAGGGAAGGATGAGGGGTCTTTGAGTCGAATGAGGATGGGGGTGTGGTGTGTGGCCACCACTGGGGTGGAGGTGTCCCAAACCTGGGGGTCTACGAGTTCTGGTGGGAGGAGGTATGTAGGACTCGGTAAAGCGGGAGAGGCTGGGGGTGGAGCTGAGGAATCTGGAGAGAGAGAGAGAAGAAGGAGGGCGGAAGTTCCAGAGGAAAAGTGGAGGGTGGTTCCCAGCTTGGTTAGTAAGTCCCTTCCCAAAAGTGGAGTGGGACAGGAGGGCATGATAAGGAAGGAATGGGTGATGGGACGGTCATCTATTAGACAAGTTAGGGGACCAGTGGTGGGGGGTCGAGAGGGATTGCCGTCAATACCCACGACTGACACCTGGGAAGGATAGGTAGGGCCTGAAAAGGAAGGCAGGACAGAGTAGGTAGCCCCCGTGTCAACCAGAAAGGACACTGCCTTACCTGCTACCTTGATTGTTACCCTGGGCTCAGTGCGGGTGATGGGGTCATTGAGTCGGGGTCTCTTCAAGTCTTCGGCAGCCAGACCCCAAGCTGCCATCGGCAGGTCTAGGGATGGAAGGACTGACCCTCCGGACTTCTGTCCCAAGGGGAAGTCACTTTTCCAGTGTCCCTCTTGACCACAGCCGGGCAAGGCGTCGTGGGTGGAAGTGGCTGCCGGCACCACTTGGCCCAGTGGCCTTCCTTACCGCACTTGAAGTAGGTGTCTGGCGGAGCGCGGCTGGTCACCTTAGACGAGGTCGATGGCTTCTTGGGTCTCCCCAGCCTCAGGGCTGCAAACAAGGCTTGGGCCTGCAGGTGTGCCTTTTGGCAGACACGGGCCTCCCTTTGGGCCTCTGCCTGTTCATCTCGGGAATTGAAGACTTTAAATGCCATATTCACTAGGTCTCGGATAGGGGTCTCAGGGCCCTCCTCTGCCTTTTTTGTGTTTCTTTCTGATGTCAGGGGAGAACTGAGTAATAAAGTGAGTTGTAAGGACAGCAGTCCCCGCGGGGGAGGTAGGCTCTAGGCGGGTATATTCGATAAGGGAGTCTGTAAGGCGGCTGAGAAAGGCCGCAGGGTTTTTGTCTGCCTGTTGAGTGATTTCCCTGAGTTTAGGCACTTTTCAATCTGAGAAGGGTCAGAAAGGGAGAAGGGAGCATGTACGCGTACAAGCCCTTTGGCTCCTGCCACCTCCCATAAGGGACAGAGGAGGGGCTGGTCCGAGGGGTTTGCGTGGGGGCGAGTGTGCTGGCTGACCAGAGACAGCAAGTGACTGGGAGATGTAGGAGGATGGGCAGGCGCCTGTGGGTGTGGTGGGGGTCGAGTCGGGGGGGAGGGCTGAGGGAGTCGGGTGGATCAGAGAAAGCAGAAGGGGCATCTGAAGAGACGTCCGGGGGAGAGTTAGAGGGAGAAGAGGCGGAGGGGGGTGGGGGTCCAGCACAAGGAGGACCTGTGCGGGGTGGCAGGTCAGACAGAGAGAAGGACGGGAGCGCAAACAGAAAAAGGCTTGGACATATGGGATCTCCGACTATTTGCCATTCCTGTGACAAAAGTTATTAAGGTCTTGCAGAATATTGAAACTGAAAGTCCCATTTTCAGGCCATTGGGAGTCACTGTCCAATTTATACATTGGCCAGGCAGTGTTGCAGTACAGAATGAGGCACTTGGGCTGGATGCCTAAATCCAGGGCCTTCAGATTGGCCAGCAGACACCCCAGGGGCATCTCGTGGGGAATTTTGGTCACCCATGTCACCTCAACCCGGATGGGGAAACAGCCAGGAACAGTATCCTGGCTATGGAGGCAGCAAAAGCCTGGGGGGACGTCTCCGCCCGAGACTAGTGTGCCGGCACGGAAAGGGGGTGAGAGGAATTCAGGCATCCCCGAATAGCCTCAGCCCCGGAACAGGGGAGCCTCTGACGTGGGCCCACGGTTTAACGGAGAGGGAACAGATTCCCGGAAGGAACGGAGGCTCCTGGGGGATCCGGGTTGGGATAACATGGGGTGACTCACCCAGGCCGAGGTCGTCAATGAGGGACTGGAAGGCAGTCAGCGGAGGTCCCGGTCTGGAAAGTGAGAGTTCTCGGAAGGGGGTGGTGCAGCCAAAGGCCCCTCCTGGGTTTCGGCACCAAATGTAAGGTTTCTTTGAAGGAGCCAGCACCAGAGAAAGACAGACGAACAGAATTGAAAAGGGGAAAGCAACGAGGCTTTATTAGGGCGCTCCCGGGCGAAGTTCGCGGGCCCCGTGAGAGAAAGGCCTGAGAAGTCTCGCGGCACAGAAGTTTGAGTGGGTTTTTATATGTCCTTAGGGTTGGGGGATGGGAGCTTCTTCGGCCAGGAGATGTGGGCGCCAGGAGTAAGGAATTTCTTTAAGTTTTGGGGCGGGTACCGAGGAACAGGAGGAGCCGCCTCTTTTTTCATTAGGGAAGGGAGGGGTGCCTGCCACCAGCCTTACAAAAGGAATGTGTGTAAAGAGGTCTCTGAAACCACTAGCTGGAGCCAGCACTAACACTAAGGAGTTAAGATCCTGTGTACATCCAGTGTTCTCATAGCACTTCTCTGAACCGGGGACAAATGACAGACTTTTTTAGTCGTGATGTACAGTCAGCCCGTGGGTTCTGTATTCATGGATTCAACCAACTGTCTTGTCATTATTTCCTAAACAACGCAGCATAACAACTATTTACATAGAATTTACATTGCGTTAGGTATTATGAGTAATCTAGAGGTAATTTAAGGTGTAAAGGAGGATGTGTGTGGATTATATGCAAATACTGTGCCATTTTATATAAGGGATTTGAGCATCCTCAGATCTTGGTATCCACAGGGAGTCCTAGAACCAGTCCCCCCAGGGATACCAAAGGACAGCTGTAACTGATTACTCCGTTTAGATGTAATTTATTCATTTGAGCTATGAGAGACTTAATATCAACTAATCCATACCCATTTATTTTTCAAGATGATATGATTAAGGCCCAGATATCTTAACACTGTACTCTAGGCTTTTGGTCTTCAGTCTGGTCATGCTGATATTTGTTGATAACTTTTTGATAAGCTTTGTGATAGTAAAAAGAAACCATAAAATATTTAGCAAGTTTTCATTTTCTCTTAAACATCTCAATACAATGATGATCATTTCTGTGGTATATTCTGTTTTTCTACAAGCAGAAATGTATGCTGAACCCTTACGAAGAGATGAAGGTTATTTGGTACATGTTGGTGGTCTCTGCCCTTCAGTACCTGAGGTATGCCAAGATTTCTTTTTGAACTTCATATTATTTCTCTTGACTGAAGGTCTCATTTCCAGAAATACCTAGTTTCTGAAATTTCAATTTATGATTCTTCTACTAACTACAGGTGTGTTTCCCAAATTCAGTGCAATGTGCATTACTGTGTGCCTGCTGCTCACTAGAGGTTCTGTGCCAGACATCAGCCACAGTGGGGATAAAGTCAAAGGCCATTCCCACAGGAGAGTCCCAGGCTAGTATAGGGGGCCATGCAGACAAATAGTTGCAGTCATTATACACAAATAGCTGCAGTCATTAGTTCGTGCTGTTCTTAATCAGATCTTTCTTGGATTATACTTTGTAGCTTGTTATTAGTGGCATGCAGCAGACTGACTGACTTCCGTGTGCTTTATCTTGTTACGCGCTGTTTCACAGGGAATGTAGAGAGCCTTAGTTAAGGAGAACGGGCTCCAGAAAGAGATAACTTTGGCTCAATTCCCAGGTCTGTCAGCAACTTGATGAATAAATTTGGGCAATTTACTTGACCTTTTTGTACCTCAGCCTCCTCTTTGTCTATAAAGTGAGGTCGATAGTACTGTCATAGCGATGTTGTGAAACTACTATGAGTTAAGTATGTAAAGCACTAGGAGTAAAGCCTGGCACATAGTAGATGCTCAGAAAATTGTATTCTATTATTTCTGAGTTTAATTACTTTCCAGATGACACTTGTATACTTTTTAGGTAGATAGCTACATCATCTATATATAATCTCTTCCAATCTGTATGTTGCTACTTTCTATTTTGTGACATTGTCAGATCATTCAAATCACAGTGGTGACGGAAATACCTTTACTGTCTGCTGATAAAAAATGATGGCTGTTCATTTCAGATATGAAAATCTTTATCAATTAAGAGAGAATCCTGTTTATAGTTGGGGTTGAAATTTGTTAAAAAATAGGGTTTAATTTTATTTAATGGAGTCACCTAAGAGTATATGCTTTCTAAATTTTACTCATTAATGTGGTATTAATATATTTCATTAAAGCAGTATTATAATCCTAGTAGTATTACCTGATGTGAAAGATTCTTTTAGTATCTTGTTGAATCCTTAAAACAAACTGTGGGGTTTTCTTTTCTTAAGTATTATACATGCTGTGTGGAAATTTAGAAAATACAATTAAATGCAAAAATACAAGGAGGTTATAAAAAATTATCCATAGTCCCATGATTTGAAAACAACCACTTTTCAGATTTGGTATGTATCCTTCCACTGACACTCTCTAGGTCTGGTGCTTTTATAGGAATAGCTCTTGCCTGACTTTCTCAATTATATGGTTAAAGTTCTGATTCGATGTTCAAACTTTTTGTTTTTTTTTTTTTTGGTCTAAATATTTCCCAACAACAAGGCCATAAAGATATTCTCTTAAATATTCTGGCAAACGTTTTAAATTTTGACTTTCACATTGCAAGCCTTTGAGTCATCTGGAGGTTGTTTGAACATAGGAATTAATTTTAACTTTTTTAGTATAAATAGTCCCCAGATTGCTAATCTCTGCAACTTTATCATATATCAGCTTTGCAAATGTTTTACATTAAATTTTAATATAAAATTAATAGGAGATAATTCATGAGAAATGCTTAGTGTCTTTTATTTCTCATCTTTAATTTGGTTTTTATTTAGTTATCCTAAATAAACATTGTTCCTGATTTCAAGCTAAGTATATCAACCTTTTTTTTTTTTTTCCCCAGACAGAGTCTCACTCTGTTGCCCAGGCTAGAGTGCCCTGGCATCAGCCTAGCTCACAGCAACCTCAGACTCCTGGGCTCAAGGGATCCTCCTGCCTCAGCCTCCTGAGTAGCTAGGACTACAGGCATGTGCCACCATGCCCGGCTAATTTTTTCTATATATATATTTTTAGCTGTCCATATGATTTCTTTCTATTTTTAGTAGAGACGGGGTCTCGCTCTTGCTCAGGCTGGTCTCGAACTCCTGACCTTGAGTGATCCACCCGCCTTGGCCTCCCAGGGTGCTAGGATCACAGATGTGAGCTACTGCACCCGGCTTAATATATCAACCTTTATAAGAGCATTTATTGTTGTGAAAACTATATTTGAGTCAGTGGTTACAAAATTAAGTTTGAGGTAACTTAAAGTCAATGAAAAACCTTTTGGTTTTCTGCTTTTCTATTTCAGATATGCAACTCTTGCTTTCCAAAAAAAACCACAAAAAACGGTGATCTAAAGATGGCTGTGAAGGAAATGAATGGTGCCAAAAAGGTGGGGGCCTGCTGCTTTCCAGTCTTTTTTTTCTTCTTTATTCTTGAATAGTGCTACTCTTTAAGTAACTAATTATTATACTTTCATCACTTTTTATAGCTAATGTTATCTCATAATTATTAAAACCATAAAAGGTAGTCATTTTATTTTTTTATGCCCTCATCTGTACCTCACTGAGGTTTTGGTTTTTTTTTTTTTTTTGAGACAGAGTCTCACTTTGTTGCCCAGGCTAGAGTGAGTGCCGTGGCATCAGCTTAGCTTACAGCAACCTCAGACTCCTCAGCTTAAGCGATCCTACTGCCTCAGCCTCCCTAGTAGCTGGGACTACAGGCATGCACCACTATGCCCGGCTAATTTTTCTATATATATTTTTAGTTGTCCGTATAATTTCTTTCTATTTTTAGTAGAGACGGGGTCTCGCTCTTGCTCAGGCTGGTCTTGAACTCCTGACCTTGAGCGATCCACCCTCCTCAGCCTCCCAGAGTGCTAGGATTACAGGTGTGAGCCACCGCGCCCGGCCCTCACTGAGGTTTTAAACACGATGTGGAAAATGATGGAGGTTTGCTCTGCCTCCTGCTCATCCTGTGACTCTGGGAGAGCTACCTCACTCTCTGAGCTTTTTGTCTTAAAATGAGGATAATAGGTCTTACCTCAAATATTTAGAAGTTTAAATGAGCTTAATATGGAAAAATTCTTAGTACAATGTACTGAGGATGTACTCAGTAAGTACAGCTATTATCATTGCTATTACATACCAGTAATTTCGCTTTTTCTTGGAGAGCTCATTTTTTCTGTGGTTTCAACTATCACATTCCAATCTTTTCACTTATTTACTGAACAAAGAGTTATTACATACCAACTGTGTACATTGTTCTAGGAACTGGGAAAGCAACAGTGAACAAAATAGACAAAAATCTGTGCTTTTATATGAAGCTTAAATCTAGTGGGAGAGATAATGGCAATAAGTAAAATGTAATATTCTGGTGTGACAGAGCTAATATTTTATGTATTTTGCCCTGACTTTTCATCTAGGATTTAAAGTCTGAGCCCTTCCTTTGTTGAATTTTTGCAGGATTTACAGTGGTTTCGCACCATTTATAGTCTATTTGCATGGTTATTGGTAACTAATTTATCATTTTAATTTTATCTTTCACAAGTGAAGGAGGCTGCACTTTATATTACTAGTCCCCCCTCCCCTCATAACCAGTGATACAATTCTGGGCATGTAGTTTGTGTTCATTACATAAAGTATTTAGTAAATAAAATATGGAATATTTATAATTACTCTTCAGACCAACCTTTATCAGGTGGGTTGGTTATGTCCTGTCTTTGGGAGGGTTGAGAAAATAGTTACACCATGTGCTGTGTTCTGGGGTTCAGAGGAAGAATCCCAGTTGAGGAAGGCTGATTTAGACATAGTCTCATAGACTTTATCATTACTATAAAAAAGGCTGATTTAGACATAGTCTCATAGACTTTATCATTACTATAAAAAAGGCTGATTTAGACATAGTCTCATAGACTTTATCATTACTATAAAAAATTATGTTGGCATGTTTTCTTAATACATAGCCCTGAACACCACTGAAGTAAATTTACTTGGTATAAATAATCTTAAAGTAAAAATTTCAGAGCAATTTATTTCATTTATAATTTTAAAATTTATTTTAACTGAATAAGCTGGATTATCACTATGTCATGGTTTTAAGAAAACTTTTAAAATGCTTATTTAGGGTTTCAAGAATTGTAAACAAATTCAATCTGCTGCATTATTACCTGATGCACCTTTTAGATTCATACCTCCAAATACATTGAACTTGCGTAGCTTCACCAAGATCATGAAGTGACTGGCTGAACTACATCCAGAAGTCAGCAGGTAAGAACTAAAATTATATTTTAATTGGTTTTAAGCTTTTTGTGTAAAAGCATAGTTCCATTCAATAACTTAGCTATAGTCAGATTGTGTTACTTTGGAAAAGACAAATGCTCATGTATGTTTTCACTTTGCATAGAGACCATATTATAGAAGCTCTTCAGGAAGTAAGAATAAATCCTAAAGGGTTTCTGAATGGCTTATCTGTTAATACTATTGTAGAAATGACTTCATCCGTTCTGAAAAACTCTGTTTTTATTCCTAACTGGAAGCAGAGATCATACAACATGTTTTTTTATTTAAATATTACTTTAAAATTTTAAGCTATTGATTTCTTTTTTCACATAAAATGAATATTAACTTAAAAATAATAAAATATAAAATTTAAAAACAAACATATTACTATTAATATAAAACCATTTACCCCAAAATTGCTTGGTTTAACATTCGTCATCTCACAGTTTGCAGATTAAGATTCAAGGCTGGCTTAGCTGGGTAGTTTGCGTTCAGAGTCTTTCATGTTGCAGTAAAGAAGTTGGCCTGGACCGTAGTCATCCAGAGGCCACACTGAGCCTGGAGGGTCTCCTAAGATGGCTCATTCACATGGCTGTTGGCAAGAGGCCTCAATGCCTTACTGCATGGGCCTCTCCACAGGACTCTTCGAATGCCTTTAGATTGTGGCAGCTGGCTTCCCCTGAGCAAGAGAGCAAGGGGGAAGCTGCTCTGACCCACGCTCAGGAATCACAATTGATCATTTTGCCACATTCTATTAAATGAAGGTCACTACATGCAACTTATACTCAAGGGGAGGGAAATTTAACCCCACCTCTTAAAGAAAGGCATATCAAAGAATTTGTTTATGTATTTTAAAATGACCACCAGTGAACATATACAATACCTTTTTACAACATAGGAGAGACTTCTGTTTCCGGTTATAAGTGTGTAGATGACTGAAGCCAACTGTCCACTGAGAACAACTAGAAAAGCTGAATAAATATTAAAAAAAAAAATCTGCTTGAAGGCACAGATGAGCTATCAAGATAATGATGACTTACTGGATAAGAGTACAAAGAGGGGTCTCAAAGTATGTCCAGTGTATGGGGGTACTCTCCCCCAGTATTATTTGCAGAAGGGAAGCTAGGAGTGCATGGGCCATTTTGATAGCATTGAAGCCAGGGGCATGGGGTCTTGGTAAATTCTCAGCATGGGAGTTCGGACCCCAGTGGGCTGTACATGAGGAGAACAAGTTTGAACCCTAGAAATACATGTTGCTCAGAAGGGCTGTAACTCAGCTTCAAAATTTAGTCCCTAAATCAGATTGAGATGATCTTGGGTCATGAGTTCTCCCGGCACCTGGAAGAAATGAAAGTAAGACTTCTATGGAGGAAAAGAATATAATTTTAGCCCTCAAATTATTTATGCCAACAATTTTGTACTTATTAGCTTATTTTATAAATAAGAACATATAATCAAAATCATGGCCAGTGGGCACCGCTTCAGGAAGCTGAGGCAGAAGGATCACTTGAGGCCAGGAGTTTTGAGACCAGCATGGACAATGTAGACAGGCTCCATCTCTACAAAAAATGAGGAAGACATTTCAAAAGCTCAGGGAAATCTAGGCCCCTCACACCAGTTAGTCCAGCTGTGGCTGCAAAGGGCAAGTTCTTCAAGGAAATGCAAAGTGCGACTCCAGTAAACACATGAATGACAAAAAAGCAAAACAGATTTATTGCTGATACAGAGAAAATTTGTGTGCTCTGGATAGATCACCCCAGCAACAACATTCCCTTTAGCCAAAACCTAATTTAGAGTAGGCTCCTCTCTTGAATTCCATGAAGACTGAGAGAGGTGAGGAAGCTGCAGAAGAAAAGTATGAAGCTAGAAGTTGGTGCATGAGCCTTAAGTAACTATCATAAGAGTACAAGGTGAAGGAGGAAGTGATGATGGATAAGCTGTAGCAAGTTATCCATAACATCTAGCTAGGATAATTCATGAAGAGCGATACAATAAACAACAGATTTTTAATGTAGAAGACATACTCTTCTGTTAGGGGATACCATCTGAGACTTTCATAGCTGGAGAAGTCAATGGCTTGCTGCAAAGGACAGGCTGACTCTTGTGAGGAGCTACTATAGATGGTGACTTTAAATGGAAGCCTGTGCTCATTTATTGCTCTAGAGTACAAGGGTCTCCAGCTATATCTCTCTATTCTTTTCTGGCTACTCTGAAACCTACTAACTTTTCCTATTGATGTCCACATCGTTCATCGTTTACAGTATCTACAATTGAGAGGCTACCTGGAGATCCTGATGCCAGCTACGGGTGAAAGGTGCATGAAAATATTGCGGTTTTGCACTTGTGACCCTAACTGCAGATACAGTTTACTTCCACTGACTCAGTGTCTATAGAGAGGTACACAGAAGGTGTCTCTAAACGCACTGTCATCTAATCTTAACCGTACCCTTAGGGACTCAGAGTTGTCCTAGAAGTTGCGGGCAGAAGAGCTTAAATTGAAAGCTTCAGTTTTCCCTTGGTCTCGTCCATTTTTGTCCCACTCTTTACAAGCTAGCCGGTCATGCGTACATTATGCTGCTCTAACCAAGTTTGGGCCTAGGGAAAAAGTTTCTAAATTAGTAATTTCTCTGCAGTAATTTACTTTAAGATAAAAAGTGAATGATGGTTACAATCCAGAGAATCTCAAAACAGTCTTACTCTTTATAAATATTGCATGTACTCAAGTGTACACACACACACACCCCCAAATTGTTTTGAGACCATTTAGATTGTTTTCAAAGCAGCCTAATCTTGATCCTCGTGCAAAAGCCACGTTACTAGCTTTGTATCGTTGTTTGAGGTGCTGAGGATTGGCGCTGAAAGCTTCCCCCCCTCCTCCTAGTCTACAGTCAGGTGATCTGATGTTGATGTGGGATTCAGAAAACTAACTGAAAACGAAGGCTTCAGAAGCAAAAATGTTCTGACCTTGCCTTGTGTGCCTGCCTCTTGTACCAATCCTTCCCTGAAGCCAGCCATAAAAACCAGCATCCCTGTGCCCAAGGAGGCTCGTACAGCCCAGAACCCCTTTCTTTTTTCCTGAAGGCCAGCCTTAGATCCTAAAGTGAGTCTACGTAAAATGCCCATGAAGTAATTACCTGACCCACTGTGTTTTACCTAAAACCCCGTGCCAGAAAGGGCCTTGCCGCCCTGCAACCCAGAAGGGAGGAAGGCACACTGGAGAGAGTCCAGGCAGAATCTCAATATAAAAGTCTCGCTGGTTCTGCCACTCGGCCCGTTAGAATTAGCGCACCCCCTTTTGGTCCAGTCATTTCTACTGGACTGTCCATGCTTTAAACATAAAAAATGGACAGCTTCCCCTGCACCCTTGAGTGTTCCTTCTGAAGGTGTCCATGCATAAGTTTTAATCCTTTCTGCTAGTAATCTTCACAGCAGCAAATTCTCAACAGGTCTTTACGGGGACCTTTTGGGGGGGCCTTTGCTCCCAGCCTTCGGGGACCAGAGACACTTTGATCCCTGTGATGTCAATAAATTCTGTTTTGGGACGTGAAAAGATGATTTTGTCTAATTCACTCATCTTTGGAACTACTCTACACTTCAGTATGTCAATGGTCATTAAAAATTAAGTGGATACAAAAGTTAAAGGTCATAAAAGTTTGGCCACAGATGCCATCTCTCTGACATATCTTGGCCAAAAGGGGGGGGGGGAAGGGACTTGTGAACTAAAATAACATTTTGAGGCTCACCTCACACGCATGCACACACACGCCTCCGCCACCAGCGCCGCCTATAGCCTGCAAGCCCCGGCTTGGAGATGGCCCACCTCTTCTGGCCAAACCAACGTATGCCTCCCATGTATTGGTTTATGACTTTCCCTGTAAGCCCTGTCTCCCTGAAAGGTAAAAAACCAAACTATACCATAGCAGCCACAGCGAGTCCACTTGCTCAAGGCCTCTTGGGCATGGCTCCGGGTCATGAGCCTCAAATTTGGCTCAGATTAAATCTCTTTAAAACTATGTTACGGACTTTGGTTTCTTTTCCCTTGACAAGGTTGGCGCCCGGGCGTGGCGCTCAGAGAAGACTCAGGACCACCGAAGGAGCAGCCCGAACTCGGTGCCGAGTCCCGGCGTGGCCCTTTTGGGGAGGGCGGGGCCTACCCTCCTCCCCACCCCACCCCCACCCCCGCCTCCGAGCTTCTCCTCTGGTGGAACTGGTGGGTCGTCCTGAGCTCCCCTTTTGGTTGATGGTCTCGGTTTACTCTGAGCTGGTTCTTTTCCTAGGAATTGTTGTTTGGGATCCTAACTTAGATTTGGAGGTGCATCCTAAAGGGTCTTCTCCATTGTCTTTTTATCCTAAAATTAATCTCAATCGGCTTTGCTGTGCATTTTTGAAGAGGAAACCGAACTGTCTTGTTGGTAGATAAATGAGACTGAGTTCCTCAGCTCCGAAGAGAAGGGGCATCTTACTCCTCCCAGCCTTGGCAACCCCGGGTGACGGGGGTCCCGAGTGGGAGTTGCCTGGGGCGATTCCCCGAGGCGCGAGTGGCCCCATATGGAACCGGAACCCCCGCTCCCCCCCACAGACACACACGTACGTTAATTAAAAGGAGGCTCGTCCAGGAAACGCATATAAGAGCTGATCACTCGGCGTTTGGAGCCCTCTTGGAGGTACTAGACCTCCGAGAGAGAAACCTGAGACACCTAAGAGGGTGGGAGCGACTCAGTGGTGAGACCTTGAGGAGCGCCACCCACAAGCAGCACACTCTGATCCACGACACCCAACCCTGTAGGACAGTTCGGTTGCTTCTTTTAAGGAGAAAATGGGACATCCTTTAAAATCGAGGAAAGACAAGGGAGGATGACCCCCAGGGGGCACCCCAGTTGGTGTGTGGTACCCCTACTTGCAAGTAGTTCTGTAAATGAAAAGATTCAAAGGCCTGCCAGGTGTTTCTGGGGCTCCGGCTGGTTATAGAGCTAATGCTGGTGCACAAGTTTTTACGAAAGGGCAAATGACATCAAGGAAAATTCAGAGCTGAAACGCTCGACCTACCGCTCTAGAGTTCAAGTGTCTCGAGCTATTTCTCTCTCTTCTTTTCCCGCTACTCTGAAACGTGCTGACTTTTCCTATTGATGTCCACATCGCTCATCGTTTACGGTATCTACAATTGAGAGGCTACCTGGAGATCCTGATGCCAGCTACGGGTGAAAGGTGCATGAAAATATTGCGGTTTTGCACTTGTGACCCTAACTGCAGATACAGTTTACTTCCACTGACTCAGTGTCTATAGAGAGGTACACAGAAGGTGTCTCTAAACGCACTGTCATCTAATCTTAACCGTACCCTTAGGGACTCAGAGTTGTCCTAGAAGTTGCGGGCAGAAGAGCTTAAATTGAAAGCTTCAGTTTTCCCTTGGTCTCGTCCATTTTTGTCCCACTCTTTACAAGCTAGCCGGTCATGCGTACATTATGCTGCTCTAACCAAGTTTGGGCCTAGGGAAAAAGTTTCTAAATTAGTAATTTCTCTGCAGTAATTTACTTTAAGATAAAAAGTGAATGATGGTTACAATCCAGAGAATCTCAAAACAGTCTTACTCTTTATAAATATTGCATGTACTCAAGTGTACACACACACACACCCCCAAATTGTTTTGAGACCATTTAGATTGTTTTCAAAGCAGCCTAATCTTGATCCTCGTGCAAAAGCCACGTTACTAGCTTTGTATCGTTGTTTGAGGTGCTGAGGATTGGCGCTGAAAGCTTCCCCCCCTCCTCCTAGTCTACAGTCAGGTGATCTGATGTTGATGTGGGATTCAGAAAACTAACTGAAAACGAAGGCTTCAGAAGCAAAAATGTTCTGACCTTGCCTTGTGTGCCTGCCTCTTGTACCAATCCTTCCCTGAAGCCAGCCATAAAAACCAGCATCCCTGTGCCCAAGGAGGCTCGTACAGCCCAGAACCCCTTTCTTTTTTCCTGAAGGCCAGCCTTAGATCCTAAAGTGAGTCTACGTAAAATGCCCATGAAGTAATTACCTGACCCGCTGTGTTTTACCTAAAACCCCGTGCCAGAAAGGGCCTTGCCGCCCTGCAACCCAGAAGGGAGGAAGGCACACTGGAGAGAGTCCAGGCAGAATCTCAATATAAAAGTCTCGCTGGTTCTGCCACTCGGCCCGTTAGAATTAGCGCACCCCCTTTTGGTCCAGTCATTTCTACTGGACTGTCCATGCTTTAAACATAAAAAATGGACAGCTTCCCCTGCACCCTTGAGTGTTCCTTCTGAAGGTGTCCATGCATAAGTTTTAATCCTTTCTGCTAGTAATCTTGACGGCAGCAAATTCTCAACAGGTCTTTACGGGGACCTTTTGGGGGGGCCTTTGCTCCCAGCCTTCGGGGACCAGAGACACTTTGATCCCTGTGATGTCAATAAATTCTGTTTTGGGACGTGAAAAGATGATTTTGTCTAATTCACTCATCTTTGGAACTACTCTACACTTCAGTATGTCAATGGTCATTAAAAATTAAGTGGATATAAAAGTTAAAGGTCATAAAAGTTTGGCCACAGATGCCGTCTCTCTGACATATCTTGGCCAAAAGGGGCGGGGGGGAAGGGACTTGTGAACTAAAATAACATTTTGAGGCTCACCTCACACACACGCACACACACACACACACCCACGCACACACACACGCCTCCACCACCAGCGCCGCCTATAGCCTGCAAGCCCCGGCTTGGAGATGGCCCACCTCTTCTGGCCAAACCAACGTATGCCTCCCACGTATTGGTTTATGACTTTCCCTGTAAGCCCTGTCTCCCTGAAAGGTAAAAAACCAACTATACCATAGCAGCCACAGCGAGTCCACTTGCTCAAGGCCTCTTGGGCGTGGCTCCGGGTCATGAGCCTCAAATTTGGCTCAGATTAAATCTCTTTAAAACTATGTTACGGACTTTGGTTTCTTTTCCCTTGACAAGGTTGGCGCCCGGGCGTGGGGCTCAGAGAAGACTCAGGACCACCGAAGGAGCAGTCCGAACTCGGTGCCGAGTCCCAGCGTGGCCCTTTTGGGGAGGGGGGGCCTACCCTCCTGCCCCCCCCGACTCCGAGCTTCTCCTCTGGTGGAACTGGTGGGTCGTCCTGAGCTCCCCTTTTGGTTGATGGTCTCGGTTTACTCTGAGCTGGTTCTTTTCCTAGGAATTGTTGTTTGGGATCCTAACTTAGATTTGGAGGTGCATCCTAAAGGGTCTTCTCCATTGTCTTTTTATCCTAAAATTAATCTCAATCGGCTTTGCTGTGCATTTTTGAAAGAGGAAACCGAACTGTCTTGTTGGTAGATAAATGAGACTGAGTTCCTCAGCTCCGAAGAGAAGGGGCATCTTACTCCTCCCAGTCTTGGCAACCCCGGGTGACGGGGGTCCCGAGTGGGAGTTGCCTGGGGCGATTCCCCGAGGCGCGAGTGGCCGCATACGGAACCGGAACCCCCGCTCCCCCCCTCAGACACACACGTACGTTAATTAAAAGGAGGCTCGTCCAGGAAACGCATATAAGAGCTGATCACTCGGCGTTTGGAGCCCTCTCGGAGGTACTAGACCTCCGAGAGAGAAACCTGAGACACCTAAGAGGGTGGGAGCGACTCAGTGGTGAGACCTTGAGGAGCGCCACCCACAAGCAGCACACTCTGATCCACGACACCCAACCCTGTAGGACAGTTCGGTTGCTTCTTTTAAGGAGAAAATGGGACATCCTTTAAAATCGAGGAAAGACAAGGGAGGATGACCCCCAGGGGGCACCCCAGTTGGTGTGTGGTACCCCTACTTGCAAGTAGTTCTGTAAATGAAAAGATTCAAAGGCCTGCCAGGTGTTTCTGGGGCTCCGGCTGGTTATAGAGCTAATGCTGGTGCACAAGTTTTTACGAAAGGGCAAATGACATCAAGGAAAATTCAGAGCTGAAACGCTCGACCTACCGCTCTAGAGTTCAAGTGTCTCGAGCTATTTCTCTCTCTTCTTTTCCCGCTACTCTGAAACGTGCTGACTTTTCCTATTGATGTCCACATCGCTCATCGTTTACAGTATCTACAATTGAGAGGCTACCTGGAGATCCTGATGCCAGCTACGGGTGAAAGGTGCATGAAAATATTGCGGTTTTGCACTTGTGACCCTAACTGCAGATACAGTTTACTTCCACTGACTCAGTGTCTATAGAGAGGTACACAGAAGGTGTCTCTAAACGCACTGTCATCTAATCTTAACCGTACCCTTAGGGACTCAGAGTTGTCCTAGAAGTTGCGGGCAGAAGAGCTTAAATTGAAAGCTTCAGTTTTCCCTTGGTCTCGTCCATTTTTGTCCCACTCTTTACAAGCTAGCCGGTCATGCGTACATTATGCTGCTCTAACCAAGTTTGGGCCTAGGGAAAAAGTTTCTAAATTAGTAATTTCTCTGCAGTAATTTACTTTAAGATAAAAAGTGAATGATGGTTACAATCCAGAGAATCTCAAAACAGTCTTACTCTTTATAAATATTGCATGTACTCAAGTGTACACACACACACACCCCCAAATTGTTTTGAGACCATTTAGATTGTTTTCAAAGCAGCCTAATCTTGATCCTCGTGCAAAAGCCACGTTACTAGCTTTGTATCGTTGTTTGAGGTGCTGAGGATTGGCGCTGAAAGCTTCCCCCCCTCCTCCTAGTCTACAGTCAGGTGATCTGATGTTGATGTGGGATTCAGAAAACTAACTGAAAACGAAGGCTTCAGAAGCAAAAATGTTCTGACCTTGCCTTGTGTGCCTGCCTCTTGTACCAATCCTTCCCTGAAGCCAGCCATAAAAACCAGCATCCCTGTGCCCAAGGAGGCTCGTACAGCCCAGAACCCCTTTCTTTTTTCCTGAAGGCCAGCCTTAGATCCTAAAGTGAGTCTACGTAAAATGCCCATGAAGTAATTACCTGACCCGCTGTGTTTTACCTAAAACCCCGTGCCAGAAAGGGCCTTGCCGCCCTGCAACCCAGAAGGGAGGAAGGCACACTGGAGAGAGTCCAGGCAGAATCTCAATATAAAAGTCTCGCTGGTTCTGCCACTCGGCCCGTTAGAATTAGCGCACCCCCTTTTGGTCCAGTCATTTCTACTGGACTGTCCATGCTTTAAACATAAAAAATGGACAGCTTCCCCTGCACCCTTGAGTGTTCCTTCTGAAGGTGTCCATGCATAAGTTTTAATCCTTTCTGCTAGTAATCTTGACGGCAGCAAATTCTCAACAGGTCTTTACGGGGACCTTTTGGGGGGGCCTTTGCTCCCAGCCTTCGGGGACCAGAGACACTTTGATCCCTGTGATGTCAATAAATTCTGTTTTGGGACGTGAAAAGATGATTTTGTCTAATTCACTCATCTTTGGAACTACTCTACACTTCAGTATGTCAATGGTCATTAAAAATTAAGTGGATATAAAAGTTAAAGGTCATAAAAGTTTGGCCACAGATGCCGTCTCTCTGACATATCTTGGCCAAAAGGGGCGGGGGGGAAGGGACTTGTGAACTAAAATAACATTTTGAGGCTCACCTCACACACACGCACACACACACACACACCCACGCACACACACACGCCTCCACCACCAGCGCCGCCTATAGCCTGCAAGCCCCGGCTTGGAGATGGCCCACCTCTTCTGGCCAAACCAACGTATGCCTCCCATGTATTGGTTTATGACTTTCCCTGTAAGCCCTGTCTCCCTGAAAGGTAAAAAACCAAACTATACCATAGCAGCCACAGCGAGTCCACTTGCTCAAGGCCTCTTGGGCATGGCTCCGGGTCATGAGCCTCAAATTTGGCTCAGATTAAATCTCTTTAAAACTATGTTACGGACTTTGGTTTCTTTTCCCTTGACAAGGTTGGCGCCCGGGCGTGGCGCTCAGAGAAGACTCAGGACCACCGAAGGAGCAGCCCGAACTCGGTGCCGAGTCCCGGCGTGGCCCTTTTGGGGAGGGCGGGGCCTACCCTCCTCCCCACCCCCCCACCCCCCCCCCCCCCCCCGCCTCCGAGCTTCTCCTCTGGTGGAACTGGTGGGTCGTCCTGAGCTCCCCTTTTGGTTGATGGTCTCGGTTTACTCTGAGCTGGTTCTTTTCCTAGGAATTGTTGTTTGGGATCCTAACTTAGATTTGGAGGTGCATCCTAAAGGGTCTTCTCCATTGTCTTTTTATCCTAAAATTAATCTCAATCGGCTTTGCTGTGCATTTTTGAAGAGGAAACCGAACTGTCTTGTTGGTAGATAAATGAGACTGAGTTCCTCAGCTCCGAAGAGAAGGGGCATCTTACTCCTCCCAGCCTTGGCAACCCCGGGTGACGGGGGTCCCGAGTGGGAGTTGCCTGGGGCGATTCCCCGAGGCGCGAGTGGCCCCATATGGAACCGGAACCCCCGCTCCCCCCCACAGACACACACGTACGTTAATTAAAAGGAGGCTCGTCCAGGAAACGCATATAAGAGCTGATCACTCGGCGTTTGGAGCCCTCTTGGAGGTACTAGACCTCCGAGAGAGAAACCTGAGACACCTAAGAGGGTGGGAGCGACTCAGTGGTGAGACCTTGAGGAGCGCCACCCACAAGCAGCACACTCTGATCCACGACACCCAACCCTGTAGGACAGTTCGGTTGCTTCTTTTAAGGAGAAAATGGGACATCCTTTAAAATCGAGGAAAGACAAGGGAGGATGACCCCCAGGGGGCACCCCAGTTGGTGTGTGGTACCCCTACTTGCAAGTAGTTCTGTAAATGAAAAGATTCAAAGGCCTGCCAGGTGTTTCTGGGGCTCCGGCTGGTTATAGAGCTAATGCTGGTGCACAAGTTTTTACGAAAGGGCAAATGACATCAAGGAAAATTCAGAGCTGAAACGCTCGACCTACCGCTCTAGAGTTCAAGTGTCTCGAGCTATTTCTCTCTCTTCTTTTCCCGCTACTCTGAAACGTGCTGACTTTTCCTATTGATGTCCACATCGCTCATCGTTTACGGTATCTACAATTGAGAGGCTACCTGGAGATCCTGATGCCAGCTACGGGTGAAAGGTGCATGAAAATATTGCGGTTTTGCACTTGTGACCCTAACTGCAGATACAGTTTACTTCCACTGACTCAGTGTCTATAGAGAGGTACACAGAAGGTGTCTCTAAACGCACTGTCATCTAATCTTAACCGTACCCTTAGGGACTCAGAGTTGTCCTAGAAGTTGCGGGCAGAAGAGCTTAAATTGAAAGCTTCAGTTTTCCCTTGGTCTCGTCCATTTTTGTCCCACTCTTTACAAGCTAGCCGGTCATGCGTACATTATGCTGCTCTAACCAAGTTTGGGCCTAGGGAAAAAGTTTCTAAATTAGTAATTTCTCTGCAGTAATTTACTTTAAGATAAAAAGTGAATGATGGTTACAATCCAGAGAATCTCAAAACAGTCTTACTCTTTATAAATATTGCATGTACTCAAGTGTACACACACACACACCCCCAAATTGTTTTGAGACCATTTAGATTGTTTTCAAAGCAGCCTAATCTTGATCCTCGTGCAAAAGCCACGTTACTAGCTTTGTATCGTTGTTTGAGGTGCTGAGGATTGGCGCTGAAAGCTTCCCCCCCTCTTCCTAGTCTACAGTCAGGTGATCTGATGTTGATGTGGGATTCAGAAAACTAACTGAAAACGAAGGCTTCAGAAGCAAAAATGTTCTGACCTTGCCTTGTGTGCCTGCCTCTTGTACCAATCCTTCCCTGAAGCCAGCCATAAAAACCAGCATCCCTGTGCCCAAGGAGGCTCGTACAGCCCAGAACCCCTTTCTTTTTTCCTGAAGGCCAGCCTTAGATCCTAAAGTGAGTCTACGTAAAATGCCCATGAAGTAATTACCTGACCCGCTGTGTTTTACCTAAAACCCCGTGCCAGAAAGGGCCTTGCCGCCCTGCAACCCAGAAGGGAGGAAGGCACACTGGAGAGAGTCCAGGCAGAATCTCAATATAAAAGTCTCGCTGGTTCTGCCACTCGGCCCGTTAGAATTAGCGCACCCCCTTTTGGTCCAGTCATTTCTACTGGACTGTCCATGCTTTAAACATAAAAAATGGACAGCTTCCCCTGCACCCTTGAGTGTTCCTTCTGAAGGTGTCCATGCATAAGTTTTAATCCTTTCTGCTAGTAATCTTGACGGCAGCAAATTCTCAACAGGTCTTTACGGGGACCTTTTGGGGGGGCCTTTGCTCCCAGCCTTCGGGGACCAGAGACACTTTGATCCCTGTGATGTCAATAAATTCTGTTTTGGGACGTGAAAAGATGATTTTGTCTAATTCACTCATCTTTGGAACTACTCTACACTTCAGTATGTCAATGGTCATTAAAAATTAAGTGGATATAAAAGTTAAAGGTCATAAAAGTTTGGCCACAGATGCCGTCTCTCTGACATATCTTGGCCAAAAGGGGCGGGGGGGAAGGGACTTGTGAACTAAAATAACATTTTGAGGCTCACCTCACACACACGCACACACACACACACACCCACGCACACACACACGCCTCCACCACCAGCGCCGCCTATAGCCTGCAAGCCCCGGCTTGGAGATGGCCCACCTCTTCTGGCCAAACCAACGTATGCCTCCCACGTATTGGTTTATGACTTTCCCTGTAAGCCCTGTCTCCCTGAAAGGTAAAAAACCAACTATACCATAGCAGCCACAGCGAGTCCACTTGCTCAAGGCCTCTTGGGCGTGGCTCCGGGTCATGAGCCTCAAATTTGGCTCAGATTAAATCTCTTTAAAACTATGTTACGGACTTTGGTTTCTTTTCCCTTGACAAGGTTGGCGCCCGGGCGTGGGGCTCAGAGAAGACTCAGGACCACCGAAGGAGCAGTCCGAACTCGGTGCCGAGTCCCAGCGTGGCCCTTTTGGGGAGGGGGGGCCTACCCTCCTGCCCCCCCCGACTCCGAGCTTCTCCTCTGGTGGAACTGGTGGGTCGTCCTGAGCTCCCCTTTTGGTTGATGGTCTCGGTTTACTCTGAGCTGGTTCTTTTCCTAGGAATTGTTGTTTGGGATCCTAACTTAGATTTGGAGGTGCATCCTAAAGGGTCTTCTCCATTGTCTTTTTATCCTAAAATTAATCTCAATCGGCTTTGCTGTGCATTTTTGAAAGAGGAAACCGAACTGTCTTGTTGGTAGATAAATGAGACTGAGTTCCTCAGCTCCGAAGAGAAGGGGCATCTTACTCCTCCCAGTCTTGGCAACCCCGGGTGACGGGGGTCCCGAGTGGGAGTTGCCTGGGGCGATTCCCCGAGGCGCGAGTGGCCGCATACGGAACCGGAACCCCCGCTCCCCCCCTCAGACACACACGTACGTTAATTAAAAGGAGGCTCGTCCAGGAAACGCATATAAGAGCTGATCACTCGGCGTTTGGAGCCCTCTCGGAGGTACTAGACCTCCGAGAGAGAAACCTGAGACACCTAAGAGGGTGGGAGCGACTCAGTGGTGAGACCTTGAGGAGCGCCACCCACAAGCAGCACACTCTGATCCACGACACCCAACCCTGTAGGACAGTTCGGTTGCTTCTTTTAAGGAGAAAATGGGACATCCTTTAAAATCGAGGAAAGACAAGGGAGGATGACCCCCAGGGGGCACCCCAGTTGGTGTGTGGTACCCCTACTTGCAAGTAGTTCTGTAAATGAAAAGATTCAAAGGCCTGCCAGGTGTTTCTGGGGCTCCGGCTGGTTATAGAGCTAATGCTGGTGCACAAGTTTTTACGAAAGGGCAAATGACATCAAGGAAAATTCAGAGCTGAAACGCTCGACCTACCGCTCTAGAGTTCAAGTGTCTCGAGCTATTTCTCTCTCTTCTTTTCCCGCTACTCTGAAACGTGCTGACTTTTCCTATTGATGTCCACATCGCTCATCGTTTACAGTATCTACAATTGAGAGGCTACCTGGAGATCCTGATGCCAGCTACGGGTGAAAGGTGCATGAAAATATTGCGGTTTTGCACTTGTGACCCTAACTGCAGATACAGTTTACTTCCACTGACTCAGTGTCTATAGAGAGGTACACAGAAGGTGTCTCTAAACGCACTGTCATCTAATCTTAACCGTACCCTTAGGGACTCAGAGTTGTCCTAGAAGTTGCGGGCAGAAGAGCTTAAATTGAAAGCTTCAGTTTTCCCTTGGTCTCGTCCATTTTTGTCCCACTCTTTACAAGCTAGCCGGTCATGCGTACATTATGCTGCTCTAACCAAGTTTGGGCCTAGGGAAAAAGTTTCTAAATTAGTAATTTCTCTGCAGTAATTTACTTTAAGATAAAAAGTGAATGATGGTTACAATCCAGAGAATCTCAAAACAGTCTTACTCTTTATAAATATTGCATGTACTCAAGTGTACACACACACACACCCCCAAATTGTTTTGAGACCATTTAGATTGTTTTCAAAGCAGCCTAATCTTGATCCTCGTGCAAAAGCCACGTTACTAGCTTTGTATCGTTGTTTGAGGTGCTGAGGATTGGCGCTGAAAGCTTCCCCCCCTCCTCCTAGTCTACAGTCAGGTGATCTGATGTTGATGTGGGATTCAGAAAACTAACTGAAAACGAAGGCTTCAGAAGCAAAAATGTTCTGACCTTGCCTTGTGTGCCTGCCTCTTGTACCAATCCTTCCCTGAAGCCAGCCATAAAAACCAGCATCCCTGTGCCCAAGGAGGCTCGTACAGCCCAGAACCCCTTTCTTTTTTCCTGAAGGCCAGCCTTAGATCCTAAAGTGAGTCTACGTAAAATGCCCATGAAGTAATTACCTGACCCGCTGTGTTTTACCTAAAACCCCGTGCCAGAAAGGGCCTTGCCGCCCTGCAACCCAGAAGGGAGGAAGGCACACTGGAGAGAGTCCAGGCAGAATCTCAATATAAAAGTCTCGCTGGTTCTGCCACTCGGCCCGTTAGAATTAGCGCACCCCCTTTTGGTCCAGTCATTTCTACTGGACTGTCCATGCTTTAAACATAAAAAATGGACAGCTTCCCCTGCACCCTTGAGTGTTCCTTCTGAAGGTGTCCATGCATAAGTTTTAATCCTTTCTGCTAGTAATCTTGACGGCAGCAAATTCTCAACAGGTCTTTACGGGGACCTTTTGGGGGGGCCTTTGCTCCCAGCCTTCGGGGACCAGAGACACTTTGATCCCTGTGATGTCAATAAATTCTGTTTTGGGACGTGAAAAGATGATTTTGTCTAATTCACTCATCTTTGGAACTACTCTACACTTCAGTATGTCAATGGTCATTAAAAATTAAGTGGATATAAAAGTTAAAGGTCATAAAAGTTTGGCCACAGATGCCGTCTCTCTGACATATCTTGGCCAAAAGGGGCGGGGGGGAAGGGACTTGTGAACTAAAATAACATTTTGAGGCTCACCTCACACACACGCACACACACACACACACCCACGCACACACACACGCCTCCACCACCAGCGCCGCCTATAGCCTGCAAGCCCCGGCTTGGAGATGGCCCACCTCTTCTGGCCAAACCAACGTATGCCTCCCATGTATTGGTTTATGACTTTCCCTGTAAGCCCTGTCTCCCTGAAAGGTAAAAAACCAAACTATACCATAGCAGCCACAGCGAGTCCACTTGCTCAAGGCCTCTTGGGCATGGCTCCGGGTCATGAGCCTCAAATTTGGCTCAGATTAAATCTCTTTAAAACTATGTTACGGACTTTGGTTTCTTTTCCCTTGACAAGGTTGGCGCCCGGGCGTGGCGCTCAGAGAAGACTCAGGACCACCGAAGGAGCAGCCCGAACTCGGTGCCGAGTCCCGGCGTGGCCCTTTTGGGGAGGGCGGGGCCTACCCTCCTCCCCACCCCCGCACCCCCCCCCCCCCGCCTCCGAGCTTCTCCTCTGGTGGAACTGGTGGGTCGTCCTGAGCTCCCCTTTTGGTTGATGGTCTCGGTTTACTCTGAGCTGGTTCTTTTCCTAGGAATTGTTGTTTGGGATCCTAACTTAGATTTGGAGGTGCATCCTAAAGGGTCTTCTCCATTGTCTTTTTATCCTAAAATTAATCTCAATCGGCTTTGCTGTGCATTTTTGAAGAGGAAACCGAACTGTCTTGTTGGTAGATAAATGAGACTGAGTTCCTCAGCTCCGAAGAGAAGGGGCATCTTACTCCTCCCAGCCTTGGCAACCCCGGGTGACGGGGGTCCCGAGTGGGAGTTGCCTGGGGCGATTCCCCGAGGCGCGAGTGGCCCCATATGGAACCGGAACCCCCGCTCCCCCCCACAGACACACACGTACGTTAATTAAAAGGAGGCTCGTCCAGGAAACGCATATAAGAGCTGATCACTCGGCGTTTGGAGCCCTCTTGGAGGTACTAGACCTCCGAGAGAGAAACCTGAGACACCTAAGAGGGTGGGAGCGACTCAGTGGTGAGACCTTGAGGAGCGCCACCCACAAGCAGCACACTCTGATCCACGACACCCAACCCTGTAGGACAGTTCGGTTGCTTCTTTTAAGGAGAAAATGGGACATCCTTTAAAATCGAGGAAAGACAAGGGAGGATGACCCCCAGGGGGCACCCCAGTTGGTGTGTGGTACCCCTACTTGCAAGTAGTTCTGTAAATGAAAAGATTCAAAGGCCTGCCAGGTGTTTCTGGGGCTCCGGCTGGTTATAGAGCTAATGCTGGTGCACAAGTTTTTACGAAAGGGCAAATGACATCAAGGAAAATTCAGAGCTGAAACGCTCGACCTACCGCTCTAGAGTTCAAGTGTCTCGAGCTATTTCTCTCTCTTCTTTTCCCGCTACTCTGAAACGTGCTGACTTTTCCTATTGATGTCCACATCGCTCATCGTTTACGGTATCTACAATTGAGAGGCTACCTGGAGATCCTGATGCCAGCTACGGGTGAAAGGTGCATGAAAATATTGCGGTTTTGCACTTGTGACCCTAACTGCAGATACAGTTTACTTCCACTGACTCAGTGTCTATAGAGAGGTACACAGAAGGTGTCTCTAAACGCACTGTCATCTAATCTTAACCGTACCCTTAGGGACTCAGAGTTGTCCTAGAAGTTGCGGGCAGAAGAGCTTAAATTGAAAGCTTCAGTTTTCCCTTGGTCTCGTCCATTTTTGTCCCACTCTTTACAAGCTAGCCGGTCATGCGTACATTATGCTGCTCTAACCAAGTTTGGGCCTAGGGAAAAAGTTTCTAAATTAGTAATTTCTCTGCAGTAATTTACTTTAAGATAAAAAGTGAATGATGGTTACAATCCAGAGAATCTCAAAACAGTCTTACTCTTTATAAATATTGCATGTACTCAAGTGTACACACACACACACCCCCAAATTGTTTTGAGACCATTTAGATTGTTTTCAAAGCAGCCTAATCTTGATCCTCGTGCAAAAGCCACGTTACTAGCTTTGTATCGTTGTTTGAGGTGCTGAGGATTGGCGCTGAAAGCTTCCCCCCCTCCTCCTAGTCTACAGTCAGGTGATCTGATGTTGATGTGGGATTCAGAAAACTAACTGAAAACGAAGGCTTCAGAAGCAAAAATGTTCTGACCTTGCCTTGTGTGCCTGCCTCTTGTACCAATCCTTCCCTGAAGCCAGCCATAAAAACCAGCATCCCTGTGCCCAAGGAGGCTCGTACAGCCCAGAACCCCTTTCTTTTTTCCTGAAGGCCAGCCTTAGATCCTAAAGTGAGTCTACGTAAAATGCCCATGAAGTAATTACCTGACCCGCTGTGTTTTACCTAAAACCCCGTGCCAGAAAGGGCCTTGCCGCCCTGCAACCCAGAAGGGAGGAAGGCACACTGGAGAGAGTCCAGGCAGAATCTCAATATAAAAGTCTCGCTGGTTCTGCCACTCGGCCCGTTAGAATTAGCGCACCCCCTTTTGGTCCAGTCATTTCTACTGGACTGTCCATGCTTTAAACATAAAAAATGGACAGCTTCCCCTGCACCCTTGAGTGTTCCTTCTGAAGGTGTCCATGCATAAGTTTTAATCCTTTCTGCTAGTAATCTTGACGGCAGCAAATTCTCAACAGGTCTTTACGGGGACCTTTTGGGGGGGCCTTTGCTCCCAGCCTTCGGGGACCAGAGACACTTTGATCCCTGTGATGTCAATAAATTCTGTTTTGGGACGTGAAAAGATGATTTTGTCTAATTCACTCATCTTTGGAACTACTCTACACTTCAGTATGTCAATGGTCATTAAAAATTAAGTGGATATAAAAGTTAAAGGTCATAAAAGTTTGGCCACAGATGCCGTCTCTCTGACATATCTTGGCCAAAAGGGGCGGGGGGGAAGGGACTTGTGAACTAAAATAACATTTTGAGGCTCACCTCACACACACGCACACACACACACACACCCACGCACACACACACGCCTCCACCACCAGCGCCGCCTATAGCCTGCAAGCCCCGGCTTGGAGATGGC
The DNA here is from genome assembly GCF_041146395.1 of Eulemur rufifrons. Classification (NCBI taxonomy): domain Eukaryota; kingdom Metazoa; phylum Chordata; class Mammalia; order Primates; family Lemuridae; genus Eulemur; species Eulemur rufifrons. The sequence continues at coordinate 71,789,673 of NC_091010.1, forward strand.
CCACCTCTTCTGGCCAAACCAACGTATGCCTCCCACGTATTGGTTTATGACTTTCCCTGTAAGCCCTGTCTCCCTGAAAGGTAAAAAACCAACTATACCATAGCAGCCACAGCGAGTCCACTTGCTCAAGGCCTCTTGGGCGTGGCTCCGGGTCATGAGCCTCAAATTTGGCTCAGATTAAATCTCTTTAAAACTATGTTACGGACTTTGGTTTCTTTTCCCTTGACAAGGTTGGCGCCCGGGCGTGGGGCTCAGAGAAGACTCAGGACCACCGAAGGAGCAGTCCGAACTCGGTGCCGAGTCCCAGCGTGGCCCTTTTGGGGAGGGGGGGCCTACCCTCCTGCCCCCCCCGACTCCGAGCTTCTCCTCTGGTGGAACTGGTGGGTCGTCCTGAGCTCCCCTTTTGGTTGATGGTCTCGGTTTACTCTGAGCTGGTTCTTTTCCTAGGAATTGTTGTTTGGGATCCTAACTTAGATTTGGAGGTGCATCCTAAAGGGTCTTCTCCATTGTCTTTTTATCCTAAAATTAATCTCAATCGGCTTTGCTGTGCATTTTTGAAAGAGGAAACCGAACTGTCTTGTTGGTAGATAAATGAGACTGAGTTCCTCAGCTCCGAAGAGAAGGGGCATCTTACTCCTCCCAGTCTTGGCAACCCCGGGTGACGGGGGTCCCGAGTGGGAGTTGCCTGGGGCGATTCCCCGAGGCGCGAGTGGCCGCATACGGAACCGGAACCCCCGCTCCCCCCCTCAGACACACACGTACGTTAATTAAAAGGAGGCTCGTCCAGGAAACGCATATAAGAGCTGATCACTCGGCGTTTGGAGCCCTCTCGGAGGTACTAGACCTCCGAGAGAGAAACCTGAGACACCTAAGAGGGTGGGAGCGACTCAGTGGTGAGACCTTGAGGAGCCCCACCCACAAGCAGCACACTCTGATCCACGACACCCAACCCTGTAGGACAGTTCGGTTGCTTCTTTTAAGGAGAAAATGGGACATCCTTTAAAATCGAGGAAAGACAAGGGAGGATGACCCCCAGGGGGCACCCCAGTTGGTGTGTGGTACCCCTACTTGCAAGTAGTTCTGTAAATGAAAAGATTCAAAGGCCTGCCAGGTGTTTCTGGGGCTCCGGCTGGTTATAGAGCTAATGCTGGTGCACAAGTTTTTACGAAAGGGCAAATGACATCAAGGAAAATTCAGAGCTGAAACGCTCGACCTACCGCTCTAGAGTTCAAGTGTCTCGAGCTATTTCTCTCTCTTCTTTTCCCGCTACTCTGAAACGTGCTGACTTTTCCTATTGATGTCCACATCGCTCATCGTTTACGGTATCTACAATTGAGAGGCTACCTGGAGATCCTGATGCCAGCTACGGGTGAAAGGTGCATGAAAATATTGCGGTTTTGCACTTGTGACCCTAACTGCAGATACAGTTTACTTCCACTGACTCAGTGTCTATAGAGAGGTACACAGAAGGTGTCTCTAAACGCACTGTCATCTAATCTTAACCGTACCCTTAGGGACTCAGAGTTGTCCTAGAAGTTGCGGGCAGAAGAGCTTAAATTGAAAGCTTCAGTTTTCCCTTGGTCTCGTCCATTTTTGTCCCACTCTTTACAAGCTAGCCGGTCATGCGTACATTATGCTGCTCTAACCAAGTTTGGGCCTAGGGAAAAAGTTTCTAAATTAGTAATTTCTCTGTAGTAATTTACTTTAAGATAAAAAGTGAATGATGGTTACAATCCAGAGAATCTCAAAACAGTCTTACTCTTTATAAATATTGCATGTACTCAAGTGTACACACACACACCCCCAAATTGTTTTGAGACCATTTAGATTGTTTTCAAAGCAGCCTAATCTTGATCCTCGTGCAAAAGCCACGTTACTAGCTTTGTATCGTTGTTTGAGGTGCTGAGGATTGGCGCTGAAAGCTTCCCCCCCTCTTCCTAGTCTACAGTCAGGTGATCTGATGTTGATGTGGGATTCAGAAAACTAACTGAAAACGAAGGCTTCAGAAGCAAAAATGTTCTGACCTTGCCTTGTGTGCCTGCCTCTTGTACCAATCCTTTCCTGAAGCCAGCCATAAAAACCAGCATCCCTGTACCCAAGGCATGGTGGCTCATGCCTTAATCCTAGCACTCTGGGAGGCTCAGATGGGCAGATTGCTAGAGGTCTGGGGTTCGAGACCAGCCTCAGCAAGAGCGAGACCCTGTCTCTACTAAAGATTGAAAGAAATTAGCTCGACAACTAAAAATATATAGAAAAATTTTGCCAGGCATGGTGGCACATACCTGTAGTCTCAGCTAATCAGGAGGCTAAAGCAGCAGGTTTGCTTGAGCCCAGGAATTTGAGGTTGCTGTGAGCTAGGCTGATGCCAGGGCACTCTAGCCAAACAAAAGAAAAAAATGTAAGTTGCTTTTAAAATCCCTCAGGTGGTTAATACAGTAGGAAAGTTACAAATTAGAATAAAGTTTAAATCATCAGTGCTAACACCTCACAAGTAATTTTAACTCAAATACAATGTATCTTATTTCAGTTTCTGTTCCACAGTACCCTGGACTTACTCTCTTCTGTTACACTTTATTGTGCTTCCTTCAGTAATTGTGTTACTCTGAACTATAAACTCTGCAATGGCAAGAACTCTCTTATCTTGTTCACCTCAGCACCTAGCAGGTGTATGGCACACAGCAGAGTTTCAATAAATAACAATCTATTAATAAATGAAGTTAAGACATTAAAATTGCATATATTCTACTTGTACAAAAAATGCAATTTTAATGTGATTTTATGAAACAGATTTAATTATCAAGTAACTTGAACTGTAAAAGCACTTATTTAAAATAAAACTAGCTTACCTACTATACTTATTCAGTTTAAAAAATAAAACTTTGTGTACAAGTTTTCAGCAACACACATTTTCCAACTAACATATAAGATAATGTGATCTGGAAATATATCACTCTCATTTCTGAAGAGCATATAGATAACAGTCTATGTGACTCCTTCAAAACTCTGCTGCAACAGTATTCTATCACCTTCCTCATTTCTCTTTTTAATTTTACAAAAAGGTAGACAAACTTTTAGCCATTTATGGAGCAAACAGTCTGGAGAATTGCTGATGTTACCAACTTTACCTGAAATCTGCCACATACCCAGTGCAAATGCAACTTTACAATGATCTAATAGTGTGAATAAATTGCTTACCACTTAGAAAAATAAAAAATGTGAAATGTGAAACATTTAAAAAAGTGTAACTTTTAAAACTTAGAGCTTAGATCCATCCCCAGAGATTCTGGTTTAATGTTTTTTTTAAAAATTTAAAAAGCAATTTAGATGCTTACTCATGATTGAGAACCAGCATGGTAAATATTGTTTCTTCCTAATGTGACTTGTGTAGCACCGTCACCTAAAATCCCAAATAATTCATTTAAAACAATATGGTACAAATACTACTGTAACTAAGGCTTACAATAGTACATTTTTCATCAACATTTGTCCAAAACTGCAGGTGAACCAAGAGAAAGTCCAACTTTATATTAGACTGCTCATCATTTGGCTTTTAAGTCACTTGAAAGTAACTGGGACTAAAACTAGTTTTATTTGAATAGTCCTTAAAATAAATAAAAACTTTCAAATGATTCAAATGGCAGTTTCTTTCCTGAAACAAACCAACATGAATATTAATCACAAGTAAGAGGCTTCTTAAGATTGTGTAGAACATATATGTGAAGAGTGGTAAATAAGTAGGTATTTCAAAAGAAACGTTTCAGGTATGTTGATATTAAATGATATTAAACTTGATATTTCCAAACATATTAGAGAAATGATAAATTATAAGTACAGTAGAAAAAAATTTACTTTAGACTTTATATTGTCTATAATTTAAAAAGATAACATCTCTAATGGTAAATACACCTCCTCCCAATACCTATTAAATTTGCCATCAATGGAAATCCCAAATAAATTATTCTTATTTTTTGACCAGGCAGTTAAAATAAGCATATTTTATATTAATTGGGGAAGGGCCCCATGTCAAAATTCAATTCAAAATTAAGGACTTGCTCTCTCAAACAGCATTTTTCAGATGCACTTTTGAGATAGAAAAACAATAAGCAAGTAAATCAAGAATCTACAAAAAGAGAAAACTAAAAAATTCGTAATAGCTTTCAAGTAGAGAGAGCTTCTCTATACTTAGCCTTCCTTAAAAAATTTTTTTTCTAAAATCTTTCCATAGCTATCACATATGAGAAAATCATATTTAATAACACACTGGAACATTACCGTGGATGGCTGTCAGGATGATCTGGATCTGTGGATGCTATAACTCACTTGATCTGTTACTTTCTTCACCACATGCTTCTCATGAAATGGTATTTTATTTTAGATGACAGTGCACACCTAATGGAATTCTGAAGCCTTAGCATTTACCGCAGCTTTCAAGAAATTAGCTATTTCAATGTAAATTGAACTTATCCAGGAGAAGGTATGTTAAAAGATTCCTCAAGACAATGACTTCCCCTTTGAAGACAAGAATGCTTTAATTTTGGAGTTAATTCAAGTGTTTTCAAACATTTTTCTCCATTACATAAGTATTAAAATAAAGATCATAGGTCTCCCCACCTCCACTGCTCCTGCCTCAAGTTATCTTTATAACGTGAGCTACCATAGTGACAGCAAGAAAATGAGCCAATTATCCACACTTGTTCTTTGATTGCCAGCTATCATCACCAGTGAAATTGGAATTAACCAGAACTTTATATATGGAATGTTTTGATTACCAGGAGTTTCCTAATATCCCTGCCTTTCCACCTCCTGCTTTTGTAGGTAGGATGAGCATAGTTTTTATATTCTGTTAATATTACATACTTTTGGAGACTTATAAAGGTACATTGGGAACATGAAGGCATATCAGTACAAAGACCCAAGAGGTTGATGGGTTTTAGGGAGACAGAATAGCATAACATACTACAGGTTTGGTAGTTATACCCATGGATTGAAACCAATTTGATTATGTCTGTGTGAACTTGGGTACCAGCAATTTAACTGTGTGTCTTCCTTTATTATAAAATCATAACAACATTCCCCTCATGATGCTGTCATGAAGACTAAATGGAAAATGTACACTGCCTAGTATAGAAGATGCTCAATGATAGACATCTTAAAAAAGAAATGGTAGTGCCACAGGCATTGTTTGTGATAAAACCTAGCTTGCTAGAAACTGCTTGCAAAGTGGACTTGCTAAGTGATCTAATGTGCATAGTCAAATTAAAATGTATGTAAGTCAGATTCTTTTGCTATAAACCATAGCATCTAACTAAATTTTTTTAAGTAGTATTTTTAATCCCACTTATGAGAATTAATGTGACAAGCTCTCAACAGAAATCCATTGAATAATATTTGTATATCTTGCTTTTATGTCCATATGATAAATGCTTAAACTAAGAACCTACATTCTTTAAATTATATTTTACATTTACTTAACATACAAGCTGACCAAACCAGAAAAAAAAAAAACCAACACTGAAAACCTTTACATGGGTCTAGCTTTCACTTAAATGCCCAGATAATATCTGGAGAACATAATATATGTTTGATATTTAATACAGGTCTACTTTTTAACAGAGTACTGTAAAAAATTAACATAAGAAAGTTGCTTTTAGGCCAGGAGTGGTGGCTCATGCCTTAATCCTAGCACTCTGGGAGGCTCAGATGGGCAGATTGCTAGAGGTCTGGGGTTCGAGACCAGCTGAGCAAGAGCGAGACCCTGGCTCTACTAAAGATTGAAAGAAATTAGCTCGACAACTAAAAATATATAGAAAAATTTAGCCAGGCATGGTGGCACATACCTGTAGTCCCAGCTACTCCGGAGGCTAAAGCAGCAGGTTTGCTTGAGCCCAGGAATTTGAGGTTGCTGTGAGCTAGGCTGATGCCAGGGCACTCTAGCCAAAAAAAAAGAAAAGAAAAATGTAAGTTGCTTTTAAAATCCCTCAGGTGGTTAATACAGTAGGAAAGTTACAAATTAGAATAAAGTTTAAATCATCAGTGCTAACACCTCACAAGTAATTTTAACTCAAATACAATGTATCTTATTTCAGTTTCTGTTCCACAGTACCCTGGACTTACTCTCTTCTGTTACACTTTATTGTGCTTCCTTCAGTAATTGTGTTACTCTGAACTATAAACTCCGCAATGGCAAGAACTCTCTTATCTTGTTCACCTCAGCACCTAGCAAGTGTATGGCACACAGCAGAGTTTCAATAAATAACAATCTATTAATAAATGAAGTTAAGACATTAAAATTGCATATATTCTACTTGTACAAAAAATGCAATTTTAATGTGATTTTATGAAACAGATTTAATTATGAAGTAACTTGAACTATAAAAGCATTTATTTAAAATAAAACTAGCTTACCTACTATACTTATTATTCAGTTTAAAAAATAAAACTTTGTGTACAAGTTTTCAGCAACACACATTTTCCAACTAACATACAAGATAATGTGATCTGGAAATATATCACTCTCATTTCTGAGGAACATATAGATAACAGTCTATATAACTCCTTCAAAACTCTGATGCAACAGTATTCTATTACCTTCATCATTTCTCTTTTTAATTTTACATAAAGGTAGACAAACTTTTAGCCATTTATGGAGCAAACAGTCTGGAGAATTGCTGATGTTACCAACTTTAACTGAAATCTGCCACATACCCAGTGCAAATGCAACTTTACAATGATTTAATAGTGTGAATAAATTGCTTCAGTGTTTGCACATAAGGGTATTTCTATTGCTATGTGATCAAACACATTTAAAAGATCTTACCCTGCACCTTAATTGTGAAAATATATTCCAAGATGCTAAATTTCCCTTAAAAGAAACCTGAGTTAAAAATCAGAATACTACTCTGAAATAGAAAATATACAAAAAAGATTAACTAAATATCTAATTAGATTATTTGTTGAATTGAGTTAAATGTCTAATTTCCTAAGTTTCCCTCCTAAAGTATGTAATGGATTACATAAATAGTAAGAAAAGTCCAAATAATTTTTATGTTATAGACTATTTCTTTCCATTTGTAACTAATTTTGATATTAAAGCTCGTATAGCATTTTCACAATACAAACTAAGTAACTTTTTATGAATTTCCTACAGAAAAAGCATAACAGCAGGTACCTACACACGCATACACTCTTTCTTTAAAGCAATATTTCATTTCTTTATATGTTTTAAAAATTAAAGTTAAGCCATGATTACTCAAAAAGACTATTTTATTGAGTATTTAGATTTAGAGTCTTCTCTCTCTCCCATTATCTTCATTTCTATCATTTACCTCTTATTCCAGGGATTCTCAAACTTTCATGTGACACGGATCACATTCTCTCTCAAAACATCTGATTCACCCACTTGTCTTCTGTGTGTGTTTTTCTGTTTGTCATGCAATGGGCTGGGATGAGGGGTGTGCTACAAGGAGGTGAACCTTCTATAACTTAAAGGAGGACTGCTATGCTTTTAAGATAATATGTAAGGGTTTTAAGTGAGATAATGTATGTAAATAATTGCACAGTGGCTGATATACAGTAGATGGACAATACATGATATTAATACATATTATTGTAACTCATCTGTGTTATAAAATCGTAGACACCAAAACATTTCAAAAACCAAGACTACTGGGGGGCAAAACACTGATAACCTGCAGTGCAACCTCTGCACAGAGTCTCCACGCCAAAGCAGATTTATACTTGTTTTGAAATGTGACAGTGGCACTCCCAGTAAATAACTCAAACTTAATACGTGAGAGATACAAACAGACATTGAACTCAAATCAGTTACTTTTTACTTCTTGTGAAAATTCCCAGTAAAAATGTTGGTAAGGGATTAAGGATGATCAAATGAAGAGGTGACAAAGAAATTTTCTTTATTCAGAAAGTCTGCCTCAAACAAATATAAAACATATAACCTGAAACAATTACAGACAGGGTGACAGATATGGGGGAAAATATTAATTTAAAACCAATGGTTAAAATAAGAACTCTCACAATGTGTATTTCAGATATTTGTATTATTCATGAAAGATTGAGTCATGATAAAAAACATTAAAATTGCTTCAGAGAAACAAGCTCTCAGAATTGTAACGAATGCTTATTTTCCAACATTCTGAGATAACTAATGTGCAAAAGCAGAGATTCAGATGTATGCTATGAGAATTAAATACAAATTAATAAGACAAGGCATATCGTATGTGAGTATGTCATACCATAATTTCAGATCTCATCCCTTTCCACATTAGTTTAATTACTATTTTCCTGAATTAGATTTGACTCATAAACCATTTTGAGTACCTTCTATGTATGTGACAGCCCATTTTCTGCTTCCTTCTATTCTTAATATGACTTATAAAAAAATAATAATAAGAGCACACCGGGAAAAGCAAAGCAGAAACAAAGCAAACTAAAAACAGAAACTGTCTAACTTCTATCATAGGAAACAACAGTCAAAATCAATGAAGAATGAGGTTTTAGATTATCTATGAATTTCACTTAAATCCATGCTGTGGGCACATGAGGTTTCAAAATCTAAGATACATGGTACATGAGATCCAAATACTAAAACTACCATTTTCCAATAGGAAACTTTTATACTGGCAGCTTTTAAAAAATAGTGATGGGCATGCATTACACATGTTCCTTCTCCTACTAGAATGAAGAATAAACAAATAAATTTAGAAAGAATTCTTAAGATTAGACTGTCACTGGGAACACAAGACAGCCTATATCAGAACACAGTACGGAAATACGTTTATTGAGACTACAGGTTGAGGATCCGTGTTTCCTAAATCAACTTGAAATAATGTATTGTAAGAAGGAGCTCAACTTGTGTTAACCTATCTTTGCAGTGCTCATTATGAGCCAGACACTGTTTCAAGTGCTTTAAAAATGGTAACTCATCTAATCTTCACAATAACCCTATGAGTTTGCTGCAATACTATCCCCCTTGTTTTTCATATATGGAAACTGAGACAAGGCATGGCAATTAAAGTGATTTGCCCAAGGTCACTCTGCTAGTAAAGGACAGAGGTGAGACTCAAACCTGAGCTGTTGCGTCTCAAAGTCTGTGCTCTTCATCATTTTGCCATGTTACTTCTCTAATGACAAAGGAAAGAAAAGCCAAATGAACAAAAAAACCCTTATCACCCTGTAAAAAAAATTAAATATTAAATCCAAGTTAAGGTTTGCAAACAGTGAAAAGTTTTAACTATCAAGGATAAGACTATTTTCTCCATTTTTTTTTTTTTGAAGACACATCCTCTTTGCTTAAATGTAATGATGGTCTCTGTGTAGAATTCAATTGAAACACAAGGAAGATAAAGACAATCTGACATTAGAGGGTTAGGGCTTTAAGTAGGCAAGTTAGAGAAGCATTTGATACTTCCATGACAAATGTTAAAATTCTTAGCTCGCTCCAATTAGTGTCTCAATTAAGGTATGCCAAAGGGTATGAATGCCCCTGTTATACACTATCTGAACAACCCTAAAAAGAAAAAGGAGGGGGGCTTACAGAAGGGTAAGAGTTCAAACAAACATACATCATTTACTGAAGCATGCAAGATGACATCTACTCAAAGCACCAACATAACCACATCCTAGGAATGTTCAGTATGAACTAAAGAGCTAAATTTTAACATTTTAATTGATTTTTCTTTGTAAAGCTGGAAGGACATGCTTATTTAAATGCCTCACAAATGGTAATTGCAAAAATAAGGTGCCCAATTTAGAGAATATAAAAGGGAGATTCAGTTTTCATATCAGCAATTTCTATGGAAAACAAAGACATTGTAAAATACAGAAATCCCCTTAATCACATACTTAAATAAGAAAAATATTTTGATTGTGTCATAATTAGATACTATATCTTCTGATCTCTGATTCTGTATCCTGGTCATCTTATAAAGATGACTCAACCGAAAATAATGCCTGTAATGTAATCTGCATCAATTAGTCAAAGACAACTAAAATAATATGCCTGTACAGAAAATCATATTTTATCTCCTGCCTGTACAAATCAGACATTGAAAAGAATTACAAAGATGACCTTGCCTACCGGAAAGCACTCAAACCTTTAAACTTTTAAAGTAAAACCAACATTCTCTCTCTGATAACTTAAGACCATTAATTAGAACCAATGACCCCAAAATCTGAAAAGTTTACACATCCCATTATTAGTAAGCTGATACTACTCTGCTTCTCAGTTTAAAAGTAAACAAGTAAACATTAATTTTCTGCCTGTGGACAAACAGATTAGATTATTTTTAAGAATGCTCTTGCCTCCATGAGACACAGCTGACCGTGGGGTGCAGAATGCCACAGTGAGGCAGAGCAAGGACTCAGGACCCCCCTAATAACCCAGCCTGCCTGGAGGATGCCCCCTCCTTGAGAGGGCCACCTGGGCATCACTTCCAACCTCACAAACATGCTTATTCCCGGGGACAATGTTTACACTTTATATGACACGGGGTACTACATGCTCTGGATAGGACACTGGGCACTGCGTACACAGCTTATGTGACAAGAATACTACATAAACACCAAACATGACATCAGGTGCTACAGACACACGATAAGTGACACGAGGTACTGTGCTAGGCACACACTATATGACACTGAGTACTGCATACATACTGTACATGACAGCAGGGTCCCTTGCACACACAGCATAGAGCATCAGGTACTGCATACACACTGTACATGACACTAGGTACTGCACACGCGCTGTATGAGACAGTGGGTACTGTATGCATACTGCATAGAACACCAGGTCCTGCATCTACACTGTATATAACACCGGATATGTACACTGGGTACACAGCACAAGTGACAAGGATACTGTATGCACACCAAATATGACAACAGTTATTACATATACGATGTATATGATAGTTGGTCCTGCATACACACTGTATATGACACTGGGAACTGGGTACACAGCACAAGTGACAAGGATACTGTATGCACACTGTATATAACACCAAATACTATGTATACATTGTATGTGATGCCAGAAACTATGTATACAGTGTACATGACACTGAGTACTGTGTACCCAGCATGACAAAGATACTGCATACACAGCAGTCCTATGTATATACTATATGCTGTACATTGTGTACTGCGTACTGAGCATGACAAGGATACTATCTACACTCTACATGACACCTGGTACTATGTACATACTGCATGACACCAAGTACTATGTATATACTGTATTTATGACACTGAGTACCATGCGCATAGCGGAAGTGACAAGAATACTCCCTACACACCATGTATGACATGCGGTACTATGTATACACCATTGTATATGACACCAAGTACTTCGTATATACTGTATGAGACAACAGGTAGCGCTTGCGTACACAGCGTGACAAGGACAGTGTGTACACACAGTACACAACACTAGGTACTATGTACACACTGTATATGGCATTGGGTACTATGTAATACTGTATATGACACTCGGTACTGCATACACAGCTTAAGTGACAAGGATGCCGTGTACACACAGCATGACTCTGAGTACATACCACATACGACCCCGCATAGGGCGCCGTGTGAAACACGAGGTGCTGTGCACACCCCGCAAAGTGCGCACACACACACACACCCCGCAAGCGCCTCCACAGCTGGCTCTGAAGAAAAGCGCGAGGGAGGACAGAGCAAAGGAAAGTTCGCGGCCGGCCGCCCCCAAGGAGCCCCCTCATCCCGGCGCGGCCCGGCAGCTTCTCCCCAGAGCTCCGGCGGGAGGCGGCGGCGGACCCCGCAGGACGGTCCCGGAGGCCCGCGAGGACCCGTTGAGGCAGCGGCGGCCTCGCTCCCGGGGTCGCCCGCAGCCCCCGGGACACGCACGGACCCCGCCTGGCCTCGGCCCGACCCTGCGCCGAGGCTCCCACCGCCCACGGCGCCCAGAGCCCGCGAAGCGTCCTCTCCTCTCCGCCCTCCGCACGCCGGGCCCGCGCTGCCGGCCGGCCCCACCGCGCACGGCCCCGAGGCCTGGCCGGGCGGGCGTCCTCACGAGACTCCCCGGCTTCCCGGCCCGAGCAGGCCCCGCGCCGTCCTCCCAGGCCTCCGCCCTGCGCCCCTGGGCTTTCCCCACCATTGTTCTCCGGCTCCGCCGCCGCCCGGCGCCTCTGGGGCCTGAGCCGGGGAAGGGCGGGCGCGGGGGGGGGGGGGGGGGGGGGGCCCGCCGCCCGCACTTACTGTGTGTCCTCACCAGCTGCGGCCCCGACTAGGCAGGAAGTTAAGTGCCGTCGCCGGGAAAGTTGGCGTCCCCGCGGGCCGCTCCTCCCTGCCGCCCGGCCGCCCGGCTAGGCTGTGCCGGCCGGAGCCCTGCACGCGCTCCAACCTCCGCTCCCTCCCGGCTCTCGCGACGCTGCCGCAGCCGCTTCAGCACGTTCCGCGCAGCCGCAGGCGCCCTCTGTCCCCACACGCGCCAAGGCGGCAGCCGGCGTCTGCGGTCCTAGCGCCGCTGGTTCTGCCGGCAACAAAACCGGCCACCTGGTTTTAATATCTTTTTAATCCGTGGTCAAGAGGAATTGCAGACAGGTGCTACATTCCCATTCCGTGCATATGCAAACAGCACTGCAACAAGAACAGGACCAGCCGTTACCAATTTGGCAAAGTCACCCCAAATCTGCGTTCCAAGTAGGTTGTCTATCAAAGTCAGTCTGTATCTGACATCTAACGGGAAGAGATCCCGTACACCTGTGGTTTAAGGAAGTATCAGCGATAAGCATACTTTTATAATGCTCACATATTTTCCCTCTTGTCCTTTCTCTTAGGAGTTTGGAAGGAAGACCTTTCAGCTAAAATGTCTTGCTCTCGTTATCAGTGGGCATATGTACTTATACATAGTTTCAGTCACCAGCAGTCAAGTGAGGTCTGAAACTAGGCAAGTACAGTACAGTAAGTTATTTTGAGAGAGAGAGAGACCACATTGACATAACTTTTGTTATAGTATTTTCTTATAATTCTTCCATTTTAATATTATGGTTGTAAATCTCTTATTATGCCTAATCTAGGAATTAAACTTTATCATAAACATGTATGTGTATAAAAAAATCATAGTATAAGTAAGGTTTGATAGTATCCTGGTTTGAGGCGTCCACAGGGGCCTACCTGAGAATAATCGGAAACAGACTACAGGGCCCAACTTCCTCTTTCCCTGGGCATGGAAGCAAGACTTCATCCCAGGATTGCTCAGGAGTCCTGGCTCCTCCCACAGAGGGCGTGGCCATCCCATCGCCTCTCAACAGGGACTGGAAGCCCCGCCTGCTCTTACATTGGGGAGGGTGCATTGGCTAAATGTCCTGTCACTCTGGGCAAGGGGCCCGGCCTCCTCTCAAACAGTTCGCTGTGGCCCCACCTCCTCTAACAGTGGGTGCAATGCAATGGCCCCTCCTTCTCTCACGCAGGGCACAGCAGCCACACCTGTTCTCACACTGGATTCAGGCCCCCAACTCCTCTCATACAGAGTACAGGGCCCAACCTCCTCTTCTGCAGGGCATGGGGGCCCCACCCCCACTCAGGATTTGCTAAGGGGTCCAGGGTGCTGCCCCCATAGGGTGTGGCCATTCCACCTCCCCTCATGGATGTTGCGGTAGCCCCGCCTGCAATAGCAGCGGGGGCAGGGGGGCGAAGGGGCTAAAACTTCTCACTCTGGACAAAGGGACCCGCCTCCTCTCAAGCAAAGCATTGTGACCCTGCCCCTTCTAACAGTGGGTGGAACGCATTGGCCCCTGCTTCTCTCACCCAGGGCACAGAGGGCCGCCTCCTGTCAAGCAGGGCGCAGGTATCCAGCTTCCTGTCACGCAGGGCATGGAGCCCCTCCTCTTCTGTGGGGGGAGGCGCATTGGCCCCTCCTCTCCTCACACAGGGCAGGGAGGGCTGCCTCATATTAACCAGTTCGCAGGTGCCGTGCCTCCTCTGATGCAGGGCACATGGCTCCCCCTACTCTCACACATGATTCGAGTCCCCACATCCTCAGGCACGGTACGGGGAACCACCTCCTCTCCCGTCGGGCATGGGGGCCCCAATTTCTCCCAGGCATGGCTCAGGAGCCCCGCCTCCTCCCCATAGGGCGTGGCCATCACACCAACCCCCCATGCAGGACACGGCAGCCCCGCCTGCTCCAACGGTACTGAGAGTGCATTGGCTAAACCTCCTCACTCTGTGGAAGAATCCCTGTCTCCTCTTAAACAGCGCGTTGTGGCCCCGCCTTTGGTAACAGTAGGTGGGATGCGTTAGCTCCATCTCCCCTAATGCAGGCACAAGTCTCCACTTCTCACGAAGGACATGCCAGCCCCACCAAGACACATCTATTGGTCATCCAACATTCTCTAAATCCCAGGGTTGGGGACTGTCCTACAGAGCAGGGCTGATCTGTGGGCTGTGTCAGGTTCTCTAAGTCCCTGGAAAGGATACACAGAGGCTCCTGTCTTCCACCCTAAAGTCTCACTCCTCTGAGCTCCCCTGAGCTCGTGCGTCGGGAATGTGGCTACATCTACCCTATGTTCTGTACTGAGAGAGGTGAGTTGCGTTCAAAACCTCCAAAACTGGAGGTAGAAGGGCTCCTTTCCTGTTTTGTAGGGAAGGGTCTTCCCCAAACTTCACTTGAATTCACAAGAGCAACCTGCACCCAGCCCCAGGCCCGTGCCAACCTCACACAGTCCTGTGTCGCTACAGGTGGCCTGGACAGGGGAGCGGCCCAGGATGCGCAAGGCAGCACACCCCATGGTTGAGAGGGGGACCCCCTCCTCCTGGTCACTCCCTGACAGACACCAGCAACTGTGCCTGTGCAGACTCTGCACCAAGGTCACAGGTCACAGGGAGTCCTCACAGACCCCACCAACTGTCACTGCTCAGAGTCCCGGCCAGGGTCACAGGTCCTCCTGACAGAAGCAACTGCACCTGCTCAGAGTCCACGCCCAGGTCACAGGTCGTCCGAAATTCAAATTCCAACGACAATGACACACCCTCTCACTCACACTAGAAAGGCTACTATTTAAAAAAAAATGGAACCCCTGATTTGGGGTTAACGGTGATGAGCTGGGAGCGTGTGGCTGCTACAAAACACACGGTGAAACACACGGGAGGACTTACCGTGAAGCAGCAGACCTCACACGGCAAGGACGCCGGAGACTCTGAAGGCGGGAGACAGAGGACCTTGCGCAGCGACGCCACGTTCCCGGGAAGGACGAAATTGCTGTAAGGAAACTGTGTTCATGAGCAACCACCTGAACGCCCTGCCGGTGACACAGAGAGGACAGCGAACTCCCTCACAGAGGCTGAGCCAGACCCACGTCCAGCTCAGAGGCTGCTACCCCATTGGGGTGGAGAGGCCACCGCGTGGACGTCACACCCGTGGCCACCACGTCCTGGGCGTGGGGGACCTCGGTGGGGTGGAGAGTGCGGGGGCCCCGTTTCCACATGTCCCCACGGAGCCCCTCCCGGGTCTCTGAGGACCGGCCGCCCCTCAGCAGGCGGCTGCGCACGGGAAGGTCGCACTCACCCTCGGGGCCTCGCGTCTCAGGGCGGACGAGGAGGTCGCGGTCGCTTCGGGTCTGAGGCCAGGCCGGCAGACGGCATGGTTGCAGCGCCTGCGGGGCGACGCTAACGTGGGGGCACCGCGTCCTCTCACGTCGCGGGCAAAGCCGCAGCGGGACATGAAGGGCGCTGTGCCCTCTGGTGGCCCGCGCCGGCACTGCAGCCCTCGCTGCTCATCGGGGCGGGGACGGCGGCGAACTCGCCCTCCTGGCCTTGCAGGAGAGCCAGTGACACTCTGAGTTCAGCGTCTTCCCAGCCAGGATCTGGAAATGGAAAGTCAGATGGGCTCACCGTCCTGTGTCTTTCAGAAAATCGGGGAGGGAGGGAACAATTAAGGGGAAAACATATATAATGAAATAAATGTAGCTATAAACTTTACAACGGACATCAAAATTCATTCAAAACCGTCCTCAGACTTCAACTGCAATGCAAAACTTTAAAGATTCGGGGAAGAAACAAAAAAGAAAATTGACGTGGCCTTGGGTTTGGTGATGGGTTTTAACACACAACAACACAAAGAATCTGATCCACAACAGAAAAAGAATACCATGGCTGTTGTAACGTTCAATAGCCATCCTCTGTGAAAGACCCAATTCAGAGAATAAAAAGACAAGCCACAGAATGATAAGAAATATGTCCAAATACATACCGGAAAAACAGTTCACATTCTACATATAAAAAGATGTCTTAAAACTCAACAATGAGAAGACAAACTCCTCGATTAAAAAGGGGGACAGATCTCAACACACACGTGACCAAAGAACATATATAGATGGCAGATGTTCATACAAAAAGATGCTCGGCATCATATATCGTCAGGGAAGAGCAGATTACAACAGCAATGAGATACCAGAGCACACCTGCTAGAATGACTAAACTCTTTAAAAAAGAAAACCAAAAAAGAACAAACCACTGCTGGAGGCAAGGCAGCAATTCTCATTCATTGCTGAGAGAATGCATAATGGGACACAGTCACTCTGGAAGACAGCCTAGAAGACTAGAATATGCCACCCCAAGATATAGCTCTTTTTCTTGCCGTTATTGTTTTGGACAGGGTCTCTGTGACCCAGGCGGGAGTGCAGTGGCACGAACACAGATCACTGCCACCTTGAACTTCCACGCTGGAGCGATCCTAAGCCTCCCAAGTAGCTGGGACTACAGGCATGAGCCACTACAGCCAAATAAACTTTTGTGTGTGTGTACGGATGGGTCCTTGCTATATTGCCCAAGGGTGACTGGCATGCAGACCAGGGCTCATCCATTGGATGTTCCAGATTCTCTACATGTCGGGGGTGGGGGTGGGGGACTGGCCTAGAGACCAAGGCTCAACTGTGGGAAGTCCCAGGTTCCCTAAAGCCCAGGGGGGATTGGCCTACACAGCAGGGCTCATCTGTGGGATGTCCCAGGTTCTCTAAATCACAGGGTGGGAGGGGCCTACAGACCAAGGCTCAACTGTGGGACATCCCAGGTTCCCTAAACCCCTGGGGGGGGGGCCTGGCCTACAAACGACGGATTAGCTGTGGGATGTCCCAGCTTCCCTAAATCCCTGGGGAGACTGACCTACAGACCAAGGCTCCCCTGTGGGCTGCCCCAGGTTCCCTAAATCCCTGGGGGGCACTGGCCTACAGACCAGGGTTCATCTGTGGAATGGTCCAAGTCCCCTTAATTCCTGGGGGGGACTGGCGCACATACCAGAGCTCATCTGTGGGCTGTCCCATGTTCCCTACATCCCTAGGGGGACTGGCGTACAGACCACGGCTCATCCTCGGGATGTCCCAGGTCTTTAAATACCTGGGGGGACTCATCTACAGACCAGGGATCATCTGTGGCCTGTCCCAGGTTCCCTAAATCCCTGTTGGGGAGGGGCCTAAAAACCGGGGCTCCTCTGTGGGCTGTCCCAGGTCCCACAAATCGCTGAGGGGACTGGCCTACAGCCCAGGGCTCATCTGTGGGATGTCCCAGAGTCCCTAAACATCTGGGGAGGACAGGCCTATAAACCAGGGCATATCTGTGGGACGTCCCAGGTTCCCTAAATCACGGGGGAGAGGGGGGACTGACATACAGACAAAGGCTCAACTGTGGGATGTCCCAAGTTGCCCAAATACCTTGGGGACTAATTTACAGACCAGGGCCCACCTGTGGGCCGGCCCAGTGCCCAAACTCCCTGGGGAAGACTAGGCTACATACCAGGACTCACCTTAGGGACGTCCCAGGTTCCCTAAATCTCTTGGGGGACTATGCTACAGACTACAGCTATTCCTGGTCCCCACAATCCCTGGGGGCCTGGCCTACGACCAGGGCACCTCTCTGGGATGTCCCAGGTTCCCTAAATCCCTGGGAGTGACTTGTCTACACACCAGAGCTTCTCTGTCGGGTGACCCAGGTTGCTGAAATCACTGTGGGACTGTCTACAGACCAGGGCACCTCTGTGGGATGTCCCAGGATCCCTAAATCCCCGGGAGTGACTTGTCTACACACCAAAGCTTCTCTGTCGGGTGGCCCAGGTTGCTGAAATCACTGTGGGACTGTCTACAGACCAGGGCTCTCTGTGGGCTGTCCAGGTTCCCTAACCCCCTGGGGGGACTGGCCTACACACCAGAGCTCATTGCGGGATGTCCCAGGCTCCCTAAATCCCTTGGGGGACTGGTCTACACCCCAGGGTTCATCTGTGGGACGTCCCAGATGCCCTAAATCCCTGGAGGGACTGGCCTACAGCCCAGGGCTCATCTGTGGAACCGTCCCAGAGTCCCTAAATATCTGGGAAGGACAGGCCTATAAACCAGGGCTTATTTGTGGGATGGCCCAGGTTCCCTAAATCCTGGGGGCTGAGGAGGGGGGAGCACTGACATACAGACAAAGGCTCAACTGTGGGATGTCCCAAGTTGCCCAAATACCTTGGGGACTAATTTACAGACCAGGGCCCACCTGTGGGCCGGTCTAGTGCCCAAACTCCCTGGGGAAGACTAGGCTACATACCAGGACTCACCTGAGGGACGTCCAACGTTCTCTAAATCTATGGGGGACTACCCTACAGACTACAGCTATTCCAGGTCCCCACAATCCCTGGGGGCCTGGCCTACGACCAGGGCACCTCTGTGGGATGTCCCAGGTTCCCTAAATCCCTGGGGGTGACTTGTCTACACACCAGGGCTTCTCTGTCGGGTGGCCCAGGTTGCTGAAATCACTGTGGGACTGTCTACAGACCAGGGCACCTCTGTGGGATGTCCCAGGTTCCCTAAATCCCCGGGAGTGACTTGTCTACACACCAAAGCTTCTCTGTCGGGTGGCCCAGGTTGCTGAAATCACTGTGGGACTGTCTACAGACCAGGGCTCTCTGTGGGCTGTCCAGGTTCCCTAACCCCCTGGGGGGACTGGCCTACACACCAGAGCTCATTGCGGGATGTCCCAGGCTCCCTAAATCCCTTGGGGGACTGGTCTACACCCCAGGGTTCATCTGTGGGACGTCCCAGATGCCCTAAATCCCTGGAGGGACTGGCCTACAGCCCAGGGCTCATCTGTGGAACGTCCCAGAGTCCCTAAACATCTGGGAAGGACAGGCCTATAAACCAGGGCTTATTTGTGGGATGGCCCAGGTTCCCTAAATCCTGGGGGCCGAGGGGGGGGGGAGCACTGACATACAGACAAAGGCTCAACTGTGGGATGTCCCAAGTTGCCCAAATACCTTGGGGACTAATTTACAGACCAGGGCTCACCTGTGGGCTGGTCCAGTGCCCAAACTCCCTGGGGAAGACTAGGCTACATACCAGGACTCACCTGAGGGACGTCCCAGGTTCCCTAAATCCCTGGGGGTGACTTGTCTACACACCAGAGCTTCTCTGTCGGGTGGCCCAGGTTGCTGAAATCACTGTGGGACTGTCTACAGACCAGGGCTCCTCTGTGGGCTGTCCCAGGTTCCCTAAATCCCCGGCGGGACTGGCCTACAGACCAGAGCTCATCTGTGGGATGTAACAGGTCTCCTAAATCACCCTGGCAGACCTGGCCCACAGACCGGGGCTCATGTGTGGGATGTCCCAGGTTGCCTAAATACCTAGGGTGCCTGGGCTACAGACCACAGATGTTCTGGGGACTCTCCCAGGAGTCCCAATGTGTGGGAGACTGTGACAGCCACTTAGGTTACCTTAATGCATGTCTTTCTTCCTTTTCTGGCAGAGATCAGGATCTCGCTGGGCAGGGCATCTAAGAAGGCTTTTTCTCCCTGGTTCCTGCACATCCCAGGGTCGGGACAGGACTAAGTGATGAGCAGAGGGCCGCTGGAATTCCTGGGCTGACCTGGAAGGGAGGAGCAGCCGTTACCCGTCTCTTCCTTGTGATCAGGTGTGGAGCCTGTGTGTGATGGCCGGAGCCCCTGCTGCTGCTGTGGGCCAGGAGGCGGTTCCAGCGGGAGCTGTGGCAGGCAGGAGGAAGGCGGCAGGACACCGGGGTTGGCTCTGCCTGCCCACACAGTGTACCTCAGTCATTTCTGGACACATAGAGGCTCCTGTCTTCCACCCTAAAGTCTCACTCCTCTGAGCTCCCCTGAGCTCGTTCGTCGGGAATGTGGCTACATCTACCCTATGTTCTGTACTGAGGGAGGTGAGTTGCGTTCAAAACCTCCAAAACTGGAGGTAGAAGGGCTCCTTTCCTGTTTTGTAGGGAAGGGTCTTCCCCAAACTTCACTTGAATTCACAAGAGCAACCTGCACCCAGCCCCAGGCCCGTGCCAACCTCACACAGTCCTGTGTCGCTACAGGCGGCCTGGACAGGGGAGCGGCCCAGGATGCGCAAGGCAGCACACCCCATGGTTGAGAGGGGGACCCCCTCCTCCTGGTCACTCCCTGACAGACACCAGCAACTGTGCCTGTGCAGACTCTGCACCAAGGTCACAGGTCACAGGGAGTCCTCACAGACTCCACCAACTGTCACTGCTCAGAGTCCCGGCCAGGGTCACAGGTCCTCCTGACAGAAGCAACTGCACCTGCTCAGAGTCCACGCCCAGGTCACAGGTCGTCCGAAATTCAAATTCCAACGACAATGACACACCCCCTCACACACACGAGAAAGGCTACTATTTAAAAAAAATGGAAGCCCTGATTTGGGGTTAACGGTGATGAGCTGGGAGCGTGTGGCTGCTGCAAAACACACGGTGAAACACACGGGAGGACTTACCGTGAAGCAGCAGACCTCACACGGCAAGGACGCCGGAGACTCTGAAGGCGGGAGACAGAGGACCTTGCGCGGCGACGCCACGTTCCCGGGAAGGACGAAATTGCTGTAAGGAAACTGTGTTCATGAGCAACCACCTGAACGCCCTGCCGGTGACACAGAGAGGACAGCGAACTCCCTCACAGAGGCTGAGCCAGACCCACGTCCAGCTCAGAGGCCGCTACCCCATTGGGGTGGAGAGGCCACCGCGTGGACGTCACAGCCGTGGCCACCACGTCCTGGGCGTGGGGGACCTCGGTGGGGTGGAGAGTGCGGGGGCCCCGTTTCCACATGTCCCCACGGAGCCCCTCCCGGGTCTCTGAGGACCGGCCGCCCCTCAGCAGGTGGCTGCGCACGGGAAGGCGGTGCCCGAGGGTCTCGGAAGGGAAGGTCGCACTCACCCTCGGGGCCTCGCGTCTCAGGGCGGACGAGGAGGTCGCGGTGGCTTGGGGTCTGAGGCCAGGACGGCAGACGGCATGGTTGCAGCGCCTGCGGGGCGACGCTAACGTGGGGGCACCGCGTCCTCTCACGTCGCGGGCAAAGCCGCCGCGGGACATGAAGGGCGCTGCGCCCTCTGGTGGCCCGCGCCGGCACTGCAGCCCTCGCTGCTCATCGGGGCGGGGACGGCGGCGAACTCGCCCCCCTGGCCTTGCAGGAGAGCCAGTGACACTCCGAGTTCAGCGTCTTCCCAGCCAGGATCTGGAAATGGAAAGTCAGATGGGCTCACCGTCCTGTGTCTTTCAGAAAATCGGGGAGGGAGGGAACAATTAAGGGGAAAGCATATATAATGAAATAAGTGTAGCTATAAACTTTACAACGGACATCAAAATTCATTCAAAACCGTCCTCAGACTTCAACTGCAATGCAAAACTTTAAAGATTCGGGGAAGAAACAAAAAAGAAAATTGACGTGGCCTTGGGTTTGGTGATGGGTTTTAACGCACAACAACAGAAAGAATCTGATCCACAACAGAGAAAGAATACCATGGCTGTTATAACGTTCAATAGCCATCCTCTGTGAAAGACCCAATTCAGAGAATAAAAAGACAAGCCACAGAATGATAAGAAATATGTCCAAATACATACCGGAAAAACAGTTCACATTCTACATATAAAAAGATGTCTTAAAACTCAACAATGAGAAGACAAACTCCTCGATTAAAAAGGGGGACAGATCTCAACACACACGTGACCAAAGAACATATATAGATGGCAGATGTTCATACAAAAAGATGCTCGGCATCATATATCGTCAGGGAAGAGCAGATTACAACAGCAATGAGATACCAGAGCACACCTGCTAGAATGACTAAACTCTTTAAAAAAGAAAACCAAAAAAGAACAAACCACTGCTGGAGGCAAGGCAGCAATTCTCATTCATTGCTGGGAGAATGCATAATGGGACACAGTCACTCTGGAAGACAGCCTAGAAGACTAGAATATGCCACCCCAAGATATAGCTCTTTTTCTTGCCGTTATTGTTTTGGACAGGGTCTCTGTGACCCAGGCGGGAGTGCAGTGGCACGAACACAGATCACTGCCACCTTGAACTTCCACGCTGGAGCGATCCTAAGCCTCCCAAGTAGCTGGGACTACAGGCATGAGCCACTACAGCCAAATAAATGTTTGTGTGTGTGTACGGATGGGTCCTTGCTATATTGCCCAAGGGTGACTGGCATGCAGACCAGGGCTCATCCATTGGATGTTCCAGATTCTCTACATGTCGGGGGTGGGGGTGGGGGACTGGCCTACAGACCAAGGCTCAACTGTGGGAAGTCCCAGGTTCCCTAAAGCCCAGGGGGGATTGGCCTACACAGCAGGGCTCATCTGTGGGATGTCCCAGGTTCTCTAAATCACAGGGTGGGAGGGGCCTACAGACCAAGGCTCAACTGTGGGACATCCCAGGTTCCCTAAACCCCTGGGGGGGGGGGCCTGGCCTACAAACGACGGATTAGCTGTGGGATGTCCCAGCTTCCCTAAATCCCTGGGGGGACTGACCTACAGACCAAGGCACCTCTGTGGGCTGCCCCAGGTTCCCTAAATCCCTGGGGGGCACTGGCCTACAGACCAGGGTTCATCTGTGGAATGGTCCAGGTCCCCTTAATTCCTGGGGGGGACTGGCGCACATACCAGAGCTCATCTGTGGGCTGTCCCATGTTCCCTACATCCCTAGGGGGACTGGCGTACAGACCACGGCTCATCCTCGGGATGTCCCAGGTCTTTAAATACCTGGGGGGACTCATCTACAGACCAGGGATCATCTGTGGCCTGTCCCAGGTTCCCTAAATCCCTGTTGGGGAGTGGCCTAAAAACCGGGGCTCCTCTGTGGGCTGTCCCAGGTCCCACAAATCGCTGAGGGGACTGGCCTACAGCCCAGGGCTCATCTGTGGGATGTCCCAGAGTCCCTAAACATCTGGGGAGGACAGGCCTATAAACCAGGGCATATCTGTGGGACGTCCCAGGTTCCCTAAATCACGGGGGAGAGGGGGGACTGACATACAGACAAAGGCTCAACTGTGGGATGTCCCAAGTTGCCCAAATACCTTGGGGACTAATTTACAGACCAGGGCCCACCTGTGGGCCGGCCCAGTGCCCAAACTCCCTGGGGAAGACTAGGCTACATACCAGGACTCACCTTAGGGACATCCCAGGTTCCCTAAATCTCTTGGGGGACTATGCTACAGACTACAGCTATTCCTGGTCCCCACAAACCCTGGGGGCCTGGCCTACCAGCTGGGCACCTCTGTGGGATGTCCCAGGTTCCCTAAATCCCCGGGGGTGACTTGTCTACACACCAAAGCTTCTCTGTCGGGTGGCCCAGGTTGCTGAAATCACTGTGGGACTGTCTACAGACCAGGGCTCTCTGTGGGCTGTGCAGGTTCCCTAACCCCCTGGGGGGACTGGCCTACACACCAGAGCTCATTGCGGGATGTCCCAGGCTCCCTAAATCCCTTGGGGGACTGGTCTACACCCCAGGGTTCATCTGTGGGCCGTCCCAGATGCCCTAAATCCCTGGAGGGACTGGCCTACAGCCCAGGGCTCATCTGTGGAACATCCCAGAGTCCCTAAACATCTGGGAAGGACAGGCCTATAAACCAGGGCTTATTTGTGGGATGGCCCATGTTCCCTAAATCCTGGGGGCCGAGGGGGGGGAGCACTGACATACAGACAAAGGCTCAACTGTGGGATGTCCCAAGTTGCCCAAATACCTTGGGGACTAATTTACAGACCAGGGCTCACCTGTGGGCTGGTCCAGTGCCCAAACTCCCTGGGGAAGACTAGGCTACATACCAGGACTCACCTGAGGGACGTCCCAGTTCCCTAAATCTCTGGGGGACTACCCTACAGACTACAGCTATTTCAGGTCCCCACAATCCCTGGGGGCCTGGCCTACAACCAGGGCACCTCTGTGGGATGTCCCAGGTTCCCTAAATCCCTGAGGGTGACTTGTCTACACACCAGAGCTTCTCTGTCGGGTGGCCCAGGTTGCTGAAATCACTGTGGGACTGTCTACAGACCAGGGCTCTCTGTGGGCTGTCCAGGTTCCCTAACCCCCTGGGGGGACTGGCCTACACACCAGAGCCCAGGCTCCCTAAATCCCTTGGGGGACTGGTCTACACCCCAGGGTTCATCTGTGGGACGTCCCAGATGCCCTAAATCCCTGGAGGGACTGGCCTACAGCCCAGGGCTCATCTGTGGAACGTCCCAGAGTCCCTAAACATCTGGGAAGGACAGGCCTATAAACCAGGGCTTATTTGTGGGATGGCCCAGGTTCCCTAAATCCTGGGGGCCGAGGGGGGGGGAGCACTGACATACAGACAAAGGCTCAACTGTGGGATGTCCCAAGTTGCCCAAATACCTTGGGGACTAATTTACAGACCAGGGCTCACCTGTGGGCTGGTCCAGTGCCCAAACTCCCTGGGGAAGACTAGGCTACATACCAGGACTCACCTGAGGGACGTCCCAGGTTCCCTAAATCCCTGGGGGTGACTTGTCTACACACCAGAGCTTCTCTGTCGGGTGGCCCAGGTTGCTGAAATCACTGTGGGACTGTCTACAGACCAGGGCTCCTCTGTGGGCTGTCCCAGGTTCCCTAAATCCCCGGGGGGACTGGCCTACAGACCAGAGCTCATCTGTGGGATGTAACAGGTCTCCTAAATCACCCTGGCAGACCTGGCCCACAGACCGGGGCTCATGTGTGGGATGTCCCTGGTTGCCTAAATACCTAGGGTGCCTGGGCTACAGACCACAGATGTTCTGGGGACTCTCCCAGGAGTCCCAATGTGTGGGAGACTGTGACAGCCACTTAGGTTACCTTAATGCATGTCTTTCTTCCTTTTCTGGCAGAGATCAGGATCTCGCTGGGCAGGGCATCTAAGAAGGCTTTTTCTCCCTGGTTCCTGCACATCCCAGGGTCGGGACAGGACTAAGTGATGAGCAGAGGGCCGCTGGAATTCCTGGGCTGACCTGGAAGGGAGGAGCAGCCGTTACCCGTCTCTTCCTTGTGATCAGGTGTGGAGCCTGTGTGTGATGGCCGGAGCCCCTGCTGCTGCTGTGGGCCAGGAGGCGGTTCCAGCGGGAGCTGTGGCAGGCAGGAGGAAGGCGGCAGGACACCGGGGTTGGCTCTGCCTGCCCACACAGTGTACCTCAGTCATTTCTGGACACATAGAGGCTCCTGTCTTCCACCCTAAAGTCTCACTCCTCTGAGCTCCCCTGAGCTCGTTCGTCGGGAATGTGGCTACATCTACCCTATGTTCTGTACTGAGGGAGGTGAGTTGCGTTCAAAACCTCCAAAACTGGAGGTAGAAGGGCTCCTTTCCTGTTTTGTAGGGAAGGGTCTTCCCCAAACTTCACTTGAATTCACAAGAGCAACCTGCACCCAGCCCCAGGCCCGTGCCAACCTCACACAGTCCTGTGTCGCTACAGGCGGCCTGGACAGGGGAGCGGCCCAGGATGCGCAAGGCAGCACACCCCATGGTTGAGAGGGGGACCCCCTCCTCCTGGTCACTCCCTGACAGACACCAGCAACTGTGCCTGTGCAGACTCTGCACCAAGGTCACAGGTCACAGGGAGTCCTCACAGACTCCACCAACTGTCACTGCTCAGAGTCCCGGCCAGGGTCACAGGTCCTCCTGACAGAAGCAACTGCACCTGCTCAGAGTCCACGCCCAGGTCACAGGTCGTCCGAAATTCAAATTCCAACGACAATGACACACCCCCTCACACACACGAGAAAGGCTACTATTTAAAAAAAATGGAAGCCCTGATTTGGGGTTAACGGTGATGAGCTGGGAGCGTGTGGCTGCTGCAAAACACACGGTGAAACACACGGGAGGACTTACCGTGAAGCAGCAGACCTCACACGGCAAGGACGCCGGAGACTCTGAAGGCGGGAGACAGAGGACCTTGCGCGGCGACGCCACGTTCCCGGGAAGGACGAAATTGCTGTAAGGAAACTGTGTTCATGAGCAACCACCTGAACGCCCTGCCAGTGACACAGAGAGGACAGCGAACTCCCTCACAGAGGCTGAGCCAGACCCACGTCCAGCTCAGAGGCTGCTACCCCATTGGGGTGGAGAGGCCACCGCGTGGACGTCACACCCGTGGCCACCACGTCCTGGGCGTGGGGGACCTCGGTGGGGTGGAGAGTGCGGGGGCCCCGTTTCCACATGTCCCCACGGAGCCCCTCCCGGGTCTCTGAGGACCGGCCGCCCCTCAGCAGGCGGCTGCGCACGGGAAGGCGGTGCCCGCGGGGCTCGGAAGGGAAGGTCGCACTCACCCTCGGGGCCTCGCGTCTCAGGGCGGACGAGGAGGTCGCGGTCGCTTCGGGTCTGAGGCCAGGCCGGCAGACGGCATGGTTGCAGCGCCTGCGGGGCGACGCTAACGTGGGGGCACCGCGTCCTCTCACGCCGCGGGCAAAGCCGCGGCGGGACATGAAGGGCGCTGCGCCCTCTGGTGGCCCGCGCCGGCACTGCAGCCCTCGCTGCTCATCGGGGCGGGGACGGCGGCGAACTCGCCCCCCTGGCCTTGCAGGAGAGCCAGTGACACTCCGAGTTCAGCGTCTTCCCAGCCAGGATCTGGAAATGGAAAGTCAGATGGGCTCACCGTCCTGTGTCTTTCAGAAAATCGGGGAGGGAGGGAACAATTAAGGGGAAAGCATATATAATGAAATAAGTGTAGCTATAAACTTTACAACGGACATCAAAATTCATTCAAAACCGTCCTCAGACTTCAACTGCAATGCAAAACTTTAAAGATTCGGGGAAGAAACAAAAAAGAAAATTGACGTGGCCTTGGGTTTGGTGATGGGTTTTAACGCACAACAACAAAAAGAATCTGATCCACAACAGAGAAAGAATACCATGGCTGTTATAACGTTCAATAGCCATCCTCTGTGAAAGACCCAATTCAGAGAATAAAAAGACAAGCCACAGAATGATAAGAAATATGTCCAAATACATACCGGAAAAACAGTTCACATTCTACATATAAAAAGATGTCTTAAAACTCAACAATGAGAAGACAAACTCCTCGATTAAAAAGGGGGACAGATCTCAACACACACGTGACCAAAGAACATGTATAGATGGCAGATGTTCATACAAAAAGATGCTCGGCATCATATATCGTCAGGGAAGAGCAGATTACAACAGCAATGAGATACCAGAGCACACCTGCTAGAATGACTAAACTCTTTAAAAAAGAAAACCAAAAAAGAACAAACCACTGCTGGAGGCAAGGCAGCAATTCTCATTCATTGCTGGGAGAATGCATAATGGGACACAGTCACTCTGGAAGACAGCCTAGAAGACTAGAATATGCCACCCCAAGATATAGCTCTTTTTCTTGCCGTTATTGTTTTGGACAGGGTCTCTGTGACCCAGGCGGGAGTGCAGTGGCACGAACACAGATCACTGCCACCTTGAACTTCCACGCTGGAGCGATCCTAAGCCTCCCAAGTAGCTGGGACTACAGGCATGAGCCACTACAGCCAAATAAATGTTTGTGTGTGTGTACGGATGGGTCCTTGCTATATTGCCCAAGGGTGACTGGCATGCAGACCAGGGCTCATCCATTGGATGTTCCAGATTCTCTACATGTCGGGGGTGGGGGTGGGGGACTGGCCTACAGACCAAGGCTCAACTGTGGGAAGTCCCAGGTTCCCTAAAGCCCAGGGGGGATTGGCCTACACAGCAGGGCTCATCTGTGGGGTGTCCCAGGTTCTCTAAATACAGGGTGGGAGGGGCCTACAGACCAAGGCTCAACTGTGGGACATCCCAGGTTCCCTAAACCCCTGGGGGGGGGGGCCTGGCCTACAAACGACGGATTAGCTGTGGGATGTCCCAGCTTTCCTAAATCCCTGGGGGGACTGACCTACAGACCAAGGCACCTCTGTGGGCTGCCCCAGGTTCCCTAAATCCCTGGGGGGCACTGGCCTACAGACCAGGGTTCATCTGTGGAATGGTCCAGGTCCCCTTAATTCCTGGGGGGGACTGGCGCACATACCAGAGCTCATCTGTGGGCTGTCCCATGTTCCCTACATCCCTAGGGGGACTGGCGTACAGACCACGGCTCATCCTCGGGATGTCCCAGGTCTTTAAATACCTGGGGGGACTCATCTACAGACCAGGGATCATCTGTGGCCTGTCCCAGGTTCCCTAAATCCCTGTTGGGGAGTGGCCTAAAAACCGGGGCTCCTCTGTGGGCTGTCCCAGGTCCCACAAATCGCTGAGGGGACTGGCCTACAGCCCAGGGCTCATCTGTGGGATGTCCCAGAGTCCCTAAACATCTGGGGAGGACAGGCCTATAAACCAGGGCATATCTGTGGGACGTCCCAGGTTCCCTAAATCACGGGGGAGAGGGGGGACTGACATACAGACAAAGGCTCAACTGTGGGATGTCCCAAGTTGCCCAAATACCTTGGGGACTAATTTACAGACCAGGGCCCACCTGTGGGCCGGCCCAGTGCCCAAACTCCCTGGGGAAGACTAGGCTACATACCAGGACTCACCTTAGGGACATCCCAGGTTCCCTAAATCTCTTGGGGGACTATCCTACAGACTACAGCTATTCCTGGTCCCCACAAACCCTGGGGGCCTGGCCTACCACCTGGGCACCTCTGTGGGATGTCCCAGGTTCCCTAAATCCCTGGGGGTGACTTGTCTACACACCAGGGCTTCTCTGTCGGGTGGCCCAGGTTGCTGAAATCACTGTGGGACTGTCTACAGACCAGGGCACCTCTGTGGGATGTCCCAGGTTCCCTAAATCCCCGGGAGTGACTTGTCTACACACCAAAGCTTCTCTGTCGGGTGGCCCAGGTTGCTGAAATCACTGTGGGACTGTCTACAGACCAGGGCTCTCTGTGGGCTGTCCAGGTTCCCTAACCCCCTGGGGGGACTGGCCTACACACCAGAGCTCATTGCGGGATGTCCCAGGCTCCCTAAATCCCTTGGGGGACTGGTCTACACCCCAGGGTTCATCTGTGGGACGTCCCAGATGCCCTAAATCCCTGGAGGGACTGGCCTACAGCCCAGGGCTCATCTGTGGAACGTCCCAGAGTCCCTAAACATCTGGGAAGGACAGGCCTATAAACCAGGGCTTATTTGTGGGATGGCCCAGGTTCCCTAAATCCTGGGGGCCGAGGGGGGGGAGCACTGACATACAGACAAAGGCTCAACTGTGGGATGTCCCAAGTTGCCCAAATACCTTGGGGACTAATTTACAGACCAGGGCTCACCTGTGGGCTGGTCCAGTGCCCAAACTCCCTGGGGAAGACCAGGCTACATACCAGGACTCACCTGAGGGACGTCCCAGTTCCCTAAATCTCTGGGGGACTACCCTACAGACTACAGCTATTTCAGGTCCCCACAATCCCTGGGGGCCTGGCCTACAACCAGGGCACCTCTGTGGGATGTCCCAGGTTCCCTAAATCCCTGGGGGTGACTTGTCTACACACCAGAGCTTCTCTGTCGGGTGGCCCAGGTTGCTGAAATCACTGTGGGACTGTCTACAGACCAGGGCTCCTCTGTGGGCTGTCCCAGGTTCCCTAAATCCCCGGGGGGACTGGCCTACAGACCAGAGCTCATCTGTGGGATGTAACAGGTCTCCTAAATCACCCTGGCAGACCTGGCCCACAGACCGGGGCTCATGTGTGGGATGTCCCTGGTTGCCTAAATACCTAGGGTGCCTGGGCTACAGACCACAGATGTTCTGGGGACTCTCCCAGGAGTCCCAATGTGTGGGAGACTGTGACAGCCACTTAGGTTACCTTAATGCATGTCTTTCTTCCTTTTCTGGCAGAGATCAGGATCTCGCTGGGCAGGGCATCTAAGAAGGCTTTTTCTCCCTGGTTCCTGCACATCCCAGGGTCGGGACAGGACTAAGTGATGAGCAGAGGGCCGCTGGAATTCCTGGGCTGACCTGGAAGGGAGGAGCAGCCGTTACCCGTCTCTTCCTTGTGATCAGGTGTGGAGCCTGTGTGTGATGGCCGGAGCCCCTGCTGCTGCTGTGGGCCAGGAGGCGGTTCCAGCGGGAGCTGTGGCAGGCAGGAGGAAGGCGGCAGGACACCGGGGTTGGCTCTGCCTGCCCACACAGTGTACCTCAGTCATTTCTGGACACATAGAGGCTCCTGTCTTCCACCCTAAAGTCTCACTCCTCTGAGCTCCCCTGAGCTCGTTCGTCGGGAATGTGGCTACATCTACCCTATGTTCTGTACTGAGGGAGGTGAGTTGCGTTCAAAACCTCCAAAACTGGAGGTAGAAGGGCTCCTTTCCTGTTTTGTAGGGAAGGGTCTTCCCCAAACTTCACTTGAATTCACAAGAGCAACCTGCACCCAGCCCCAGGCCCGTGCCAACCTCACACAGTCCTGTGTCGCTACAGGCGGCCTGGACAGGGGAGCGGCCCAGGATGCGCAAGGCAGCACACCCCATGGTTGAGAGGGGGACCCCCTCCTCCTGGTCACTCCCTGACAGACACCAGCAACTGTGCCTGTGCAGACTCTGCACCAAGGTCACAGGTCACAGGGAGTCCTCACAGACTCCACCAACTGTCACTGCTCAGAGTCCCGGCCAGGGTCACAGGTCCTCCTGACAGAAGCAACTGCACCTGCTCAGAGTCCACGCCCAGGTCACAGGTCGTCCGAAATTCAAATTCCAACGACAATGACACACCCCCTCACACACACGAGAAAGGCTACTATTTAAAAAAAATGGAAGCCCTGATTTGGGGTTAACGGTGATGAGCTGGGAGCGTGTGGCTGCTGCAAAACACACGGTGAAACACACGGGAGGACTTACCGTGAAGCAGCAGACCTCACACGGCAAGGACGCCGGAGACTCTGAAGGCGGGAGACAGAGGACCTTGCGCGGCGACGCCACGTTCCCGGGAAGGACGAAATTGCTGTAAGGAAACTGTGTTCATGAGCAACCACCTGAACGCCCTGCCAGTGACACAGAGAGGACAGCGAACTCCCTCACAGAGGCTGAGCCAGACCCACGTCCAGCTCAGAGGCTGCTACCCCATTGGGGTGGAGAGGCCACCGCGTGGACGTCACACCCGTGGCCACCACGTCCTGGGCGTGGGGGACCTCGGTGGGGTGGAGAGTGCGGGGGCCCCGTTTCCACATGTCCCCACGGAGCCCCTCCCGGGTCTCTGAGGACCGGCCGCCCCTCAGCAGGCGGCTGCGCACGGGAAGGCGGTGCCCGCGGGGCTCGGAAGGGAAGGTCGCACTCACCCTCGGGGCCTCGCGTCTCAGGGCGGACGAGGAGGTCGCGGTCGCTTCGGGTCTGAGGCCAGGCCGGCAGACGGCATGGTTGCAGCGCCTGCGGGGCGACGCTAACGTGGGGGCACCGCGTCCTCTCACGCCGCGGGCAAAGCCGCGGCGGGACATGAAGGGCGCTGCGCCCTCTGGTGGCCCGCGCCGGCACTGCAGCCCTCGCTGCTCATCGGGGCGGGGACGGCGGCGAACTCGCCCCCCTGGCCTTGCAGGAGAGCCAGTGACACTCCGAGTTCAGCTTCTTCCCAGCCAGGATCTGGAAATGGAAAGTCAGATGGGCTCACCGTCCTGTGTCTTTCAGAAAATCGGGGAGGGAGGGAACAATTAAGGGGAAAGCATATATAATGAAATAAGTGTAGCTATAAACTTTACAACGGACATCAAAATTCATTCAAAACCGTCCTCAGACTTCAACTGCAATGCAAAACTTTAAAGATTCGGGGAAGAAACAAAAAAGAAAATTGACGTGGCCTTGGGTTTGGTGATGGGTTTTAACGCACAACAACAGAAAGAATCTGATCCACAACAGAGAAAGAATACCATGGCTGTTATAACGTTCAATAGCCATCCTCTGTGAAAGACCCAATTCAGAGAATAAAAAGACAAGCCACAGAATGATAAGAAATATGTCCAAATACATACCGGAAAAACAGTTCACATTCTACATATAAAAAGATGTCTTAAAACTCAACAATGAGAAGACAAACTCCTCGATTAAAAAGGGGGACAGATCTCAACACACACGTGACCAAAGAACATATATAGATGGCAGATGTTCATACAAAAAGATGCTCGGCATCATATATCGTCAGGGAAGAGCAGATTACAACAGCAATGAGATACCAGAGCACACCTGCTAGAATGACTAAACTCTTTAAAAAAGAAAACCAAAAAAGAACAAACCACTGCTGGAGGCAAGGCAGCAATTCTCATTCATTGCTGGGAGAATGCATAATGGGACACAGTCACTCTGGAAGACAGCCTAGAAGACTAGAATATGCCACCCCAAGATATAGCTCTTTTTCTTGCCGTTATTGTTTTGGACAGGGTCTCTGTGACCCAGGCGGGAGTGCAGTGGCACGAACACAGATCACTGCCACCTTGAACTTCCACGCTGGAGCGATCCTAAGCCTCCCAAGTAGCTGGGACTACAGGCATGAGCCACTACAGCCAAATAAATGTTTGTGTGTGTGTACGGATGGGTCCTTGCTATATTGCCCAAGGGTGACTGGCATGCAGACCAGGGCTCATCCATTGGATGTTCCAGATTCTCTACATGTCGGGGGTGGGGGTGGGGGACTGGCCTACAGACCAAGGCTCAACTGTGGGAAGTCCCAGGTTCCCTAAAGCCCAGGGGGGATTGGCCTACACAGCAGGGCTCATCTGTGGGGTGTCCCAGGTTCTCTAAATCACAGGGTGGGAGGGGCCTACAGACCAAGGCTCAACTGTGGGACATCCCAGGTTCCCTAAACCCCTGGGGGGGGGGGCCTGGCCTACAAACGACGGATTAGCTGTGGGATGTCCCAGCTTCCCTAAATCCCTGGGGGGACTGACCTACAGACCAAGGCACCTCTGTGGGCTGCCCCAGGTTCCCTAAATCCCTGGGGGGCACTGGCCTACAGACCAGGGTTCATCTGTGGAATGGTCCAGGTCCCCTTAATTCCTGGGGGGGACTGGCGCACATACCAGAGCTCATCTGTGGGCTGTCCCATGTTCCCTACATCCCTAGGGGGACTGGCGTACAGACCACGGCTCATCCTCGGGATGTCCCAGGTCTTTAAATACCTGGGGGGACTCATCTACAGACCAGGGATCATCTGTGGCCTGTCCCAGGTTCCCTAAATCCCTGTTGGGGAGTGGCCTAAAAACCGGGGCTCCTCTGTGGGCTGTCCCAGGTCCCACAAATCGCTGAGGGGACTGGCCTACAGCCCAGGGCTCATCTGTGGGATGTCCCAGAGTCCCTAAACATCTGGGGAGGACAGGCCTATAAACCAGGGCATATCTGTGGGACGTCCCAGGTTCCCTAAATCACGGGGGAGAGGGGGGACTGACATACAGACAAAGGCTCAACTGTGGGATGTCCCAAGTTGCCCAAATACCTTGGGGACTAATTTACAGACCAGGGCCCACCTGTGGGCCGGCCCAGTGCCCAAACTCCCTGGGGAAGACTAGGCTACATACCAGGACTCACCTTAGGGACATCCCAGGTTCCCTAAATCTCTTGGGGGACTATCCTACAGACTACAGCTATTCCTGGTCCCCACAATCCCTGGGGGCCTGGCCTACCACCTGGGCACCTCTGTGGGATGTCCCAGGTTCCCTAAATCCCTGGGGGTGACTTGTCTACACACCAGAGCTTCTCTGTCGGGTGGCCCAGGTTGCTGAAATCACTGTGGGACTGACTACAGACCAGGGCACTTCTGTGGGATGTCCCAGGTTCCCTAAA
The DNA here is from genome assembly GCF_041146395.1 of Eulemur rufifrons. Taxonomy (NCBI): domain Eukaryota; kingdom Metazoa; phylum Chordata; class Mammalia; order Primates; family Lemuridae; genus Eulemur; species Eulemur rufifrons. Next base: position 71,823,687 of record NC_091010.1, read on the forward strand.
TCCCCGGGAGTGACTTGTCTACACACCAGAGCTTCTCTGTCGGGTGGCCCAGGTTGCTGAAATCACTGTGGGACTGTCTACAGACCAGGGCTCTCTGTGGGCTGTCCAGGTTCCCTAACCCCCTGGGGGGACTGGCCTACACACCAGAGCTCATTGCGGGATGTCCCAGGCTCCCTAAATCCCTTGGGGGACTGGTCTACACCCCAGGGTTCATCTGTGGGACGTCCCAGATGCCCTAAATCCCTGGAGGGACTGGCCTACAGCCCAGGGCTCATCTGTGGAACGTCCCAGAGTCCCTAAACATCTGGGGAGGACAGGCCTATAAACCAGGGCATATCTGTGGGACGTCCCAGGTTCCCTAAATCACGGGGGAGAGGGGGGACTGACATACAGACAAAGGCTCAACTGTGGGATGTCCCAAGTTGCCCAAATACCTTGGGGACTAATTTACAGACCAGGGCTCACCTGTGGGCTGGTCCAGTGCCCAAACTCCCTGGGGAAGACCAGGCTACATACCAGGACTCACCTGAGGGACGTCCCAGTTCCCTAAATCTCTGGGGGACTACCCTACAGACTACAGCTATTTCAGGTCCCCACAATCCCTGGGGGCCTGGCCTACAACCAGGGCACCTCTGTGGGATGTCCCAGGTTCCCTAAATCCCTGGGGGTGACTTGTCTACACACCAGAGCTTCTCTGTCGGGTGGCCCAGGTTGCTGAAATCACTGTGGGACTGTCTACAGACCAGGGCTCCTCTGTGGGCTGTCCCAGGTTCCCTAAATCCCCGGGGGGACTGGCCTACAGACCAGAGCTCATCTGTGGGATGTAACAGGTCTCCTAAATCACCCTGGCAGACCTGGCCCACAGACCGGGGCTCATGTGTGGGATGTCCCAGGTTGCCTAAATACCTAGGGTGCCTGGGCTACAGACCACAGATGTTCTGGGGACTCTCCCAGGAGTCCCAATGTGTGGGAGACTGTGACAGCCACTTAGGTTACCTTAATGCATGTCTTTCTTCCTTTTCTGGCAGAGATCAGGATCTCGCTGGGCAGGGCATCTAAGAAGGCTTTTTCTCCCTGGTTCCTGCACATCCCAGGGTCGGGACAGGACTAAGTGATGAGCAGAGGGCCGCTGGAATTCCTGGGCTGACCTGGAAGGGAGGAGCAGCCGTTACCCGTCTCTTCCCTGTGATCAGGTGTGGAGCCTGTGTGTGATGGCCGGAGCCCCTGCTGCTGCTGTGGGCCAGGAGGCGGTTCCAGCGGGAGCTGTGGCAGGCAGGAGGAAGGCGGCAGGACACCGGGGTTGGCTCTGCCTGCCCACACAGTGTACCTCAGTCATTTCTGGACACATAGAGGCTCCTGTCTTCCACCCTAAAGTCTCACTCCTCTGAGCTCCCCTGAGCTCGTTCGTCGGGAATGTGGCTACATCTACCCTATGTTCTGTACTGAGGGAGGTGAGTTGCGTTCAAAACCTCCAAAACTGGAGGTAGAAGGGCTCCTTTCCTGTTTTGTAGGGAAGGGTCTTCCCCAAACTTCACTTGAATTCACAAGAGCAACCTGCACCCAGCCCCAGGCCCGTGCCAACCTCACACAGTCCTGTGTCGCTACAGGCGGCCTGGACAGGGGAGCGGCCCAGGATGCGCAAGGCAGCACACCCCATGGTTGAGAGGGGGACCCCCTCCTCCTGGTCACTCCCTGACAGACACCAGCAACTGTGCCTGTGCAGACTCTGCACCAAGGTCACAGGTCACAGGGAGTCCTCACAGACTCCACCAACTGTCACTGCTCAGAGTCCCGGCCAGGGTCACAGGTCCTCCTGACAGAAGCAACTGCACCTGCTCAGAGTCCACGCCCAGGTCACAGGTCGTCCGAAATTCAAATTCCAACGACAATGACACACCCCCTCACACACACGAGAAAGGCTACTATTTAAAAAAAATGGAAGCCCTGATTTGGGGTTAACGGTGATGAGCTGGGAGCGTGTGGCTGCTGCAAAACACACGGTGAAACACACGGGAGGACTTACCGTGAAGCAGCAGACCTCACACGGCAAGGACGCCGGAGACTCTGAAGGCGGGAGACAGAGGACCTTGCGCGGCGACGCCACGTTCCCGGGAAGGACGAAATTGCTGTAAGGAAACTGTGTTCATGAGCAACCACCTGAACGCCCTGCCGGTGACACAGAGAGGACAGCGAACTCCCTCACAGAGGCTGAGCCAGACCCACGTCCAGCTCAGAGGCTGCTACCCCATTGGGGTGGAGAGGCCACCGCGTGGACGTCACACCCGTGGCCACCACGTCCTGGGCGTGGGGGACCTCGGTGGGGTGGAGAGTGCGGGGGCCCCGTTTCCACATGTCCCCACGGAGCCCCTCCCGGGTCTCTGAGGACCGGCCGCCCCTCAGCAGGCGGCTGCGCACGGGAAGGCGGTGCCCGCGGGGCTCGGAAGGGAAGGTCGCACTCACCCTCGGGGCCTCGCGTCTCAGGGCGGACGAGGAGGTCGCGGTCGCTTCGGGTCTGAGGCCAGGCCGGCAGACGGCATGGTTGCAGCGCCTGCGGGGCGACGCTAACGTGGGGGCACCGCGTCCTCTCACGCCGCGGGCAAAGCCGCGGCGGGACATGAAGGGCGCTGCGCCCTCTGGTGGCCCGCGCCGGCACTGCAGCCCTCGCTGCTCATCGGGGCGGGGACGGCGGCGAACTCGCCCCCCTGGCCTTGCAGGAGAGCCAGTGACACTCCGAGTTCAGCGTCTTCCCAGCCAGGATCTGGAAATGGAAAGTCAGATGGGCTCACCGTCCTGTGTCTTTCAGAAAATCGGGGAGGGAGGGAACAATTAAGGGGAAAGCATATATAATGAAATAAGTGTAGCTATAAACTTTACAACGGACATCAAAATTCATTCAAAACCGTCCTCAGACTTCAACTGCAATGCAAAACTTTAAAGATTCGGGGAAGAAACAAAAAAGAAAATTGACGTGGCCTTGGGTTTGGTGATGGGTTTTAACGCACAACAACAGAAAGAATCTGATCCACAACAGAGAAAGAATACCATGGCTGTTATAACGTTCAATAGCCATCCTCTGTGAAAGACCCAATTCAGAGAATAAAAAGACAAGCCACAGAATGATAAGAAATATGTCCAAATACATACCGGAAAAACAGTTCACATTCTACATATAAAAAGATGTCTTAAAACTCAACAATGAGAAGACAAACTCCTCGATTAAAAAGGGGGACAGATCTCAACACACACGTGACCAAAGAACATGTATAGATGGCAGATGTTCATACAAAAAGATGCTCGGCATCATATATCGTCAGGGAAGAGCAGATTACAACAGCAATGAGATACCAGAGCACACCTGCTAGAATGACTAAACTCTTTAAAAAAGAAAACCAAAAAAGAACAAACCACTGCTGGAGGCAAGGCAGCAATTCTCATTCATTGCTGGGAGAATGCATAATGGGACACAGTCACTCTGGAAGACAGCCTAGAAGACTAGAATATGCCACCCCAAGATATAGCTCTTTTTCTTGCCGTTATTGTTTTGGACAGGGTCTCTGTGACCCAGGCGGGAGTGCAGTGGCACGAACACAGATCACTGCCACCTTGAACTTCCACGCTGGAGCGATCCTAAGCCTCCCAAGTAGCTGGGACTACAGGCATGAGCCACTACAGCCAAATAAATGTTTGTGTGTGTGTACGGATGGGTCCTTGCTATATTGCCCAAGGGTGACTGGCATGCAGACCAGGGCTCATCCATTGGATGTTCCAGATTCTCTACATGTCGGGGGTGGGGGTGGGGGACTGGCCTACAGACCAAGGCTCAACTGTGGGAAGTCCCAGGTTCCCTAAAGCCCAGGGGGGATTGGCCTACACAGCAGGGCTCATCTGTGGGGTGTCCCAGGTTCTCTAAATACAGGGTGGGAGGGGCCTACAGACCAAGGCTCAACTGTGGGACATCCCAGGTTCCCTAAACCCCTGGGGGGGGGGGCCTGGCCTACAAACGACGGATTAGCTGTGGGATGTCCCAGCTTTCCTAAATCCCTGGGGGGACTGACCTACAGACCAAGGCACCTCTGTGGGCTGCCCCAGGTTCCCTAAATCCCTGGGGGGCACTGGCCTACAGACCAGGGTTCATCTGTGGAATGGTCCAGGTCCCCTTAATTCCTGGGGGGGACTGGCGCACATACCAGAGCTCATCTGTGGGCTGTCCCATGTTCCCTACATCCCTAGGGGGACTGGCGTACAGACCACGGCTCATCCTCGGGATGTCCCAGGTCTTTAAATACCTGGGGGGACTCATCTACAGACCAGGGATCATCTGTGGCCTGTCCCAGGTTCCCTAAATCCCTGTTGGGGAGTGGCCTAAAAACCGGGGCTCCTCTGTGGGCTGTCCCAGGTCCCACAAATCGCTGAGGGGACTGGCCTACAGCCCAGGGCTCATCTGTGGGATGTCCCAGAGTCCCTAAACATCTGGGGAGGACAGGCCTATAAACCAGGGCATATCTGTGGGACGTCCCAGGTTCCCTAAATCACGGGGGAGAGGGGGGACTGACATACAGACAAAGGCTCAACTGTGGGATGTCCCAAGTTGCCCAAATACCTTGGGGACTAATTTACAGACCAGGGCCCACCTGTGGGCCGGCCCAGTGCCCAAACTCCCTGGGGAAGACTAGGCTACATACCAGGACTCACCTTAGGGACATCCCAGGTTCCCTAAATCTCTTGGGGGACTATCCTACAGACTACAGCTATTCCTGGTCCCCACAAACCCTGGGGGCCTGGCCTACCACCTGGGCACCTCTGTGGGATGTCCCAGGTTCCCTAAATCCCTGGGGGTGACTTGTCTACACACCAGGGCTTCTCTGTCGGGTGGCCCAGGTTGCTGAAATCACTGTGGGACTGTCTACAGACCAGGGCACCTCTGTGGGATGTCCCAGGTTCCCTAAATCCCCGGGAGTGACTTGTCTACACACCAAAGCTTCTCTGTCGGGTGGCCCAGGTTGCTGAAATCACTGTGGGACTGTCTACAGACCAGGGCTCTCTGTGGGCTGTCCAGGTTCCCTAACCCCCTGGGGGGACTGGCCTACACACCAGAGCTCATTGCGGGATGTCCCAGGCTCCCTAAATCCCTTGGGGGACTGGTCTACACCCCAGGGTTCATCTGTGGGACGTCCCAGATGCCCTAAATCCCTGGAGGGACTGGCCTACAGCCCAGGGCTCATCTGTGGAACGTCCCAGAGTCCCTAAACATCTGGGAAGGACAGGCCTATAAACCAGGGCTTATTTGTGGGATGGCCCAGGTTCCCTAAATCCTGGGGGCCGAGGGGGGGGAGCACTGACATACAGACAAAGGCTCAACTGTGGGATGTCCCAAGTTGCCCAAATACCTTGGGGACTAATTTACAGACCAGGGCTCACCTGTGGGCTGGTCCAGTGCCCAAACTCCCTGGGGAAGACCAGGCTACATACCAGGACTCACCTGAGGGACGTCCCAGTTCCCTAAATCTCTGGGGGACTACCCTACAGACTACAGCTATTTCAGGTCCCCACAATCCCTGGGGGCCTGGCCTACAACCAGGGCACCTCTGTGGGATGTCCCAGGTTCCCTAAATCCCTGGGGGTGACTTGTCTACACACCAGAGCTTCTCTGTCGGGTGGCCCAGGTTGCTGAAATCACTGTGGGACTGTCTACAGACCAGGGCTCCTCTGTGGGCTGTCCCAGGTTCCCTAAATCCCCGGGGGGACTGGCCTACAGACCAGAGCTCATCTGTGGGATGTAACAGGTCTCCTAAATCACCCTGGCAGACCTGGCCCACAGACCGGGGCTCATGTGTGGGATGTCCCTGGTTGCCTAAATACCTAGGGTGCCTGGGCTACAGACCACAGATGTTCTGGGGACTCTCCCAGGAGTCCCAATGTGTGGGAGACTGTGACAGCCACTTAGGTTACCTTAATGCATGTCTTTCTTCCTTTTCTGGCAGAGATCAGGATCTCGCTGGGCAGGGCATCTAAGAAGGCTTTTTCTCCCTGGTTCCTGCACATCCCAGGGTCGGGACAGGACTAAGTGATGAGCAGAGGGCCGCTGGAATTCCTGGGCTGACCTGGAAGGGAGGAGCAGCCGTTACCCGTCTCTTCCTTGTGATCAGGTGTGGAGCCTGTGTGTGATGGCCGGAGCCCCTGCTGCTGCTGTGGGCCAGGAGGCGGTTCCAGCGGGAGCTGTGGCAGGCAGGAGGAAGGCGGCAGGACACCGGGGTTGGCTCTGCCTGCCCACACAGTGTACCTCAGTCATTTCTGGACACATAGAGGCTCCTGTCTTCCACCCTAAAGTCTCACTCCTCTGAGCTCCCCTGAGCTCGTTCGTCGGGAATGTGGCTACATCTACCCTATGTTCTGTACTGAGGGAGGTGAGTTGCGTTCAAAACCTCCAAAACTGGAGGTAGAAGGGCTCCTTTCCTGTTTTGTAGGGAAGGGTCTTCCCCAAACTTCACTTGAATTCACAAGAGCAACCTGCACCCAGCCCCAGGCCCGTGCCAACCTCACACAGTCCTGTGTCGCTACAGGCGGCCTGGACAGGGGAGCGGCCCAGGATGCGCAAGGCAGCACACCCCATGGTTGAGAGGGGGACCCCCTCCTCCTGGTCACTCCCTGACAGACACCAGCAACTGTGCCTGTGCAGACTCTGCACCAAGGTCACAGGTCACAGGGAGTCCTCACAGACTCCACCAACTGTCACTGCTCAGAGTCCCGGCCAGGGTCACAGGTCCTCCTGACAGAAGCAACTGCACCTGCTCAGAGTCCACGCCCAGGTCACAGGTCGTCCGAAATTCAAATTCCAACGACAATGACACACCCCCTCACACACACGAGAAAGGCTACTATTTAAAAAAAATGGAAGCCCTGATTTGGGGTTAACGGTGATGAGCTGGGAGCGTGTGGCTGCTGCAAAACACACGGTGAAACACACGGGAGGACTTACCGTGAAGCAGCAGACCTCACACGGCAAGGACGCCGGAGACTCTGAAGGCGGGAGACAGAGGACCTTGCGCGGCGACGCCACGTTCCCGGGAAGGACGAAATTGCTGTAAGGAAACTGTGTTCATGAGCAACCACCTGAACGCCCTGCCAGTGACACAGAGAGGACAGCGAACTCCCTCACAGAGGCTGAGCCAGACCCACGTCCAGCTCAGAGGCTGCTACCCCATTGGGGTGGAGAGGCCACCGCGTGGACGTCACACCCGTGGCCACCACGTCCTGGGCGTGGGGGACCTCGGTGGGGTGGAGAGTGCGGGGGCCCCGTTTCCACATGTCCCCACGGAGCCCCTCCCGGGTCTCTGAGGACCGGCCGCCCCTCAGCAGGCGGCTGCGCACGGGAAGGCGGTGCCCGCGGGGCTCGGAAGGGAAGGTCGCACTCACCCTCGGGGCCTCGCGTCTCAGGGCGGACGAGGAGGTCGCGGTCGCTTCGGGTCTGAGGCCAGGCCGGCAGACGGCATGGTTGCAGCGCCTGCGGGGCGACGCTAACGTGGGGGCACCGCGTCCTCTCACGCCGCGGGCAAAGCCGCGGCGGGACATGAAGGGCGCTGCGCCCTCTGGTGGCCCGCGCCGGCACTGCAGCCCTCGCTGCTCATCGGGGCGGGGACGGCGGCGAACTCGCCCCCCTGGCCTTGCAGGAGAGCCAGTGACACTCCGAGTTCAGCTTCTTCCCAGCCAGGATCTGGAAATGGAAAGTCAGATGGGCTCACCGTCCTGTGTCTTTCAGAAAATCGGGGAGGGAGGGAACAATTAAGGGGAAAGCATATATAATGAAATAAGTGTAGCTATAAACTTTACAACGGACATCAAAATTCATTCAAAACCGTCCTCAGACTTCAACTGCAATGCAAAACTTTAAAGATTCGGGGAAGAAACAAAAAAGAAAATTGACGTGGCCTTGGGTTTGGTGATGGGTTTTAACGCACAACAACAGAAAGAATCTGATCCACAACAGAGAAAGAATACCATGGCTGTTATAACGTTCAATAGCCATCCTCTGTGAAAGACCCAATTCAGAGAATAAAAAGACAAGCCACAGAATGATAAGAAATATGTCCAAATACATACCGGAAAAACAGTTCACATTCTACATATAAAAAGATGTCTTAAAACTCAACAATGAGAAGACAAACTCCTCGATTAAAAAGGGGGACAGATCTCAACACACACGTGACCAAAGAACATATATAGATGGCAGATGTTCATACAAAAAGATGCTCGGCATCATATATCGTCAGGGAAGAGCAGATTACAACAGCAATGAGATACCAGAGCACACCTGCTAGAATGACTAAACTCTTTAAAAAAGAAAACCAAAAAAGAACAAACCACTGCTGGAGGCAAGGCAGCAATTCTCATTCATTGCTGGGAGAATGCATAATGGGACACAGTCACTCTGGAAGACAGCCTAGAAGACTAGAATATGCCACCCCAAGATATAGCTCTTTTTCTTGCCGTTATTGTTTTGGACAGGGTCTCTGTGACCCAGGCGGGAGTGCAGTGGCACGAACACAGATCACTGCCACCTTGAACTTCCACGCTGGAGCGATCCTAAGCCTCCCAAGTAGCTGGGACTACAGGCATGAGCCACTACAGCCAAATAAATGTTTGTGTGTGTGTACGGATGGGTCCTTGCTATATTGCCCAAGGGTGACTGGCATGCAGACCAGGGCTCATCCATTGGATGTTCCAGATTCTCTACATGTCGGGGGTGGGGGTGGGGGACTGGCCTACAGACCAAGGCTCAACTGTGGGAAGTCCCAGGTTCCCTAAAGCCCAGGGGGGATTGGCCTACACAGCAGGGCTCATCTGTGGGGTGTCCCAGGTTCTCTAAATCACAGGGTGGGAGGGGCCTACAGACCAAGGCTCAACTGTGGGACATCCCAGGTTCCCTAAACCCCTGGGGGGGGGGGCCTGGCCTACAAACGACGGATTAGCTGTGGGATGTCCCAGCTTCCCTAAATCCCTGGGGGGACTGACCTACAGACCAAGGCACCTCTGTGGGCTGCCCCAGGTTCCCTAAATCCCTGGGGGGCACTGGCCTACAGACCAGGGTTCATCTGTGGAATGGTCCAGGTCCCCTTAATTCCTGGGGGGGACTGGCGCACATACCAGAGCTCATCTGTGGGCTGTCCCATGTTCCCTACATCCCTAGGGGGACTGGCGTACAGACCACGGCTCATCCTCGGGATGTCCCAGGTCTTTAAATACCTGGGGGGACTCATCTACAGACCAGGGATCATCTGTGGCCTGTCCCAGGTTCCCTAAATCCCTGTTGGGGAGTGGCCTAAAAACCGGGGCTCCTCTGTGGGCTGTCCCAGGTCCCACAAATCGCTGAGGGGACTGGCCTACAGCCCAGGGCTCATCTGTGGGATGTCCCAGAGTCCCTAAACATCTGGGGAGGACAGGCCTATAAACCAGGGCATATCTGTGGGACGTCCCAGGTTCCCTAAATCACGGGGGAGAGGGGGGACTGACATACAGACAAAGGCTCAACTGTGGGATGTCCCAAGTTGCCCAAATACCTTGGGGACTAATTTACAGACCAGGGCCCACCTGTGGGCCGGCCCAGTGCCCAAACTCCCTGGGGAAGACTAGGCTACATACCAGGACTCACCTTAGGGACATCCCAGGTTCCCTAAATCTCTTGGGGGACTATCCTACAGACTACAGCTATTCCTGGTCCCCACAATCCCTGGGGGCCTGGCCTACCACCTGGGCACCTCTGTGGGATGTCCCAGGTTCCCTAAATCCCTGGGGGTGACTTGTCTACACACCAGAGCTTCTCTGTCGGGTGGCCCAGGTTGCTGAAATCACTGTGGGACTGACTACAGACCAGGGCACTTCTGTGGGATGTCCCAGGTTCCCTAAATCCCCGGGAGTGACTTGTCTACACACCAGAGCTTCTCTGTCGGGTGGCCCAGGTTGCTGAAATCACTGTGGGACTGTCTACAGACCAGGGCTCTCTGTGGGCTGTCCAGGTTCCCTAACCCCCTGGGGGGACTGGCCTACACACCAGAGCTCATTGCGGGATGTCCCAGGCTCCCTAAATCCCTTGGGGGACTGGTCTACACCCCAGGGTTCATCTGTGGGACGTCCCAGATGCCCTAAATCCCTGGAGGGACTGGCCTACAGCCCAGGGCTCATCTGTGGAACGTCCCAGAGTCCCTAAACATCTGGGGAGGACAGGCCTATAAACCAGGGCATATCTGTGGGACGTCCCAGGTTCCCTAAATCACGGGGGAGAGGGGGGACTGACATACAGACAAAGGCTCAACTGTGGGATGTCCCAAGTTGCCCAAATACCTTGGGGACTAATTTACAGACCAGGGCTCACCTGTGGGCTGGTCCAGTGCCCAAACTCCCTGGGGAAGACCAGGCTACATACCAGGACTCACCTGAGGGACGTCCCAGTTCCCTAAATCTCTGGGGGACTACCCTACAGACTACAGCTATTTCAGGTCCCCACAATCCCTGGGGGCCTGGCCTACAACCAGGGCACCTCTGTGGGATGTCCCAGGTTCCCTAAATCCCTGGGGGTGACTTGTCTACACACCAGAGCTTCTCTGTCGGGTGGCCCAGGTTGCTGAAATCACTGTGGGACTGTCTACAGACCAGGGCTCCTCTGTGGGCTGTCCCAGGTTCCCTAAATCCCCGGGGGGACTGGCCTACAGACCAGAGCTCATCTGTGGGATGTAACAGGTCTCCTAAATCACCCTGGCAGACCTGGCCCACAGACCGGGGCTCATGTGTGGGATGTCCCAGGTTGCCTAAATACCTAGGGTGCCTGGGCTACAGACCACAGATGTTCTGGGGACTCTCCCAGGAGTCCCAATGTGTGGGAGACTGTGACAGCCACTTAGGTTACCTTAATGCATGTCTTTCTTCCTTTTCTGGCAGAGATCAGGATCTCGCTGGGCAGGGCATCTAAGAAGGCTTTTTCTCCCTGGTTCCTGCACATCCCAGGGTCGGGACAGGACTAAGTGATGAGCAGAGGGCCGCTGGAATTCCTGGGCTGACCTGGAAGGGAGGAGCAGCCGTTACCCGTCTCTTCCCTGTGATCAGGTGTGGAGCCTGTGTGTGATGGCCGGAGCCCCTGCTGCTGCTGTGGGCCAGGAGGCGGTTCCAGCGGGAGCTGTGGCAGGCAGGAGGAAGGCGGCAGGACACCGGGGTTGGCTCTGCCTGCCCACACAGTGTACCTCAGTCATTTCTGGACACATAGAGGCTCCTGTCTTCCACCCTAAAGTCTCACTCCTCTGAGCTCCCCTGAGCTCGTTCGTCGGGAATGTGGCTACATCTACCCTATGTTCTGTACTGAGGGAGGTGAGTTGCGTTCAAAACCTCCAAAACTGGAGGTAGAAGGGCTCCTTTCCTGTTTTGTAGGGAAGGGTCTTCCCCAAACTTCACTTGAATTCACAAGAGCAACCTGCACCCAGCCCCAGGCCCGTGCCAACCTCACACAGTCCTGTGTCGCTACAGGCGGCCTGGACAGGGGAGCGGCCCAGGATGCGCAAGGCAGCACACCCCATGGTTGAGAGGGGGACCCCCTCCTCCTGGTCACTCCCTGACAGACACCAGCAACTGTGCCTGTGCAGACTCTGCACCAAGGTCACAGGTCACAGGGAGTCCTCACAGACTCCACCAACTGTCACTGCTCAGAGTCCCGGCCAGGGTCACAGGTCCTCCTGACAGAAGCAACTGCACCTGCTCAGAGTCCACGCCCAGGTCACAGGTCGTCCGAAATTCAAATTCCAACGACAATGACACACCCCCTCACACACACGAGAAAGGCTACTATTTAAAAAAAATGGAAGCCCTGATTTGGGGTTAACGGTGATGAGCTGGGAGCGTGTGGCTGCTGCAAAACACACGGTGAAACACACGGGAGGACTTACCGTGAAGCAGCAGACCTCACACGGCAAGGACGCCGGAGACTCTGAAGGCGGGAGACAGAGGACCTTGCGCGGCGACGCCACGTTCCCGGGAAGGACGAAATTGCTGTAAGGAAACTGTGTTCATGAGCAACCACCTGAACGCCCTGCCGGTGACACAGAGAGGACAGCGAACTCCCTCACAGAGGCTGAGCCAGACCCACGTCCAGCTCAGAGGCTGCTACCCCATTGGGGTGGAGAGGCCACCGCGTGGACGTCACACCCGTGGCCACCACGTCCTGGGCGTGGGGGACCTCGGTGGGGTGGAGAGTGCGGGGGCCCCGTTTCCACATGTCCCCACGGAGCCCCTCCCGGGTCTCTGAGGACCGGCCGCCCCTCAGCAGGCGGCTGCGCACGGGAAGGCGGTGCCCGCGGGGCTCGGAAGGGAAGGTCGCACTCACCCTCGGGGCCTCGCGTCTCAGGGCGGACGAGGAGGTCGCGGTCGCTTCGGGTCTGAGGCCAGGCCGGCAGACGGCATGGTTGCAGCGCCTGCGGGGCGACGCTAACGTGGGGGCACCGCGTCCTCTCACGCCGCGGGCAAAGCCGCGGCGGGACATGAAGGGCGCTGCGCCCTCTGGTGGCCCGCGCCGGCACTGCAGCCCTCGCTGCTCATCGGGGCGGGGACGGCGGCGAACTCGCCCCCCTGGCCTTGCCGGAGAGCCAGTGACACTCCGAGTTCAGCTTCTTCCCAGCCAGGATCTGGAAATGGAAAGTCAGATGGGCTCACCGTCCTGTGTCTTTCAGAAAATCGGGGAGGGAGGGAACAATTAAGGGGAAAGCATATATAATGAAATAAGTGTAGCTATAAACTTTACAACGGACATCAAAATTCATTCAAAACCGTCCTCAGACTTCAACTGCAATGCAAAACTTTAAAGATTCGGGGAAGAAACAAAAAAGAAAATTGACGTGGCCTTGGGTTTGGTGATGGGTTTTAACGCACAACAACAGAAAGAATCTGATCCACAACAGAGAAAGAATACCATGGCTGTTATAACGTTCAATAGCCATCCTCTGTGAAAGACCCAATTCAGAGAATAAAAAGACAAGCCACAGAATGATAAGAAATATGTCCAAATACATACCGGAAAAACAGTTCACATTCTACATATAAAAAGATGTCTTAAAACTCAACAATGAGAAGACAAACTCCTCGATTAAAAAGGGGGACAGATCTCAACACACACGTGACCAAAGAACATGTATAGATGGCAGATGTTCATACAAAAAGATGCTCGGCATCATATATCGTCAGGGAAGAGCAGATTACAACAGCAATGAGATACCAGAGCACACCTGCTAGAATGACTAAACTCTTTAAAAAAGAAAACCAAAAAAGAACAAACCACTGCTGGAGGCAAGGCAGCAATTCTCATTCATTGCTGGGAGAATGCATAATGGGACACAGTCACTCTGGAAGACAGCCTAGAAGACTAGAATATGCCACCCCAAGATATAGCTCTTTTTCTTGCCGTTATTGTTTTGGACAGGGTCTCTGTGACCCAGGCGGGAGTGCAGTGGCACGAACACAGATCACTGCCACCTTGAACTTCCACGCTGGAGCGATCCTAAGCCTCCCAAGTAGCTGGGACTACAGGCATGAGCCACTACAGCCAAATAAATGTTTGTGTGTGTGTACGGATGGGTCCTTGCTATATTGCCCAAGGGTGACTGGCATGCAGACCAGGGCTCATCCATTGGATGTTCCAGATTCTCTACATGTCGGGGGTGGGGGTGGGGGACTGGCCTACAGACCAAGGCTCAACTGTGGGAAGTCCCAGGTTCCCTAAAGCCCAGGGGGGATTGGCCTACACAGCAGGGCTCATCTGTGGGGTGTCCCAGGTTCTCTAAATCACAGGGTGGGAGGGGCCTACAGACCAAGGCTCAACTGTGGGACATCCCAGGTTCCCTAAACCCCTGGGGGGGGGGGGCCTGGCCTACAAACGACGGATTAGCTGTGGGATGTCCCAGCTTCCCTAAATCCCTGGGGGGACTGACCTACAGACCAAGGCACCTCTGTGGGCTGCCCCAGGTTCCCTAAATCCCTGGGGGGCACTGGCCTACAGACCAGGGTTCATCTGTGGAATGGTCCAGGTCCCCTTAATTCCTGGGGGGGACTGGCGCACATACCAGAGCTCATCTGTGGGCTGTCCCATGTTCCCTACATCCCTAGGGGGACTGGCGTACAGACCACGGCTCATCCTCGGGATGTCCCAGGTCTTTAAATACCTGGGGGGACTCATCTACAGACCAGGGATCATCTGTGGCCTGTCCCAGGTTCCCTAAATCCCTGTTGGGGAGTGGCCTAAAAACCGGGGCTCCTCTGTGGGCTGTCCCAGGTCCCACAAATCGCTGAGGGGACTGGCCTACAGCCCAGGGCTCATCTGTGGGATGTCCCAGAGTCCCTAAACATCTGGGGAGGACAGGCCTATAAACCAGGGCATATCTGTGGGACGTCCCAGGTTCCCTAAATCACGGGGGAGAGGAGGGACTGACATACAGACAAAGGCTCAACTGTGGGATGTCCCAAGTTGCCCAAATACCTTGGGGACTAATTTACAGACCAGGGCCCACCTGTGGGCCGGCCCAGTGCCCAAACTCCCTGGGGAAGACTAGGCTACATACCAGGACTCACCTTAGGGACATCCCAGGTTCCCTAAATCTCTTGGGGGACTATCCTACAGACTACAGCTATTCCTGGTCCCCACAATCCCTGGGGGCCTGGCCTACCACCTGGGCACCTCTGTGGGATGTCCCAGGTTCCCTAAATCCCTGGGGGTGACTTGTCTACACACCAGAGCTTCTCTGTCGGGTGACCCAGGTTGCTGAAATCACCGTGGGACTGTCTACAGACCAGGGCTCCTCTGTGGGCTGTCCAGGTTCCCTAACCCCCTGGGGGGACTGGCCTACACACCAGAGCTCATTGCGGGATGTCCCAGGCTCCCTAAACCCCTTGGGGGACTGGTCTACACCCCAGGGTTCATCTGTGGGACGTCCCAGATGCCCTAAATCCCTGGAGGGACTGGCCTACAGCCCAGGGCTCATCTGTGGAACGTCCCAGAGTCCCTAAACATCTGGGAAGGACAGGCCTATAAACCAGGGCTTATTTGTGGGATGGCCCAGGTTCCCTAAATCCTGGGGGCCGAGGGGGGGGGAGCACTCACATACAGACAAAGGCTCAACTGTGGGATGTCCCAAGTTGCCCAAATACCTTGGGGAATAATTTACAGACCAGGGCTCACCTGTGGGCTGGTCCAGTGCCCAAACTCCCTGGGGAAGACTAGGCTACATACCAGGACTCACCTGAGGGACGTCCCAGGTTCCCTAAATCTCTGGGGGACTACCCTACAGACTACAGCTATTCCGGGTCCCCACAATCCCTGGGGGCCTGGCCTACGACCAGGGCACCTCTGTGTGATGTCCCAGGTTCCCTAAATCCCTGGGGGTGACTTGTCTACACACCAGGGCTTCTCTGTCGGGTGGCCCAGGTTGCTGAAATCACTGTGGGACTGACTACAGACCAGGGCACTTCTGTGGGATGTCCCAGGTTCCCTAAATCCCCGGGAGTGACTTGTCTACACACCAAAGCTTCTCTGTCGGGTGGCCCAGGTTGCTGAAATCACTGTGGGACTGTCTACAGACCAGGGCTCTCTGTGGGCTGTCCAGGTTCCCTAACCCCCTGGGGGGACTGGCCTACACACCAGAGCTCATTGCGGGATGTCCCAGGCTCCCTAAATCCCTTGGGGGACTGGTCTACACCCCAGGGTTCATCTGTGGGACGTCCCAGATGCCCTAAATCCCTGGAGGGACTGGCCTACAGCCCAGGGCTCATCTGTGGAACGTCCCAGAGTCCCTAAACATCTGGGAAGGACAGGCCTATAAACCAGGGCTTATTTGTGGGATGGCCCATGTTCCCTAAATCCTGGGGGCCGAGGGGGGGGGAGCACTCACATACAGACAAAGGCTCAACTGTGGGATGTCCCAAGTTGCCCAAATACCTTGGGGACTAATTTACAGACCAGGGCTCACCTGTGGGCTGGTCCAGTGCCCAAACTCCCTGGGGAAGACTAGGCTACATACCAGGACTCACCTGAGGGACGTCCCAGTTCCCTAAATCTCTGGGGGACTACCCTACAGACTACAGCTATTTCAGGTCCCCACAATCCCTGGGGGCCTGGCCTACAACCAGGGCACCTCTGTGGGATGTCCCAGGTTCCCTAAATCCCTGGGGGTGACTTGTCTACACACCAGAGCTTCTCTGTCGGGTGGCCCAGGTTGCTGAAATCACTGTGGGACTGTCTACAGACCAGGGCTCCTCTGTGGGCTGTCCCAGGTTCCCTAAATCCCCGGGGGGACTGGCCTACAGACCAGAGCTCATCTGTGGGATGTAACAGGTCTCCTAAATCACCCTGGCAGACCTGGCCCACAGACCGGGGCTCATGTGTGGGATGTCCCAGGTTGCCTAAATACCTAGGGTGCCTGGGCTACAGACCACAGATGTTCTGGGGACTCTCCCAGGAGTCCCAATGTGTGGGAGACTGTGACAGCCACTTAGGTTACCTTAATGCATGTCTTTCTTCCTTTTCTGGCAGAGATCAGGATCTCGCTGGGCAGGGCATCTAAGAAGGCTTTTTCTCCCTGGTTCCTGCACATCCCAGGGTCGGGACAGGACTAAGTGATGAGCAGAGGGCCGCTGGAATTCCTGGGCTGACCTGGAAGGGAGGAGCAGCCGTTACCCGTCTCTTCCCTGTGATCAGGTGTGGAGCCTGTGTGTGATGGCCGGAGCCCCTGCTGCTGCTGTGGGCCAGGAGGCGGTTCCAGCGGGAGCTGTGGCAGGCAGGAGGAAGGCGGCAGGACACCGGGGTTGGCTCTGCCTGCCCACACAGTGTACCTCAGTCATTTCTGGACACATAGAGGCTCCTGTCTTCCACCCTAAAGTCTCACTCCTCTGAGCTCCCCTGAGCTCGTTCGTCGGGAATGTGGCTACATCTACCCTATGTTCTGTACTGAGGGAGGTGAGTTGCGTTCAAAACCTCCAAAACTGGAGGTAGAAGGGCTCCTTTCCTGTTTTGTAGGGAAGGGTCTTCCCCAAACTTCACTTGAATTCACAAGAGCAACCTGCACCCAGCCCCAGGCCCGTGCCAACCTCACACAGTCCTGTGTCGCTACAGGCGGCCTGGACAGGGGAGCGGCCCAGGATGCGCAAGGCAGCACACCCCATGGTTGAGAGGGGGACCCCCTCCTCCTGGTCACTCCCTGACAGACACCAGCAACTGTGCCTGTGCAGACTCTGCACCAAGGTCACAGGTCACAGGTCACAGGGAGTCCTCACAGACTCCACCAACTGTCACTGCTCAGAGTCCCGGCCAGGGTCACAGGTCCTCCTGACAGAAGCAACTGCACCTGCTCAGAGTCCACGCCCAGGTCACAGGTCGTCCGAAATTCAAATTCCAACGACAATGACACACCCCCTCACACACACGAGAAAGGCTACTATTTAAAAAAAATGGAAGCCCTGATTTGGGGTTAACGGTGATGAGCTGGGAGCGTGTGGCTGCTGCAAAACACACGGTGAAACACACGGGAGGACTTACCGTGAAGCAGCAGACCTCACACGGCAAGGACGCCGGAGACTCTGAAGGCGGGAGACAGAGGACCTTGCGCGGCGACGCCACGTTCCCGGGAAGGACGAAATTGCTGTAAGGAAACTGTGTTCATGAGCAACCACCTGAACGCCCTGCCAGTGACACAGAGAGGACAGCGACCTCCCTCACAGAGGCTGGGCCAGACCCACGTCCAGCTCAGAGGCTGCTACCCCATTGGGGTGGAGAGGCCACCGCGTGGACGTCACACCCATGGCCACCATGTCCTGGGCGTGGGGTACCTCGGTGGGGTGGAGAGTGTGGGGGCCCCGTTTCCACATGTCCCCACGGAGCCCCTTCCGGGTCTCTGAGGACCGGCCGCCCCTCAGCAGGTGGCTGCGCACGGGAAGGCGGTGCCCGCGGGGCTCGGAAGGGAGGGTCGCACTCACCCTCGGGGCCTCGCGTCTGAGGGTGGACGAGGAGGTCGCGGTCGCTTCGGGTCTGTGGTCAGGCCGGCAGACGGCATGGTTGCAGCGCCTGCGGGGCGACGCTAACGTGGGGGCACCGCGTCCTCTCACGTCGCGGGCAAAGCCGCGGCGGGACATGAAGGGCGCTGCGCCCTCTGGTGGCCCGCGCCGGCACTGCAGCCCTCGCTGCTCATCGGGGCGGGGACGGCGGCGAACTCGCCCCCCTGGCCTTGCAGGAGAGCCAGTGACACTCCGAGTTCAGCGTCTTCCCAGCCAGGATCTGGAAATGGAAAGTCAGATGGGCTCACCGTCCTGTGTCTTTCAGAAAATCGGGGAGGGAGGGAACAATTAAGGGGAAAGCATATATAATGAAATAAGTGTAGCTATAAACTTTACAACGGACATCAAAATTCATTCAAAACCGTCCTCAGACTTCAAGTGCAATGCAAAACTTTAAAGATTCAGGGAAGAAACAAAAAAGAAAATTGACGTGGCCTTGGGATTGGTGATGGGTTTTAACACACAACAACAAAAAGAATCTGATCCACAACAGAAAAAAAATACCATGGCTGTTATAACGTGCAATATCCATCCTCTGTGAAAGACCAAATTCAGAGAATAAAAAGACAAGCCACAGAATGATAAGAAACACGTACAAAATACATACTGGAGGAACAATTCACATTCTACATATAAAAAGAAGCCTTAAAGCTCAACAATAAGAAGACAAACACCCCGATTATAAAGGGGTACATATCTCAGCACTCACAGCACTCGTGCCCAATCCTTGTGGAGGTCAGGACCCTCTGTCTGAGGACCGGGAGGCAAAGGGAAATTCATCGGGTCACCCTCGTCTTCTGGCACAGCTGGGCCCAGAGGCTGGTGGTCACAGGAATATCGATGCCATCTTATGCCTCCCTCTGCACTGGCTTCATGTTTGACAACTCTCTCTTATGGTGACCCTGGGCCTTCATGGCTCCCAGCTTGATTCCTGTCAGTCCCTCCAGGGATTTCGGAAACTTGGGAGAGTGCTCAGATGAGCCCTGGGCTATATTCAGTTCTCCAGGGATTTCAGAAACCTGGAACAATCCAGTTGAGCCCTTGTCTGTAGACCTCTCAGCAAAGGGAGTAAGGGAACCTGGGACATCCACAGATGAGCTCTTGTTCTTAGGTCAGTCCCCCCAGGGAATTAGGGAACCTGGGACAGCTCTGGTCTGGGAGATAGTCTCTCTAGGGATTTAGGAATCCTGGGGCATCGAAGAATTAAACTCTGGTCTGTAGGCCAGTATCAGAGGGATTCAGGGAACCTGGGAGATCACTGAGATGAGCCCTGTTCTGTAGCCCAGTCTGTCCCAGGGATTTATGGCACTGCAACAGCCCACAGATGAGCCCTGGTCTGTAAATGAGTCCCCCAGGGATTTGGGCAACATGGCACATCCCACAGTTGAGCCTTGTTCTGTACACCAGTCCCCCCTTGTGATTTAGAGAACCTGACACAGCCCATAGATGAGCCCTGGTCTGTAATCCAGTCCCTCCCAGGGATTTAGGGAACCTGGGACAGCCCACAGATGAACTCTGTTGTGTAGGTCCGTCTCTCCTCAAGGACTCAGGGAACCTAGGACAGCCCACAGAAGCGCCGTGGTCTATAGGCCTGTCCTCCGTGGGATGTAGGGACCCGGCGACAGCCCACAGATGAATAGTGTTCTGTAGGGCAGTCCCCCTAGGGATTCAGGGAACGTGGGAGAGCCTACAGATTGGTCCTTTTTTCCAGACCAGTCGTCCCAGGGCTTTAGGGACCCTGGGACAGCCCACAAATGAGCCCTGTTCTGTAGATCAGGACCCCAAGGGATTTAGGGACCTGAGACAGTCCATAGATGAGTCAGGGTTTGCAGGCCACTCCCCGTGGCCTTCAGCGATTTAGGGAAACCAGGACATCCCACAGGTGAGCTCTTGTGTGTAGACCAGTCCCCCCAGGGATTTAAGGGACATGGGACATTCCACATTTGAGCCCTGACCTGTTGGGCAGTACCCCAGGGATTCAGGGATCTGGGAACATCCCAATAAATGAGCACTGGTCTGTACACCAGTCTCCCCTGGGATTTATGGAACCTGGGACATCCCACATATCAGCCATGGTCTATAAACAGTGCCTCCAGAAATTTAGGGAACCTGGGACACTAAAAATTAATCCCTGCTCTGTATACCAGTACCCGAGGGATTCAGGGAGCCTGGGACATCCCACAGATGAGCCCTGGTCTGTTGACCAGCCCTGCAAAGGATTTAGGGAGTCTGGAACATACCACAGATGAATCCTGGTCTGTGAACCAGTCCTGGAAGGGATTTAGGGAGTCTAGGTAATACCACAGATAAGCCCTGGTCTTTAGACCAGTTCCCCCCAGGGTTTTAGGGTCACATGAGATCCCACAGATGAGCTGTGGTGTGTGGGCCAGACGCCCAGGGATTTCGGGAACCTGGGACATCGAAGAATTAAACCCTGGACTGCAGGCCAGTACCCGAGGGATCAGGGAACCTGGGACAGTCCAAAGAGGAGCCTTGGTCTGTAGGCCAGTGCTCCCCCACAGGGATTTAGGGAACATGTTACTGCCCTAAGAGGAGCTGTGCTCTGTAGTCCAGTCCAGCTGGGGATGTAAGAACCTGGGAGAGTTCTGGTCTGTAGGCTAGTCCTCTCCAGAGATTTAGGGAACCTGGGAGATCACTGAGATGACCCCTGTTCTGTAGCCCAGTCCATCCAAAGGATTTATGGCATGGGGACAGCCCACAGATGAGCCCTGGTGTGTAAATGAGTCCCTAAGGGATTTGGGCAACATGAGACATCCCACAGTTGAGCCTTGTTCTGTACGCCAGTGCCTCCTTGTGATTTAGGGAACCTGGCACAGCCAATAGATGAGGCGTGGTCTGTAGGCCAGTACCCCCCTGCGATTTAGGGAACTTGAGACAGCCCACAGATGAGTCTGTAGGTCAGTCACTCCCGGGATTTAGGGAACCTGAAACAGCTCTGGTCTGTAGGATAGTCCTCCCAGAGATTTAGAGAAATTGGGACATCCCACAGATAATCCCTGGCTGTGGTCCATCCTCTAAGGGATTTAGGGAGCCTGAGACATCCCACAAATGAGCTCTACTCTGTAGGCTAGTCCCCCCAGGGATTTAGACAACCTGGTGCAGCCCACATATGAGCCCTGGTCTGTAGGCCAGTAGCCGCATGGATTTAGGGAACCGGGGATGTCCCACAGAGGAGCCCTGCTCTGTAGGACAGTAGCACTTGGGATGTAGGGAACGACGGACATCCCACAGAGGAACCCTGGTCTGAACGCCACTCCCTCCTCCCCTCCAGGGATGCAGGGAATCTAGGCCATTCCAATAGATGAGCCCTGGTCTGCGGACCAGTCCCCCCTGGCATTTACAAAACCTGAGACATCCCAGTGATGAGCACTTGTCAGTAGTCCAGTCCATCCAGTGATTTAGGAAACCTGGAGAGGTCACAGAAAGGCCCTGGTCTATAGGCCAGTCGCCCCCTGGGATTTAGGGAACCTGGGACATCCCACAGATGATCCCTGGATTGTAGGCCAGTACCTCCAGGGATTTAGGGAACTGGGAGAGCCCACAGATGAGCCCTGATCTGTACACAATCCCTTACTGATTTCGACAAACTGGGACACACCACAGATCAGCCCTGGTTTGTTAACCAGTCATCCCCAGGGACTTAGGGAAACTATGACAGACCTCAGATGAGGCCTGGTCTACAGACAATCCCCCCAGGGATTTAGGGAACCTGGGAAATCCCACAGATTAGCCCTGGTTTGTAGACCAGTTTCCCCAGGTTTTTAGGGAATCTTGGACATCCCACAAATGAGACCTGGTTGGAAGGCTGGTGCCCCTAGAGATATAGGAAACCTGGGACATCCCACAAACGAGTCCTGGTCTATAGACAGTCCACCCAGGATTTAGGGAAACTGAGACAGCCCACAGATGAACTCTGTTGTGTAGGTGAGTCCCTCCACAGGGATTCAGGTAACCTAGTACAGCCCACAGAAGTGCCGTGGCCTATAGGCCTGTCTTACTTGGGATGTAGGGAACCGGTGACAGCCCACAGATGTACAGTGTTCTGTAGGGCAGTCCCCCTAGGGATTCAGGGAACGTGGGAGAGCCTACAGATTGGTCCTTTTTTCCAGACCAGTCGTCCCAGGGCTTTAGGGACCCTGGGACAGCCCACAAATGAGCCCTGCTCTGTAGATCAGTACCCCAAGGGATTTAGGGACCTGAGACAGTCCATAGATGAGCCATGGTCTGTAGGTCAGTCTCCCCACCACCCAGGGATTTAGGGAAACCATGACATTCTACAGATGAGCTCTTGTGTGTAGGCCAGTCTCCCAAGGGATTTAAGGGACATAGGTCATTTCACATTTGAGCCCTGGTCTGTAGGCCAGTACCCCAGGATTCAAGGAATTTGGGACATCCCAATAAATGAGCCCTGGTCTGTAGACCAGTCTCCACTGGGATTTAGGGTATCTGGGACAACCCACATATCAGCCGTGGTCTATAAACAGTGCCTCCAGAAATTTAGGGAACCTGGGACATCCAAAAATTAATCCTTGCTCTGTAGACCAGTACCCGAGGGATTCAGGGAGCCTGGGACATCCCACAGATGAGCCCTGGTCTGTGGACCAGTCCTGCATGGGATTTAGGGAGCCTGGGACATAGCACAGATGAGCCCTGGTCTTTAGACCAGTTCCCCCCAGGAATTTAGGGTCATGGGACATCCTGCAGATGAGCTGTGTTGTGTGGGCCAGACCCCCAGGGATTTAGGGAACCTGGAACATTGAAGGATTAAACCCTGGTCTGTAGGCCAGTACCTGAGGGATTCAGGGAACCTGGGACAGTCCAAAGAGGTACCTGGGTCTGGGGGCCGGTCCTTCCCCCCCAAGGGATTTAGGGAACCTGGGACCGCCCTAAGAGGAGCTGTGCTCTGTAGCCAGGTATAGCCGGGGATATAGAAACCTGAAAGAGTTCTGGTCTGCAGGCTAGTCCCCCCAGAGATTTAGGGAACCTGGGAGATCACTGAAATGAGCCCTGTTCTGTACCCCCGTCTGTCCCAGGGATTTATGGCACAGGGACAGCCCACAGATGAGCCCGGGTGTGTAAATGAGTCCCCAAGGGATTTGGTCAACATGGGACATCCCACAGTTGAGCCTTGTTCTGTACGCCAGTGACCCCTTGTGATTTACGGAACCTGGCACAGCCAATAGATGAGCCGTGGTCTGTAGGCCAGTCCCCCCCCCCCGGGATTTAGGGAACTTCAGACAGCCCAAGATGAGTCCTGGTCTGTAGAACAGTCACTCCCAGGGTTTAGGGAACCTGGAATATCCCACAGAGGAGCCCTGCTCTGTAGGACAGTAGCTCTTGGGATGCAGGGAACGATGGACATCCCACAGAGGAACCCTGGTCTGAACACCACTCCACCTCCCACACAGGGATGTAGGGAATCTGGGCTATTCCAATAGATGAGCCCTGGTCTGTGGACCAGTCCCCCCTGGCATTTACAAAACCTGAGGCATCCCAGTGATGAGCCCTTGTCGGTAGTCCCGTCCATCCAGGGATTTAGGGAAGGGGAAGAGGTCACAGTAGGGCCCTAGTCTGTAGGCTAGTCACACCCTGGGATTTAGGGAACCTGGGACATCCCATTGATGAGCCCTGATCCGTGGGCCAGTACCCCAGGGATTCAGGGATCCTAGGACAGCTCTGGTCTTAGGTCCAGTCCCCCCAAGGATTTAGGGAACATGGGACATCCCACAGATGATCCCTGGATTGCAAGCCTGTACTCCAGGGATTTAGGGAACTTGGGGGACCCCACAGTAGAGTCTTGGTCTGTACACAATCCCTTACCGATTTTGGCAAACTGGGACACACCACAGATGAGCCCTGGTTTGTTAACCAGTCACCCCCAGGGACTTGGGGAAACTATGACAGACCTCAGATGAGGCCTGGTCTACAGACAATCCCCCCAGCGATTTAGGGAACCTGGGACATCCAACAAATTAGCCCTGATTTGTAGACCAGTTCTCCCAGGTTTTTAGGGAATCTTGGACATCCCACAAATGAGCCCTGGTCTGTAGGCCGGTCCCCCTAGTGATTTAGGAAATCTGGGACATCCCACAAATGAGTCCTGGTCTATAAACAGTCCACTCAGGATTTAGGGAAACTAGAACAGCCCACAGATGAGCTCTGTTGTGTAGGTCAGTCCCTCCTCAAGGATTCAGGCAACCAAGGGCAGCCCACAGAAGCGCCGTGGTCTATAGGCCTGTCCTCCTTGGAATTTAGGGACCCTGGGACAGCCCACAAATGAGCCATGCTCTGTAAATCAGGACCCCAAGGGATTTAGGGACCTGAGACAGTTCCTAGATGAGCCATGGTCTGTAGACCAGTCCCCCCTCCAGGGATTTAGGGAACCCAGGACATCCCCCTGACGATCTCTAGTGTGTAGGCCAGTCCCTCAAGGGATTTAAGGGACACGGGACATTCCACATTTGAGCCCTGGCCTGTAGGCCAGTACCCCAGGGATTCAGGGAAGCTGGGACATCCCAATAAATGAGTCTGGTCTGGAGACCAGTCTCCGCTGGGATTTAGGGAACCAGGGACATCCCACATATCAGCCATGGTCTATAAACAGTGCCTCCAGAAATTTAGGGAACCTGGGACATCCAAAAATTAAACCCTGTTTTGTATACCAGTACCCGAGGGATTCAGGGAGCCTGGGACATCCCACAGATGAGCCCTGGTCTGTGGACCAGCCCTGCAAGGGATTTAGGGAGTCTGGGACATACCACAGATGAGCACTGGTCTTTTGACCACTGCCCCACAAGGTTTTAGGGTCACGGGACATCCCACAGATGAGCTGCGGTGTGTGGGCCAGACTCCCAGGGATTTCGGGAATCTGGGACATAAAAGAATTAAACCCTGGTCTGTAGGCCAGTACCCAAGGGATTCAGGGAACCTGGGACATTCCACAGATGAGCCTTGGTCTGGAGGCCAGTCCTCCTACCCAGGGATTTAGGGAACCTGTTACCGCCCTAAGAGGAGCTGTGCTCTATAGCCCAGTCCAGCCAGGGATATAGGAACCTGGGACAGTTCTGGTCTGCAGGCTAGTCCCCCCAGAGTGTTAGGGAACCTGAGAGATCACTGAGATGAGCCCTGTTCTGTAGCCCAGTCTTTCCCAGGGATTTATGGCATGGGGACAGCCCACAGATGAGCCCTGGTGTGTAAATGAGTCCCCAAGGGATTTGGGAAACATGGGACTTCCCACATTTGAGCCTTGTTCTGTATGCCAGTCCCCCCTTGTGATTTAGGAAACCTGGCACAGCCTATAGATGAGCCCTGGTCTATAGGCCATTCCCCTCCTGGGATTTAGGGAACTTCAGACAGCTCACAGATGAGTCCTGGTCTGTAGGCCAGTCCCTCCCAGGGATTTAGGGAAGCTGGGACAGCTCTGGTCTGTGGGTTAGTCCTCCCAGAGATATAGGAAAATTGGGACATCCGACAGATGAGCCCTGGGTGTAAGTCCATCCCCCAAGTGATTTAGGGAGCCTGGGACATCCCACAAATGAGCTCTACTCTGTAGGCTAGTCCCCCCAGGGATTTAGGAAACCTGGCCTCCGCCCACATATGAGCCCTGGTCTGTAGGCCAGTCCCCCCCCATGGATTTAGGGAACCTGGGATTACCCACAGAGGAGCCCTGCTCTGTAGGACAGTAGCACTTGGGATGTAGGCAACGACGGACATCCCACAGAGGAACCCTGGTCTGAACGTCACTCCCCCCTCCCCCCAGGGATGTAGGGAATCTGGGCCATTCCAATAGATGAGCTCTGGTCTGTAGACCAGTCCCCCCTGGCATTTACAAAACCTGAGACATCCCATTGATGAGCCCTTGTCAGTAATCCATTCCTTCCAGGGATTTAGGGAACCTGGAGAGGTCACAGAAAGGCCCTGGTCTGTAGGCCAGTCACCCCCAGGGATTTAGGGACCCTGGGACAGCCCACAAATGATCCTTGCTCGGTAGATCAGTACCCCAAGGGATTTAGGGACGTGAGACATCCAGAGATGAGCCATGGTCTGTAGGCCAGGCCCCCCCCCCAGGAATTTAGGGAATTCAGGACATCCCACAGATGAGCTCTTTTGTGTAGGCCAGTTCCCCGATGGATTTAAGGGACATGGGCCATTTCACATTTGAGTCCTGGTGTGTAGGCCAGTACTCCAGGGATTCAGGGAATGTGAGACTTCCCAATAAATGGGCCCTGGTCTGTAGACAAGTCTCCCCTGGGATTTAGGGAATCTGGGACATCCCACATCAGCTGTGGTCTATAAACAGTGCCTCCAGAAATTTAGGGAACCTGGGACATCCAAAAATTAATCCCTGATCTGTAGACCAGTGCCAGGGGGATTCAGGGAGCCTGGGACATTCAACAGATGAGCCCTGGTTTGTAGACCAGCCCTGCAAGGGATTTAGGGAGTTTGGGACATACCACAGATGAGCCCTGGTCTTGAGACCAGTCCCCCCCAGGGATTTAGGGTCACGGGACATCCCACAGATGAGCTGTGTTGTGTGGGCCAGAACCCCAGGGATTTAGGGAACCTGGAACATTGAAGGATTAAACCCTGGTCTGTAGGCCAGTACCCAAGGGATTCAGGGAACAAGGACAGTCCAAAGAGGAGCCTTGGTCTGTAGACCAGTTCTCCCCCCAGGGATTTAAGGTACCTGTCAGCACCCTAAGAGGAGATGTGCTCTGTAGCCCAGTCCAGCCGGGGATATAGGAACCTGGGACAATTCTGCTCTGTTGGCTAGTCCCCCCAGAGATTTAGAGAACCTGGGAGATCACTGAGATGATCCCTGTTCTGTAGCCCAGTTTGTCCCAGGGATTTATGGCACTGGGAACGCCCACAGATGAGCCCTGGTGTGCAAATGAGTCCCCAAGGAATTTGGGCAACATGGACATTTCACAGTTGAGCCTTGTTCTGTATGCCAGTGCCCCCTTGTTATTTACGGAACCTGGCACAGCCCATAGATGAGCCCTGGTCTGTAGGCCAGTCTCCCCCTGGGATTTAGGGAACTTCAGACAGCCCAAAGATGAGTCCTGGTCTGTAGGCCAGTCACTCCCAGGGATTTAGGAAACCTGGGACAGCCTAGAGTGGAGCCTTTCCTTGTAGGCCAGTCCACCCAGAGATTTAGGGAACCTGGGACAGCTCTGGTCTGTATTCTAGTCCTCCCAGAGGTTTAGGGAAATTGGGACTTCCCACAAATGAGCCCTGGGTGTAGGTCTGTCCCCCAAGGGATTTAGGGAGCCTGGGACATCCCACAAATGAGCTCTAGTTAGTAAGCTAGGCCCCCCAGGGATTTAGGGAACCTGATATTGCCCACATATGAGCCCTGCTCTGCAGGTCAGTCCTTCCCATGGATTTAGGGAACCTGCGATATACCACAGAGGAGCCCTGCTCTGTAGGACAGTAGCACTTGGGATGTAGGGAACGACGGACATCCCACAGAGGAATCCTGGTCTGAACGCCACTCCCCCCTCCCCTCAGGGATGTAAGGAATCTGGGCCATTCCAATAGATGAGCCCTGGTCTGTAGACCAGTCCCCCTGGCATTTACAAAACCTGAGACATCCCAGTGATGAGCCCTTGTTGGTAGTCCAGTCCGTCCAGAGATTTAAGGAAGCTGGAGAAGTCACAGAGGGGCCCTGGTCTGTAGGCCATCCGCCCCCTGGGATTTAGGGAACCTGGGACATCCCATTGATGAGCCCTGGTCTGTAGGCCAGTACCCCAGGGATTCAGGGATCCTAGGACAGCTCTGGTCTTAGAGCCAGTCCCCCCAGGGATTTAGGGAATATGGACATCCCACAGATGATCCCTGGATTGTAGGCCAGTACCTCCAGGGACTTGGGGAACTTGGGACATCCCACAGATTACCCCTGGTTTGTAGACCAGTTTTCCCAGGTTTTTAGGGAATCTTGGACATCCCACAAATGAGACCTGGTCTGTAGGCCGGTCCCCCTAGTGATTTAGGAAACCTGGGACATCCCACAGATGAGCTCTGTTGTGTAGGTCAGTCCCTCCTCAAGGATTCAGGGAACCTAGGACAGCCCACAGAGGCACCGTGGTCTATAGGCCTGTCCTCCTTGGGATGTAGGGAACCGGCGACAGCCCACAGATGAACAGTGCTCTGTAGGGCAGTCTCGCAAGGAATTCAGGGAACGTGTTATAGCCTACAGATTAACTTTTGTTTCCATACCAGTCCCCCCAGGGATTTAGGGACCCTGGGACAGCCTACAAATGAGCCCTGCTCTGTAGATGAGTACCCAAAGGAATTTAGGGTCCTGAAGCAGTCAACAGATGAGCCATGGTCTGTAGGCCAGTCTCCCCCCCCCCAGGGATTTAGGAAACCCAGGACATCCCACAGATGAGCTCTTGTGTGTAGGCCAGTCCCCCGAGGGATTTAAGGGACACGGGATATTCCACATTTAAGCCCTGGCCTGTAGGCCAGTACCCCAGGGATTCAGGGAAGCTAGGACAACCCAGTAAATGAGCCTTGGTCAGTAGACCAGTCTCCCCTGGCATGTGGGGAACCTGAAACATCCCACATATCAGCCGTGGTCTATAAACAGTGCCTCCAGAAATTTAGGGAACCTGGGACATTCAAAAATAAATCCCTGCTCTATAGACCAGTATCTGAGGGATTCAAGGAGCATGGAACAACCCACAGATGAGCCTTAGTCTGTAAACCAGCCCTGCAAGGGATTTAGGGAGTCTGGGACATACCACAGATGAGCTCTGGTCTCTAGACCAGTTCCCCCCAGGGATTTAGGGTCACGGGACATCCCGCAGATGAGCTGTGGTGTGTGGGCCAGGGATTTCGGGAACATGGGACATCGAAGAATTAAACCCTGGTCTGTAGGCCAGTACCCGAGGGATTCAGGGAACCTGGGACAGTCCAAAGAGGAGCCCTGGTCTGTAGGCCAGTCCTCCCCCATCGGGATTTAGGGAACATGTTACTGCCCTAAGAGGAGCTGTGCTCTGTAGCCCAGTCCAGCCGGGGATGTAAGAACCTGGGACAGTTCTGGTCTGTAGGCTAGTCCCCCCAGAGATTTAGGGAACATGGCAGATCACTGAGATGAGCCCTGTTCTGTAGCCCAGTCTTTCCCAGGGATGTATGGCACTGGGACAGCCCACAGATGAGCCCTGGTGTGTAAATGAGTCCCCAAGGGATTTGGGCAACATGGGACATCCCACAGTTGAGCCTTGTTCTGTACGCCAGTCCCCCCTTGTGTTTTAGGGAACCTGACACAGCCCATAGATGAGCCCTGGTCTATAGGCCAGTCCCCCCCTATGATTTAGGGAACTTGAGGCAGCCCTCTGATGAGTCCTGATCTGTAGGGCAGTCCATCCCAGGGATTTAGGGAACCTGGGACAGCCCAGAGAGGAGCCTATCCTTGTAGGCCAGTCCACCCAGAGATTTAGGGAACCTGAGACAGCTCTGGTCTGTGGGCTAGTCCTCCCAGAGATTTAGGAAGTTGGGACATCCCACAGATAAGCCCTGGGTGTAGACCAGTCCCCCAAGGGATTTAGGAGCCTGGGACATCCCACAAATGAGCTCTAGTCTGTAGGCTAGTCCCCCTAGGGATTTAGTTAATGTGAAACATCCCACAGAATGCCCCTCGTCTGTAGCTCAGTCCACCACTACAGATTTATGGAAACTGGGAGAGCCCACAGATGAGCCCTGGCCTGTAGGCCAGTCCCTCAAGGAATTTGGGGAACATGAGACATCCCACAAATGATGCCTGGTTTGCAGGGCAGTCCTCCCAGGGATTTAGGGAACTTGGGAGAGCCCTGAGTTGAGTCCTAGTATATAGACAGTCTCCTCAGGATTTTGCGGAACCTCGGACACTCCACAGTGAGCTCTGGTGTGTAGGTCAGGCCCCCCCAAGTATTTAGGGAACCTCGAACAGCCCATAGATGAGCCTTAGACTGTAGGCCAGTTCTCCTTGGGATTTGGGTAACCTGGGACATCCCACAGATGAGCTCCGATCTGTAGGGCATTCCTTGAATGGATTCAGGGACCCTGAGATATCGCACAGATGAGCCCTGGTTTGTAGGCCAGTCCTCCCTGGGGTTTAGGGAACCTGGAACAGCCCACAGATGAGCCCTGGTCTGTAGACAATTGACCCCCTGTGATTTAGGGACCCTGGGACAGCACACACAGGAGCCTTGCTCCGTAGGCCAGTCCACCCCAGGGATTTATGGAAACTGGCACATCCCACAGATAAACCCTGGTCTGTAGGCCAGTCCTTCTAGGGATTTAGGGAACCTGGTACAGCCCAGAGATG
The DNA here is from genome assembly GCF_041146395.1 of Eulemur rufifrons. NCBI lineage: Eukaryota > Metazoa > Chordata > Mammalia > Primates > Lemuridae > Eulemur > Eulemur rufifrons. Next base: position 71,854,087 of record NC_091010.1, read on the forward strand.
AGCCCTGGTCTGTAGGACAGTCCCTTCTAGGGACTTACGGAACATGGGACAGCCCACAGATGTGCCCTACTCTGTCGGCCAGTCCCCACCCCTGTGATTTAGGGAACGTTGGACAGCCCACAGAGTATCCCTGGTCTGTAGTCCATTCCCCCTAAAAGATTTATGGAACCTGCAACTGTCCACAGATGAGCCCTGGTCTGTAGATGAGTCCCTAAAGGGATTTAGGGAACATGGGACATCCCACAGATGATCCCTGGTGTTTAGGCCAGTGCTACCAGGGATTTAGGGAACTTGGGATTGCCCACAGTTGTGCACTGGTCTGTAGACAGTCCCTCAGCAATTTTGGCAACCTGGGACACACCACAGATGAGCCCTGGTCTCTTGACCAGTCTCTCCAGGGACACAGGGAACCTGTGAAAGGCCACAGATGAGCAATGGTTTAAAGAGAGTCCCCCCAGGGATTTAGGGAACCTGGGACATCCTAAGATTAGCCCTGGTTTGTACACCAGTTCTCCCAGGTATTTCGGAAACCTTGGATATACCACAGATGAGCTCGGGTCTCTTAGCCAGTCCCTCCAGTGATTCAGGGCACTTGGGGCATCCTACAGATGAACGTTCGTCTATAGACAGTCCCCCCAGGGATTTAGGGAACCTGAGACAGCCCACAAATGACCCTGTCTGTAGGCCTGTCCCCCCAGTGATTTAGGGAGCCCACAGAGGGAGCCCACTCCCATTTAGGGAGTGATTTAGGAGAGCCCACAGAGGATCCCTGGTTGTAGGCCAGGCCCCCATGGATTTAGGGAAACTGGGACTGCCCAGAGATGACCTCTGGTCTGTAGTCCAGGCCCCCCTGGGATTTAGGGAACCTGGGACATCCCACAGATGAGCCCTGGTCTGGAAGCCTGTGCCCGCCCCAGGGATGTAGGGAATCTGGGACATCCCAACAGTTGAACCCTGGTCTGTAGGCCAGACTCCAAGGGATTTAAGGAACCTGATATAGCCCAGATATGAGCCCTGCTCTGCAGGCCAGTCCCTTCCAGGGACATAGGCAACCTGACACAGCCCACAGATGAGTCCTGCTCTGTAGACCAGTCCCCACCCCTGGGATTTTTGAGAACATTGGACAGCCAACAGATGAAGCTTTGTGGGGCTGCCATGTCCTGCATGAGAAGTGGGGGTCTGTTCCCTGCATGAGGGAAGATGGGGGTAATGCATGCCACCCACTGTTAGAAGAAACGGGGCCACAATGCAGTGCTTGAGAGGAAACAGGGACACTTGCCCAGAGTGAGAGGAGGTCTAGCCAATGCACTCTTAACACCGTAAGAGCAGGTGGGGCTGTCGCACCCTGCATGGGGGAGGTGGGATGGCCACACCCTATGGGGCAGGAGCCAGGGCTCCTGAGCCAATCTTGGGAGTAAATAGGACCCCCATTCCCCGTGGAAGAGGAGGTGGGCCCCCATACCCTGCATGAGAGGAAGTGAGGGCCCGAATTGTGTGTGAGAGGTGGGGGGGCTGTGCCCTGCCTGAGGGTGGAAGGGGCCAAAACATCCCACCCACTGTTAGAAGACGTCTGAACACAATGCCTTGCTTGAAAGCAGACGGGGACTCTTGCCCCGAGTGAGAGGAGGTTTAGTCAATGCACTCTCAACACCATTAGAGCAGGCAGGGCTGCGGCATCCTGCATGAGGGGAGGTGTGATGGCCACACCCTATGGGGCAGGAGCCGGGGCTCCTGAGCCATGCCTGGGAGGAATTGGGGCCCCCATGCCCAACGGGAGAGGAGGTGGTTCCCCATACACTGCTTGAGGATGTGGGGACCCGAATCATGTGTGAGAATAGGGGGAGCCATGTGCCCTGCATCAGAGGAGGCACGGCACCTGAGAACTGGTTAATATGAGGTGGCCCTCCCTGCCCTGTGTGAGAGAAGGAGGGGTTGCTGTGTCCTGCGTGAGGAGCAGAGGGGCCAATGCGCCTTCCCCCACAGAAGACTAGGGACCCTGTGCCCTGCATCGGAGAGGCAGTGCTGCCATGCCCTGCTTGACAGGAGGCTGGACACCTGTGCCGTGCTTACCAGGAGGCGGCCCTCCATGCCCTGTGTGAGAGGAGGTTGGGTCGTTGTGTCCTGCGTGAGGGGAGGAGTGGCCAATGCACCCCTGCTCCACAGAAGAGGAGGGGCCCCATGCTCTGCATCAGAGGAGGCAGTGCTGCCATGCGTTGCCTGAGAGGAGCGATGCACCTGTGCCCTGCTTGACAGAAGGTGGCTCTCTGTGCCCTGGGTGAGAGGAGCAGGGGCCAATACATCGCACCCACTGTTAGAAGGGGCAGGGTCATAACGCCTTGCTTGAAAGAAGATGGGGCCCCTTGCCCAGAGTGATAGGAAGTTTAATCAATGCAACCCCCCCACCATTAGAGCAGGCAGGGCTGTCCCGACCTGCATGGGGGAGGTGGGATGGCCACGCCCAATGGGGGAGGAGCCAGGACTCCTCAGCCAATCGTGGGAGGAAGTGGGGCCCCCATGGTCTACAGAAGAGGAGGTGGGGCCCCATACCATACATGGGAGGAGGTGGAGCCCCTAATCCAGAGGGGGAGAGGTGGGGCCAATGCATCTCACCCACTGTTAGAGGAGATGGGGCCACAATGCCCTGCTTGAGAGGAGGCATGGCCCCTTGCACAAAGTGAGAGGAGGTTTACCTAATGCACCTCCCCATCGTTAGAGCAGGTGGAGCTGTCGCGACCTGCATGAGTGGAGGTGTGTTGGCTGCGCCCTATGGGGGAGGAACTGGGGCTCCGGAGCCATGCCTGGGAGAAACTGGGGCCGCCATGCCCAACGGGAGAGGATGTGGGGGCTCAAATCGTGTGTGAGAGGAGGGGGAGCCCTGTGCCTGCATCAGAGGGGGTGCGGCACCTGCGAACTGGTTGATTTGAGGCAGCCCACTGTGTCCTGCGTGAGAGAAGGTCGGTTTGCTGTGTCCTGCGTGAGGAGAGGAGGGGCCAATGTGCCTTCTCCTACAGAAGAGGAAGGGTCTTGTGTTCTGCATTGGAGGTTGTGGTGCTGCCAAGCCTTGCGTGACAGGAGGGGTTCTGTGCCCTGCTTGACAGGACATGGGCCACCTGCGCCGTGCTTGATAAGAGGTGGCTCTCCGTGCCCTGTGTGAGATGGGGTGGGGTGGTTGTGCCCTGCGTGAGAGGAGGAGGGGCCAAGGTGGTTCCCCCCACAAAAGAGGAGAGGCCCCGTGTCCTGCATCAGAGGACAGTGGGGGCCTCTGCCCTGTGTGAGAGGAGATGATGCACCTGCACCATGATTGACAGGAGTCAGCCCCCTGTGCCCTGTGTGGGAGGAAGTGGGGCCAACGCATCCCATCCACTATTAGAAAGGGCAGGGTCACAATGCATCCTTGAGAGGAGGGGTGGCCCCTTGTCCAGAGTTAGAGGAGGTTTTGCCAATGCACCCCCACCACTATTAGAGCAGGCAGGGTTGTCGCACCCTGCATGAGGGGAGGTGGCATGGTCATGCCCTACGGGGAAGGAGTCAGGACTCCTCAGCCCATCCTAGGAGGCAGTGGGGATTCATGCCCCATGCAAGAGGTGGGGACCCAAATGCAGCATGAGAGGAGGTGGGCCTGCCGTGCCCTGCATGAGAGCAGGTGGAACTAATGCGTCCCAAGCACTATTAGAGGAGGCGGGGCCCCTTGTCCAGAGTGAGAGGATGTTTAGGCCATGTAACACCCACACCATTAGAGCAGACGGGGCTGTTGCACCCTGCATGAAGGGTGGTGGGATGGCCATGCCCTTTGGGGAAGGAGCCGGGACTCCTAAGCCAGTCCTACGGGAAGTGGGGCCCCCAAGCCCCACGGAAGAGGAGGTCGGGCCCCGTACCCTAGGTGAGATGAGGTGGGGGCCCGAATCCACGATGAGAGGAGGTTGGGCTGCTGTATCCTGCATGAGATCAGGCGGGGGCCCTCACCCAGAGTGAGAGGAGGTTTAGCCAATGCATTCCCCACACCACTGGGGGGGGGCTGCAGGCTGGATGAGGAAAGCTGGGATGATCACGCCCTAGGGGGAGGAGCCGGGACTCCTGAGCCAATACTGGGAGGAAATGTGGCCCTCATGCCCCACGGAAGAGGAGGTGGGGGCCCAAATGAAGCATGAGAGGAGGTGGGCCTGTCGTCCCCTGTGTGAGAGGAGGTGGGGCCCCTTGCCCAGAGTGAGAGGAGGTTTAGGCCATGAACCACTCTAACCACCGTTAGAGCAGGCAGAGCTGTCATGCCCTGCATTATGGGAGGTGGGGTGACCACGCCCTATGGGGGTGGAGCTGGGACTCCTCAGCCAATCCTGGGAGGAAGTGGGGCCCCCATGCCCCACGGCAGAGGAGGTGGAGTCCCATACCCTATGTGAAGGGAAGTGGGGTCCCGAATCCAGCATGATATGAGGTGGGGCTGCCGTGCCCTGCGTGAGAGGACGGCCATCCCACCCACTGTTAGAGGAGGTGGAGCCACAATGCCCTGTTAGAGAGGAGGCAGGGCCCCTTGTCCAGAGTGACAAGAGGTTTAGCCAATGCATCCCCTTACCTCTAGAGAAGGCTGGGCTTTTGCACCCTTCATGAATGGAGGTGGGATGGACATGCCCTATGGGGGAGGAGTCAGGATTCCTAAGCCAATGCTGCGAGGAAGTGGGGCCCCCATGCCCCGCGGAAGAGGAGTTGGGGCTACATACCCCACATGAGAGGCTGTGGGGGCATGAATCCAGCGGGAAAGGAGGAGGGGCCAATGCATCCCACCCACTATTAGAGGAGGTGGGGCCCCTTGCCCACAGTTAGAGGAGGTTTAGCCAATGCACCCCCTCCAGCATTAGAGCAGGCGGGGCTGTTGTGTTCTGCATGAGGGGAGGTGGGATGGTCACGCCCTATGTGGGAGGAGCTGGTAATCCTGAGGCAGTCGTGAGAGGAAGTGGGGCCACCATTGCCCACGGAAGAAGAGGTGGTGCCCTGTACCCTATATGACAGGAGGTGAGGGCCTGAATCCAGGGTGAGAGGAGGTGTCCCTGCCATGCCCTGCGTGAGAGAAGGATGGGCCAATGCATCCCACACGCTGGTAGAGGAGGTGGGGTCACAGTACCCTGTTTGAGAGGAGGCAGGGCCCCTTGCCCAGAGTGACAGGAGATTTACCCAATGCACCCTCCCTGACGTAAGAACAGGCGGGGCTGCTGTGCCCTGCTGAGAGGGGGTGGGGTGGCCACGCCCTCAAGGGGAGGAGCTGGGACTCCTGAGCAATCCTGGGACAAAGTCTGGCTCCCATAACCCACAGAAGAGGAGGTGGGGCCTGTATCCTACATGAGAGGAAGTGTGGGCCTGAATCCAGATGAGAGCAGGTGTGGCTGCTCTGCCCTGAATCAGAGGACGAGGGGCCTTTGCATCCCACCCACTGTTAGAGGAAGTGGGGCAACTACAACCTCTTTAAGATAGTCATGTGGCGGTCATGTGAAAATCACACCTTAGTCACCTGGTGGTCACCTGAGAATCACGTGATAATCACGTCTAGGTCACGTGCCGGTCACGTGAGTCATGTGGCAGGCATGTGATAAAAACGTCCTGGTCCCATGATAGTCTAATGCCAGTCATGTGATATTCACATTATAGTTACATAGCCAGTCACATGGTCTGGTAACATGGTAACGTGGCTGCTCAAGTGATAGTCACGTGGCGGTAACACGATAATCACATCCTGGTCACGTTGCGGTCACATGATAATCACGTGATGATCACGTGGTGGTCACGTGATAGTCATCTGGCAGTCACGTGTTAGTCACGTGGCAGTCATGTGATAATCACGTCCTGGTCACGTGGCGGTCACGTGATAATCATGAGGCAGTCATGCGACAGTCACCTGGCAGTCAAGTGGTGGTCACGTGATAGTCACATGGCAGTCACATGATAATAACATCCTTGTAACGTGGCAGTCACGTGATAGTCACGTCCTGGTCTCGTGGCAGTCACGTGATAGTAACCTGGAGGTCTTGTGATAGTAAAGTGGCAGTCACATGTCGGTCACGTGATATTCACCTTCTGGTCACATAGCAGTCACCTGATGTTCACGTGGTGGTCACGTGATAATAATATCCCTGTTACATGGCGGTCACATCATAGTCTTGTGACAGTGACGTGATAGTCATGTGGTGGTCATGTGATAATCACATCAAGGTTACATGGCCAGGCATGTGGGCTGGTTACGTGCTCACGTGGCTGGTCATGTGATTGTCACGTGGCTGTCATGTGGCGGCCACGTGATAGTGACGTGTTGGTCATGTGATAATCACGTCATGGTTACATGGCCAATAACGTGGGCTGGTTATGTAGTTACTTGGCTCCTCACATGATTGTCATGTGGCGGTCATATGATAATCACGTCCTGGTCATGTGGCGGTCACATGATATTCATGAGATAATCACGTCCTAGTTACATGGTGATCACATGATAGCCACATGACAGTCACGTCACGGTCATGTGAAAATCACACCCTGGTCACCTGGCGGTCACCTGAGAGTCACGTGATAATCAGGTGTAGGTCACATGGCGGTCACGTGCTTGTCAAATGGCAGTCACACACTAATCACGCCCTGTTCACCTGGCGGACATGTGATAGTCACGTGATAAACACATCCTGGTCTCGTGGTGTTCACATGGTTATCACATCCTGGTCACGTCCTGTTCATGTGATAATCACTTCCTGGTCACTCGGCACTCACGTGATTGTCATGGGATAGTCATGCGGCGGTCACATGATAATAACATCGCCTTCACGTGGTGGTCACGTGATTATCACGTCCTATTCATGTAGTGGTCACATGATGGTCACGTGGCAGTCTTGTGATAATAACATGCCTGTCACATGGTGGTCACGTAATAGTCTCGTGGCCGTCAAGTGATAACCACATCATGGTTATGTGTCCAGTCACATGGGCTGGTGACGTGTTCGCGTGGCTGCTGACATGATCGTCATTTGGTGGTCACGTGACAATGATGACCTGGTCATGTGTCACTCATGCGATAATCATGTCCTGGTCATGTGGGGGTCACATAATAGCCACATGGTGATCATGTGGCCATCACGTGATAGTCACGTGGCAGGCATGTGATAAAAACATCCTGGTGCCATGGTGGTCTCATGATACGCAATGGTCACGTGGCAGTCACATGATAGTCTCGTGCCAGTCACGTGATATTCACATCATAGTTACATAGGCAGTCACGTGGTGTGGTAAGGGGGTCACATGGCTGCTAATGTGGTCGTCACGTGGCAGTAACACAATAACCACATCCTGGTCACGTGGTGGTCATGTGACAATCACGTGACCAGCCACGTGACCACGTAAGCAGCCCACATGACTGGCCATGTAACCATGACGTGATTATCACATGACTGCCACATGACCAGGATGTGATTATCGTGTTACTGCCACGTGACGATCATGTTAGCAGCCACATTACCACATAACCAACCCACATAACTGGCCATGTACCCATGATATGATTGTCATATGACCGACACTTGAGGAGCACATGGCCACCACGTGACCTAGACGTGACTATGACGTGACTCTAAAGTGACCGCCAGGTGATCAGCGTGTGATTTTCACATGACCAACACATGACTATCACATGACCGCGATGTGACAATCACATGACTATCATGTGATTGCCATGTAACTAGGACGTGATTAGCACATGAATATCACATGACTGCCACATGACCAGGACGTGATTATGACGTGAGAGTCACGTGACTATCTCACGATAGTCACGTGAGCACCACATGAGTATCATATAATTCTCATGTGAATGCCATGTGAGCAGTACCTCATTGTGACTGCCAGATTACCAGGACGAGATTATCACGTGACTGCCACATGACAGTGATGTGAGGAGCCACATAACCACATAACCAGCCCACGTTACTGGCCATGTAACCATGACGTGATTATCATGTGACCACCATGTGACTGTTACGTGACCGCGAAGTGACAGGGATGTTATCACAAGACCGCCATGGTGCCATGATGTGACTATTACATGAGCAACACGTAACTATCATGTGACTCCCACGAGACCAGGATGTGACTACAACATGACCGCAATGTGACTATCACGTGACTGCCACAAGACCAGGATGTGACTATCACCTGACGGCCACATAACAGGGATATTACGATCACGTGACTTCCAGGTGACCATCACGTGACAGCTGCATGACCAGGACATGAATATCACGTGACTGACACGTGACTGCCCCTTGAAAATCACGAGAATTCCAGGTGACTATCACGTGACTGCCATGTGACCAGGATATGATTATCACGTGACCACCACATGACTGGGAGGTGATTATCCCGGGACTGTAATGTGAAAATCACGTGACCAGCCACGTGACGACATAACCAGCCCACATGACTGGCCATGTAACCATGATGGGATTATCACATGACTGGCACGTGACTATCACGTGACTGCCATGTGACAGGGATCTTATTATCACGTGACCATCACGAGACTGCTACATGACCAGGACGTGGATATCACGTGACCATCACGTGACTGCTACATGGCCAGGAGGTGGATATCATGTGACCGACACGTGACTGCCACTTGACTATCACGAGACCTCCAGGTGACTATCACGTGACTGTCATGTGACCAGGATATGATTATCACATGACCACCATATGACTGGGAGATTATTACCCGGGATTGCAATGTGACAATCACGTGACCAGCCACATGACCACGTAACCAGCCCACATGCCTGGCATGTAACAATGACGTGATTATAACGTGACAGCCATGTGACTATTATGTGACTGGAACTTGACCAGGATGTGCCTATCACATCACCACCACGTGGCTATCATGTGACCACCACGAGAACAGGACATGACTATCACATGACCGCCACGTGACCAGGACCTTATCATGTGACCGTCACGTGACTATCATGTGACCGCCACTTGACTGCCAGCTATCACATGACTGCCACGTGATTGTCACATGACCGCCACGTGACCAGGGCATGATTATCATATTACCGCCATGTGACTGTTATGTGACCGCCAATCCACTGCCAGGTTACTGTCACGTGACCACCATGTGATCAGCACGTGATTATATCATGACCAGGATGTGATTATCGTGTTACTGCCACATGATGATCACGTGAGCAGCCACATTACCATGTTACCAGAGGACAGGACTGGCTACGTAACTATGATGTGAATATCACGTGACCGGCACGAGACTATCATGTCACCGACATGTGACCAGGGCATGACTATCACGTGACCACCATGAGACCAGGATGTTTTTAACACGTGACTGTCACGTGATGGCCACGTGACCACCACGTAGATATTATGTGACTGCCATGTGACCAGGACATGATTATCGCATGAGTGCCATGTGACCAGGACGTCATTATCACGTGACCACCACATGACGATCATGTGAGCAGCCACGCGAACACCTCACCAGCCCACGACTGGACATGTGACCATGACGTGATTATCACTGGACTGCCACGAGACTATTACATGATGACCAAGTGACAGGGATGTCATTATCATGAGACCACCAAGTGACCATCACGTGACCACCACGTGAACAGGATGTGATAATCACGTGACCACCACATGACGGCAACATTATTATCATGTGACCGCCACATGACTATCACGTGACTATCATGTGACCGCCAAGTGACCAGGAGGTGATTACCATGTGACCACCATATGACTGGCAGGTGATTATCCCAGTAATGAAATGTGACTATAACGTGACCAGCCATGTGACCACGTATGCAGCCCACATGACTGGCCATGTAACCATGACATGATTATCACGTGACCACCATGTGACTATCACATGGCCGCCACGTAACAGCCACGTGACGATCATGTGACCAGCCATGTGACCACATAACCAACCCACATGCCTGGCCATGTAACCATGACGTGATTATCACTTGACCACCACGTGACTATCACGTCATAGGGATATTACTATCACGTGACCACCATGTGACCATCACGTGACTGCTACATGACCAGGATGTGGTTATCACGAGACTGACATGTGACTGTCACTTGACTATCAGAAGACCTCCAGGTGAGTATCACGAGACTGCCACATTACCAGGATTTGATTACCACATGACCACCATATGACTCGCAGGTGATTATCCCAGGAATGAAATGTGACTATAACGTGACCAGCCACGTGACCATGTACTCAGCCCACATGACTTGCCATGTAACCATGACATGATTATCACATGACCGCCACATGACTATCACGTGACCGCCACGTGACCAGGATGTGCATATCACATGACTGCCAAGAGACTATCACATGACTGCCCCGAGACCAGGACATGATTATCATGTGACCACCATGTGATGAGGACGTTCTTATCACTTGACTGCCACGTTACTATCACGTAAACGAAAATTGACTGCCAGGTGAGTATCACATGACTGCCACGTGATTATCACGTGACTCTCACCTGACCAGGATGTGATTATCGTGTCACTACCATGTGATGATCACGTCAGCAGCCATGTTACCAGGTTACCAGACTACGTGACTGGCTATGTAACTATGATGTGAATATCATGTGACTGGAATGAGACTATCATGTGACCACCATGTGAACGTGATTGCTCACGTGATCATCATGTGGCAGTAACATCATAATTGCATCCTGGTCACGTGATAATCACATCATGGTTACGTGGCCAGTAACGTGGGCTGGCGACATTGTTACATGGCTCCTCATGTGATTGTCATGTGGCGGTCATATGATAATCATGTCCTGGTCATGTGGTGGTCACATGATATTCATGTGATAAGCACATCCTAGGTACATGGCGGTCACATGATAGTCACATGTTAGTCATGTTATGGTCATGTGATAGTCACATCATACTTACGTGTCCAGTCATGTGGGCTGGTGACGTGGTCACATGGCTGCTCACATGATCGTCATGTGGTGGTCACATGATAATGACATCCTGGCAACGTGGCAGTCATGCGATAATCATGTCCTCGTCACGTGGCGGTCACATCATAGCCATGTGGTTGTCACGTGGCCATCACGTGATAGTAATGTGGCAGGCATGTGATAATAATGTCCTGGTCCCATGGTGGTCACGTGATAGTCACGCCCTTGTCACATAGTGGTCACATGATAGTCTCATGCCGGTCACGTGATATTCACATCATAGTTACGTAGCCAGTGTTGTGGTCTGGTAACGTGGTAACGTGGCTACTCACATGATCGTCACATGGCAGTAACACGATAATCACATCTTGGTCACCTGGTGGTCACGTGATAATCATGTGGTGATCACGTGGCGGTCACGTGATGGTCACCTGGCAGTGAATTGGTGGTCATGTGATAGTCACGTGGCGGTCATGTGATAATGACATCCTGATCACCTGGCGGTAATGTGATAATCACGTGGAGGTCACATGATAATAATGTCCTGGTCTCGTGGCGGTCACGTGAAAGTCACGTCCCAGTCATGTGATAGGCATATCCTGGTCATGTGATAGTCATGTGGCTGTCACATGATAATCTGTTCATGGTTACATGGCCAGTCATTTGGGCTGCTTACCTGGTCATGTGGCTGGTCATGTGATCATCACATTGCAGTCCCGGGATGATGACCTTGCAGTCATATGGTGGTCACGTGATAATCATATCTTTGTCAAGTGGCAGTCACGTGATAGTCACCTGGAGGTCTCGTGACAGTCAAGTGGCAGTCACGTGTTGGTAACGTGATATCCATGTCCTGGTCATGAAAAAGTCACGTGATGGTCACGTGGTGGTCATGTGATTATAGTATCCCTGTCACATTGTGACATAGTGGTAACGGGATAGTCACGTGGTGGTCACGTGATAGTCACGTGGTGGTCACGTGGTAATGACGTCATGGTGACATGGTAACACATGTGGGCTAGTTACGTGGTCACGTTGCTGGTCACGTGATCGTCACGTGGCTTTCACATGGTGGCCACATGATAGTCACGTGGTGGTCACATGATAATCACGTCATGGTTACATCGCCATTAACGTGGGCTGGTTACGTGGCTCGTAACATGATTGTCATGTGGCTTTCACGTGATAATCTCTTCCTGGTACTCTGGCAGTCACAATGATGTCCTGGTCACATGGCGTTCATATGACAATCATGTGATAGACACATGGCTCTCACGTCATAATCACGTCCTGGTCATGTGGCGGTCACGTGATATTCATGTGATAATCACGTCCTAGTTACATGGCGCTTACATGATAGTTAAATCTAGGTCACGTGGCAGTCACGTGCTTGTAAAGTGGCGGTCACGTGATAATCACGCCCTGGTCACCTGGCAGACATGTGATAGTCAAGTGATAATCATGTCCTGGTCTTGTGGTTTTGACGTGATAATCACCTCCTGGTTACTCGGTGGTCACGTGATAGTGACGTGATAGTGATGCGGTGGTCTCATGATAACGTCGCCAACAAGTGGTCGTCACGTGATGGTCACGTGGCGGTCTCGTGACAATAACAACCAGTCACGTGGTGGTCATGTAATACTTCGTGGCGGTCTAGTGATAATCACGTCATGGTTACGTGTCCAGTCACGTGGGTTGGTGACGTGGTCACGCGGCTGCTCACATGATCATCATGTGGTGGTCACGTGATAATAACATTCCGGTTACGTGGCAGTCATTTGATAATTATGGCCAGGTCACATGACTGTTACATCATAACCACGTGGTGTTCACATGGTCGTCACATGATAGTACGTGGCAGGCATGTGATAAAAACGTCCTGGGCCCATGGTGGCAACGTGACAGTCATGCCCTGTTCACACGGCGGTCACATGATAGTCTCATGCTGGTCACGTGATATTCACATCATAGTTACGTAGCCAGTCTCGTGGTGTGGTAACGTGATAACGTGGCTGCTCATGTGATCGTCACGTGGCAGTGACACTATATTCACATCCTGGTCACGTGGCGGTCACGTGATAGTCACGTGGTGGTCATATGATAATCACGTGCTGGTCACGTGTTGGTCACGTGATAATCACATGGCAGTCATGTGATAGTCACCTGACAGTCAAGTGTCGGTCACGTTATAGTCACTTGGCAGTCACATAATAATGCCCTGGTCACGTGGCTGTCATGTGATAGTCACGTCCTGGTCTTGTTGCAGTCATGTGGTAGTCAACGTTTCGGTCACGTAATAATCACGTCATGGTTACATGGCCAGACATGTGGGCTGTTTATGTGGTCACGTGGCTGGCCACGTGATCATAACATTGCAGTCCTGGGATAATCACTTCCCATTCATATGGTGGTCACGTGATTATAATACC